>NC_068549.1:8605000-9205000 GCF_026212275.2 Microplitis demolitor | reverse complement strand
GATCGATAATATACGTGAGTTAGAATTGCCACTAGTTTCACTGTCAGAACTGTAATTACTTACTTCATTTTCATTAAGTTTTTTACCATCAATATTATTGTCTGTATCAATATTTTTTTCATTATCAACATCATCCAATTCATCACAAGATATACTATTACTCACAAACCATGAATTATTTTCTACTGTTTCACTTTCATCACTAGATGAATTTTCAAAATTATGTAATTTATTTAAAAAACAACGTATTCGTTAAGGCTTTTTTACTTGTACACAAATTTTAAAAATTTTTTCTTTTCGACATTTTGCTATTGTATTTATAATAACTAATTATATGTAATTACTTTAGAGCAGAATCAATAAATAATGTTTATAATCATTGTTACTTATAGGTTACAATGACATTAGCTGACGAAAGTTAAGGTTATAATAGTCTCATAAGAAAGTTATTTTTTTTATGTTCTAGAGAGATCCATAAATAGTTATCATTTTGTTAACTTTCAGATTTCTTTTAAATGACCTCAACATAAAGTTATCAAAACGATAACATTTTTCTGAGCTCTTAAAGGTAACATTTTTTGGATAACATTATATCATCTTTTTGACATTGATGCCGGGCGGGTAAGATTTTAAACTCAATCCCATATATCAGGCTGGATCAGACATGAACAGACATGGGCAGGTATGATCAGGCCCGAGGGTACTTAACGCTTCAGACATGAACAGGCATGGACAGGTATGGTTATGTCTAATTTTAGGCCTCATCATACATGAACAGGCATGGTCAGGTCTGATCATTTTTTTCCCGGGGAGTTAGTTTTTCCTGTTTCAGTTGAATAATAAAAAATTACTTTACTATATTATTCATGATATTGTTTTAAAAAAATAAAATTTGTGTAGTAATAATATTTTTAAATGTTACTTTGAATTATGACTGACCAAAGCTGCAATAAAGTCTGAGACGCTCGGCCGCGCATTGTATTGAGAGAGCTAAGTGACCGGCGCGCGGTGATAAATAAATTCATGTTGTTCAAACTATTCGCGAGCAGTGAAATTTTCTTTCGGGATCATAAACTTTAATAAATAACGCATGTAAACCATGAAAAAAATACAGCAAATATTGGGATATTGACATCAACAATTGAAACAAAATATAGAGTCATCTAAAGAGTCATTACAAAATGCCCAGCGAAGCGGGCGAGTAAAGGCTAGTAATTATAATTGATCAGGCAAAATCATTTTTAACTTTCCGCTATGAAAATTGATAATTTTCAAAAATTCGGTATGTTATTGTTTGCACTCCGATTTTCGAAAATCGAGTTTTCATTAGATGTCGACGTTTTGAGGTCCTAGGAAGCTATTCTGACTATTTTCAGAATGATGTCCATATGCATGTGTGTATGTATGTATGTATGTGTAAACTTCTTTTAACTCTTGAACTAATTAACCGTTTTGAATGGTTCTTGCGGCAATCGAAAAATTTCAAAAAATTTTACTTATAAAAATTCATAAAATTTTACTAATAAAATTTGATGAAATTTTATGCTAAAAATGGCTCGATAAAATTTCATCAAAATTCATGAAATTTCATAAAAATTCATAAAGGTTTATAAAATTTTATGGTGAAAATGGCCTGATAAAATTTTATGAAAATTTCATAAAATTCTACCATCTAAAAGTCCCCATTAATTTTTCAAAAAAAATATTACAACACGAAAAAAAAGTTCTAATAAGATCTTACACATTGATCTAAGGTATGAAGCCATTACTGAGAAAGACTAATTATATTGGCCAAAAATTTTGACGACTGCTGGGCTCAACCTACGTCCTCTCGATTTGAAATCCTTGCTGCTATCCACTTCGCCGAGCTGCGTACGTAATCGCGTATGAATAACTAGTATAGTTTGATAACGATTCTCGATAGATATGGAGTTTTAAACTTTCACACTAAATTTTATATAATTTTATGAAATTTTCTATAATTTTTGAGGAACTGATAATCTCATAATAAAGTATATAACATGTAATAACCAAGGAAATAATATTTTCATGAAAGCTTATAAAATCATACTATTGAAATTTTATAAAATTAAAAAAAATTTCATGAAACTATATTGTAAACCATAAGATAATTTTCATAAGATTTTATACAATTTTTATGAAACTATTAAATTTCACAAAATTTCATTCCCGACTAGAAAAAACTTTGTAAGACCTATTGGTACCTAATTGGGTTCCCAATAGGGAACGTTGGGATGTAACGCATAACCCAAGATGATCCCAATCGGATCATACCTATTGGGTCCCAATTGGGTATACCCAACTATTTCCCAATTAGGCATACCCTATAGGGTTTCAATTGGGTACACCCTACCGAAACTTGAGGCCAACCCAATAAAATCCTACTAAAATCCCATCATAAAAAAAATTTGCTTCATTAAATTTTTTATTTAAATCCTCTCATTACGGTACAATTTTTTTTTATTCATTCAACTTTCGTTATTACTATTAATTCATATTAGTGTTAACTAACAAAAAAAAATTAATTATTTCACAAATTCTCACTTTGCACGAGACGTAATTTTTATAACCTATATTCACTATATTAGCACTTTATTAATATTTTTTTTAATTATATCGCACTGCAATAGCACTTTTTTTTATTAGTATTTCTATCAATTATATTGCATGGTATTGTAACTGTAAAAGATTGAAAAAATTACGCCTTGATGAGTTACTTAGAACGTTTTCCAATGCAAGAGTCACATGTATATGGGATTTGTCCATATTAGTTATTTGTTTTATGAGCGAACCTGTCTGAACTTGTCTTTGCTTGTATTATAGTCACAAGATTTTGTCATCACGTGCGTCACTGGTGTTAACATACTCAACTATTCGATTTTTATCTTAACACATAATATCTAAACATATGAAAGTAGTAGATATTTCATATGGATTATTTTTCCCTTAAAGTTTTAGTTTTTTTTTTAAGTTTATAATTAAATTTATAATCTGCAAAAGATCAAAAATATGTTTTGCTGTTGTTTAGTTTTTTTTTCTTTATTTTTAAGGTTTAATCAATTTTTTTTTTTTTATAAAAATACATGATAAAACGTAAATATTTTGCATTTAAAAATTGTTTAAAATTTTTAAAAGTAAAATTTTTTTTTTAAGTGTACGACCAACAGCTGGTTATTAATTTTGACGTTGGATCATCCCAACAAGTTCCCAATAATATCCCAATCAAGCAAGCCCATTGTCGAATCATTAATTTCAGCATTGGGTTTTCCCAACAGGTTCTCAATTATTTCTCAATCGGGTAAGCCCAACAGCAAATTATTAATTTTGACGTTGGGTAGCCCCAAAATGTTCCCAATTCTATCCCAATAGGGATAACCCTATCGGGATTGCCCCATCAATAACCAATGGGGTCCCAATGTATGCTTGGGGATAATTTCTAGTCGGGTTAGTATAATTTGATAGAATTTTGTGAAATTCTATCAAATTTTATAAATCTTCATGAAATTTCATGAACAAAATTTTCCCTGGACCTTTTTTGACATTTTTCTTCGATACTTTATATATTAAAGTTCTAATCTTTGTCAAAAATCATTGAAATCCTTATTCGAATCACTGGCATTGATTGCTGCCTGATTGCATTGATTTTGTGAATATAATCGTGAATAAAAATTTTAAAAACATTTGTTTATTAAGTATATTTTATGTCGTGAATTTTTCAAGTTTAACATGAAACGTATCGATTTCAAGTTTGAAAACACTAATGTAATCGAAGATATTGTCAAGTTAAAAATATTGAAAATTACGTTTCTGAGCTCATTGAGCTTGAAAACAATTTTGGAAGTTTTGGGACTCGCACACGGAAAAAAATCTAGTTAAATTTACTATTTTAACATCGGAATTTTTCTTATTGATTATTGTAGAGGTGGAATATACCTTTAAAATCATAATTTTTACGATAGAGCATTAGAAATTTCATTTAAGAAACAATATTTTAGTCAAATAACATAGTCTTTAGCTCTTAAATAGAAATTATAATGTGAATATCGTAAAATTTGTGTAGAAATTTCAAGAGACCTTTCAAGTGCGAACTGATTGGCGTGCCTTAGACTAATCGGCCCCAGAAGGGTCCAAAAGTCTAGTAAGTTTTTAAGATCCGTACAAACGATATAAATATACAGTCATACGAGAAAACCTCTGAACACAGTTACTATTTGCAAATTACGATCTAACATGGTAATTTTTAAAACTTACATCGTATTATAAGAGAGGCCTCACTAAAATATTTATTTTGATCGAAAATAAATAAAAAGATAAATATAAGAAATTATACTAATGAAATTCTCTGAATTTTATAAAAATTTATAGTTTTCATAATTGTTATTGAGATCCCGAGGAGTTATTAGGATGAAATTGTATACATTTTTATGAAATTTTACAAAGTTTTACAAAATTTCATAAAAGTTTATAAGATTTGAAAATAATTTATGAAATTTTATCAGAAACCATGAAATAACTCTATGAAATTTCATAAAATTTCGCAACATTTCATAGAAGTTTGTAAAATTTCGTAAAATTTTCTGAAATTTCATAAAATTTTGTGAAATTCCGTGAAAGGCTGAAACCCATGCAGAAGCTGCCAGAGTTGAACGAAGGGGCCCTCCTTGGAGCAGCACCGGGGAACCTAGCTTTGGCACGTCTATATTGGCCCATGCTTGGCCTAGATTGAGTATTCAGTCCTGGCCATCCGAATCATTACCCGCGTCTGGGCCAGGATTTAGCCTTGGCTGTTAAAATGATTACCCGGGCTTGGGTTAAGACCGGGTTCCCCTTTCTTGGCCGTCCAATGGCAACCCCGACTTTGGCCAACGTAGGATTATCTGAGTTTGGCTATACCTATGATTCAATAAGTAGATCATATAAAAGTATCAGTTCAACATTAGTAGGTTCGTCCAGTAGCTAACGTTCAGATCCAGCAATCAAAGTGAAGGCAGTTCGCGCCCAGAGCCCAGCAGAATTTTCACCGAGTTTTTTTTATATCATTTACCTCCCTCAGATAGTTTAAACGTAAATGATCATTAACTCTGAAAGGTTAATAATAATAAATTTTTTTTTTCATTAAATTTATTTGTTTCGTCGATGTATGGGCCAAGTCTATCAACCAGGACTGTCACTGTGTTATCATTCCAGGCTTCTACCAAGGCTGGTTTGCATACTTTCTATACTTTCCTCTCCGGGAACTTTGTTTTTATAAAATATCATAAAGTTTTGCATAATTTCATAAATTTTTGTAAAAATTCATAAAGTTATATGAAATTTCATAAAAATTAATAAAATTTTGTATAATTGTTATGAAGATTCCAAGAAATTAATGGTATGAAATTTTATATATTTTTATAAAATTTCATGAAATTATCTGAAGTTTTATGAAATATTATAAAATTCTAAAAAACTTCGTGTAATTTTACATAATTGAAGATTTGGTCTTCACGAAACGTTGCAAAATTTCCCGAAATTCCATCAAATTATTTAAAATTTCATGAAAATTATTTCTTGGTTTCCATTCATTTTTATAAATATTTTTACAATTCCATAGTTTGATAAAACTACATAATTTTATAAAATTGCATATAATTTGAAAAAATTTTAGAAATTAAAAAAAAATATTTACCAATACTTCTTCGGATCTTGGTAATAAATTTATAAAATTTTCATTATATTTTATCTTGGAATCTTGATGAAAATAATGCAAAACTTTATGAATTTTTTTTACATTTTGTCCCCTTTTACAAAATTTGATTAAATTTTAAAAAACTTCATGAAATTTTACAAAATTTTATCAAATTTAATTAAATATTATGGAAATTATCTTATGGTTTCTAATATAATTTCATGAAATTTTTTTTAATTTTATAAATTCTTATGAAATTTTATAAAATTTTATGAAAACATACTTTCCCGAGTTATTATATCGCGTTACAGATGTCATAAGGGCGTATACTTGCAAAATTTACCGCTGATAAGCCATAAAATACCAATTTAATATAGTGGAAACCTAAAACATGCAAACCTTCTCAATAAGACAATTTATAGATAAATTGAGAAAAATATAGATAGCCCGAACTGGGAATCGAACCCAGACCATGTCGGTATCGCGCCGAGTGCTCTACCAGTTGAGCTATCCGGCACTATACTATATTCCGTTCAATTTGATCTATAACTTATTGAGCCACACCGTCCATCGTACGGTATTAACACCAATTTAATATAGTGGAAAAAAAAGGGCGTATAAAATTTTTTTTTTCGAAATCCGACGTATTTATGTTTTCTTAAAGTATAATAGAGACGAGAAAAATTAAGTGTCCGGAACCAACGTAATTGTTACTTTAAAGTATAAGAATGATAGAAAACGTTCGAACTTAGGAAAATTATTTTCGTTAGTTGAATAAAAATTTAAATTTTGAAAAAAAAAAAAAAAAAATTTTTTTTCAAGTATGAAAAAAAACGAAATATTAAAAAAATTTTTTTTTTTTAGTATTGTACTTCTAGAACATAATTACGTTGATTCTCGAAAAATAACCTTTTTATACGCCCTTATAGCTCCCGGTAATAACGCCGAGAGCAATAAAGGCGTAGAAAAAAATTTGATTTTTGGAAACATTTTTTTTGTCTCTGTTATACTTATAAAATATAATTAAGTCATTCCCTGAAAAAAACAAAAATTTATACGCCCTTATAGCATCTGTGACGCGATATGTTATATACCTCATTATGAAATTATCAGTTCCTCCAAAATAATATAAAATTTCATAAAATCTTAGAAAATTATATCAAATTTCGTATGGAAGTTTAACACTCCATATCTTGATAAATATACAATTTATTTATTCGCAATCACGTACGTGGCTCGGCGCAGTGGATAGCAGCAAGGACTTCAAATCGAAAGGACGTAGATTCGAGCCCAGCAGTCGCCAGGATTTTTTCGTTAATAAACAACATAATTAGTCTATATCCGTAATTTTAAAGAAAGTAGTCTTCATACATTAGATCAATGTGTAAGATCTACTTAGAATTTATTTTTCGTGATGTAATATTTTTTATGAAATTTTGTAAAATTTTATGAATTTTCATGAAATTTTGTGAAAAATTTTTCCCTGAGATTTTATTGATATTTTTTGTTTGTTTTTCAAAATTAAAAACCTTTTACGAATTGTTTAAACAATATCTTTGATAGGACATTTTTCAATAAAAATTATTCATTTTTTTTTTGTTTTATTAATAATTATTAAAGAAATATAACGTAGGAAATATAATTTATACACTCAAAAACGAGATTTTTTTTCATTGCTGCAACATCTTTACGATTCTCAATTGTTTACCTTAAAATAATTTACTTCATGGAATATATTAATTTCCATGAATCATATTCATAAATTCTTAAATAAATACATTACTTAATAAATTTAAATCGATTTCGTAATTTATTAAAGTTAACACAGTCAAATATTTCGAGTTTTATTTTGCAGAGGGTGCAATCATCTTCCCATCGCGCATCGTTTAACTTTATTGTTTAAGAGATGAGTTATTGATATTGATCTTTCTCATCACCATTAGCGTTTTTATAACTTATTTTGATCTGTGTTATTCAAAAAACCATTGAATCAATTAGAATTTCAACCAGCTGATGATAATTTATAAACTACTATTTGTTTAGTGCCATTACCCATTATATTATGGCTTCTCGTTTTGTTGCCATCTATAACTAAAAAATCAACTCTTTTATTTATTAATACTTTATTTATGCGTAGTGATATATAATTTTTTTTTTTATAATATTTACCATCTCCTGCCAAAGACGAGAAGTTTTCATTACAAAAATATTATCTATGCCCTTCAATATAGTCTTGATCAGTCATTTATCTATTTTATAATCACCTCACAAATGGCTAGTAGAAAGACATCAGATCTATTAAAACATAAAAGACAATTATTAATTATTACGATAATTCGTTAAAAATCTATGTATTGCTAGCTAATTTCATTCAATAAGTGGTCGAAAACTAAAATATTTGTCTTATTTTCGTTTTCTTATAAAAAATCAGTTTAGATAATTAATTTTATTCAGTCCAAATTCACATAATTTTCGAAACGAAAAATATGTTTACATACCTCACTTGATAGTAATTTGTTGTAACCGGGAAATTTGAATTGTTTCGACTGCACATCCGGCTTTAGATCGGCAGTATTTTTGGGTTACTAGAAGGGAAGGTATCCTAAGTGGTTTCTCCCGATTTTACTGCTACTGAAATATGTTATTCTACATCAAATTCTAAGAGACACATATTTTATTTTTTGCAGAAAAACATATATAGGGGCTGAAATCGGCCCTCAAAGTTAACTACCGTAATGGGTAGTTTTTGCGTTTTATTCACACACATACACACACATGCGCGCGCACGCACGCACGCACACACACTCGATCATTATTCTGGAAATAGTCAGAATAGTTTCGTAGGACCTCAAAACATCATTATCTGATGAAAACTCGATTTTGATAATCAAGGTGAATACAATAACTTCTTGATTTTTCCAAAAATCGTTCACTTTCATAACAGAGTGTTCAAAATTTTAAAAGTAAAAATTTATATTGGTCCATGTGAATCATTACAAACACACCTTATTGAATAAGTAATTAATTAAATATAGACAATAAATAAATTAAGCACGTAAACTTATTTACGGTGAGGGCGGGTTCCATTGTTCTCAGTAAAATTCAGTACGCAGTTAATCAGTCAGATTTTTTAAATAAAATATTAAATGAGCAATTCAATCGACAGAATAATTACATATATATAGCCGGAAACGAAGCACCCTAATATATATATATATATATATTAGACTGGTTAAAAAAAAGTGACTATTTTTTTTTTTTTTTTTCCGAAACAATTCTATTTATACCTCCAAGGAGGTGTAGATAGATGCCTGTTAAAAGGAGAGCTCTTAATATCAATTTTTAGAGGTCGCTCATCGCAGATTTTTATTTCCCATTGAAGTAACATTGGAAAAAAAATTTTAAACTTTGGAATTTTATATTCCGGTCCAGAAGCAAAGTGCCGGGATGAGCGATACATATTTTTATAGAAAATTAGTTGCTCTACAAAAATGGTTTCTTATCATTGTTTGACAAATTGACTCCTTCAAAAGTTATTCAAGGTTAAAGTTTAATTTACAGTAAATTTAAGTTTTTTTTCTTGATTTCTGACAAAATGTTAAAACTTATCACTTAAAATCATAAAATCTTTCATGAAAATTTTATAAATGATTATCTAGGAAAAAGTAGGGCCAGTTAAAAATTCTAGATTTGCGAAGTTAATCGTTTCACGTTTTAGATTTCCTTCAAAAAATAGATGAATAAATAAAAATATGTCGATAAAAAAATGCCAATCTTAAAAGAAATACTGTTTAAAATCCATCAATATATAAAAATTTATTTCTACATAAATATTTCGTTTAACATTACTTTCCCAGGAAGGAATCGCCGACGGTATCAATTGGCCGAGCCTTGAGCCAGTTGTAATCTCCCAAGCCTTGGAAATAACCATGGGACCAGACCTGGTCCAAGCCTAGGCCCTTTGGTTTGAATTTTGTTAAATCGAGCCTCGGCCGCTGACCATTGGCCCAAGGATCGGCCGAGGCTGGACTCGATAGTTTAATTTTAGTCAAGCCGAGCCTTGGCAGCTGACCATTAGCCAATGTCTCAACCTAGGTTAAATTTTTATTTAATATTAAAATTAGCAACTTTACATATATCTTTATATATGTATATAAAGAAGACCAGGGTATAACGGTCCACCGAGTATACGATTAATATCAAGAGTTGAAATTTCCTAAAAAGTTAAATTATTTAATATACAATAATTTTCATTTAATTATTTATTGCTATGTACAAAACTTTAGTTAATATAAATGTTAAAGTTCAATAAACAATATAGTAGTACTGCTTGATCTTACTCTTAATTTATTCATTTATATCAAATCATAAATTTACAAATTAATATATACATATATATATATATATATATATATATATATATATATATATATATATATATATATAATATATAATATATATATATATATATATATATATACATATATATATATATATATATATATATATATATATATATATATATATATATATATAATATATATATATATATATATATATATGTCATTACTCATCAGACAATTTTAAGTTCATTAAATAAAACTACATTTCACCTCATCTTTACGATGTAATATTTCTGAATTAAATTGTATTTAAATAATTGACAAGCAAAAAATCATCATTATCTAAACATTAGATTTAGCACAGTGGATAGGGTCCCGGCCTAGTAATCAGGAGGATCTCAGTTCGAATCCCAGTAGCGCCCAAATACTTTCATTCGTTATTTCCCATTAATTCAGTAATTAGTTAATTACACTCCGATGTAATGTCGTGAAATTGTAATCAAACTTTGTTTAAATTATATTTATTAATTTAGATGACAATATTATAGATTGAGCATTGGGCGAGCCTTAGATTTTTTGCTCCCCTAGGTTTGGCCGAGGCTCAATTTTTCGTTTCCCAAGGCTCGGCCGAGGCTTGATACTTTGTTTCCCAAGGCTTGGAACATGGCTACCATCCAAGCTTTGAACCATGGCTCGCCCAATGGTCAGCCAAGGCTCGACCCTAGCCTTGCGCTAAGCCGAGGAGCATTGGCTGACGACGGGCCAAGGCTTGGCCCAAGCTTTGGCCAATGGTTCCATCCAACCAGGGTTATAAAACAATATTTTCTCCAATTGAAAGCGTATAAATTTTTATCAAAAAGTACGGATAATTATTTCAAAGTTATTTTGTTGCAATCCGGAAAACGTCGACGATGTTCTTGCACGACTTGTAAAAGATAATGTAATTGCTCCTCGTTCTTCGTTATTTTTTTAATAACATTCACATGGAAAATTAATAAACTTCAAATGGGGTTATTTATCATTTTAACTAGAGATTTCTAAATCTAGAATTTTTAATTGGTGCTACTATTCCTTAGATAATCATTCATAAAATTTCCATGAATGATTTTGTGATTTTAAGTGATAAGTTTTAACATTTTGTCAGAAATCAAGAAAAGAAACTTAAATTTACTGTAAATTAAATTTTAACATTGAATAACTTTTGAAGGAGTCAATTTGTCAAGCAATGATAAGAAACCTTTTTTGTAGAGCAACTAATTTTCTATAAAAATATGTATCGCTCATCCCGGCACTTTGCTTCTGAACCGGAATATAAAATTCCAAAGTTTAAAATTTTTTTTCCAATGTTACTTCAATGGGAAATAAAAATCTGCGATGAGCGACCTCTAAATATTGATATTAAGAGCTCTCCTTTTAACAGGCATCTATCTACACCTCCTTGGAGGTATAAATGGAATTGTTTCGAAAAAAAAAAAAAATAGTCACTTTTTTTTAACCAGTCTAATATATATATATATATACATTAGGATGCTTCGTTTCCGGCAAAAGTATTTTTTTTGTTGCTCATCAAGCAAAATATTGTTTTTTATACTAAAACAGAAATCCTTACAAAGTTTGATCTCTTAATTCCAATCCTAAGTACTTTTGACTTGATTTACAAGATTTTCCGTTTAAAATACACGTAAATTAAATTACGTTTTTTTTAACTTTCTAATACTAAGCTGCGTTTTATGATATCGGCGCGGTTTTGGTCGCAAATTGTAGAGCATTTGGTGTTCTTCAAAAGTGCCCGTGGTTACTTAGCTGTAATTCCAGCTGTTTTATTTGTGTTCGTTGTGGAAGTCATTTTTCGTACCAAATTGACCTTTATTGGCTTGCAGAACGTAAAACAATGAATGCACACCAAACATTTAAATGGGAATTTTATAGGAAATTTTTTTTTCTTCAAAAAAAGTTTTATGAGTCAAGTCGCTAAAGTCCATAGTTTCTGAGTTGTAGTAATTTTAATATTTTGAAAAATAAAATATCAATTGTCATTTTTTTTTTTTTTTAATATTATATTTTTAATATTATATTATTTTTTTCAATATTATATATATATATATATATATATATATATATATATATATATATATATATATATATATATATATATATATATATATATATATATTAGGGTGTTTCAAAAAAAAAAAACAAATTTTTTTTTATTATGGTGTCTAAAAATTGAAAGTATAACTAAAAATTAAAAATTTGGTACCAATCCCGACTTTAATAGAGACATCAATATGTATATATATATTAGACTGTGACAAATGAAATCGATATTTTTTTTTTCGGTCCCATACGAAAATTAGGTTGTACCATACAAAAAAGAAATCGTGTTAAAATTTCAGCTCAATATGTCCATTTTTCAGTTAGCGCTCTCGTAAATAAGAATTTTCCGAAAAAAAAATTTTTTGTCCCAACTTAATGTTCTATAACTTATTAAGTATAACTGATTAGAAAATGTCCGAGGTGCCATTTTGTAGGGAATGGAATTCTCTACAAAAGTAACTTTTGATCGAATGAAAATATCAACCACTTTTTTATTGCAGTCATTTGAACCTAATTTTTTTGAAGAATTTACATTTATATTTATTATAAAATGCTTATAAAACGATGTTACTAAGTGAAGGAACCTTTATGATCTAAAAAATATTTTTCATACTTAAAGTAATAAAACTAGCATCAAACTATTGATATTAACGATTTTTCTAACAATACTTTTCTCTCGTTTTGACGTATTTCGCATTTAATCTTTCTATTGATTTTTATCTGCATTAGAATATCGTTCAGAATTGTGATTTTGAGATTCTCATACCGTTTATCAAAAATTATTACTTTATTAATAAAAATATACATTGTTTATGATAATATAATACCCATAAACATTCAATTAAAGGAATAAGTGATCTTCGTGTGTGCAAAAAATTTTCTTTCAATTCTGTTACTACTTTTTAAGAGCTAATGATTTGTCAGAAAAACCTATTGCAAAGATCAACTGTACCTGCTACAAGCTAATTATATGATTAATAAACAAATAAATTAAAATAATTCCTACTACAAGTTGTTGCTGCTCATTGTAAGCAAATTCCAGATTGTTTGCAATAGGTTCTCCCGACAAATCATAAGCTCTTATCACGACTTGAATTTTTTCCTCATTTGCCTGAAGCACCGTAAGGACCTTGTCAGGTTAATATAAGGTTTGTCTTATTAGAGCAAACCTGACAAGTTCCTTGTTAGGACCTCATCAGGATATCTTTATTCAGATAAAAGTTATCCAATCCCTTTAAATATTTTATTTACAGGCTAAAAATTAAACAAAGTAGAAATGAATATTATATAAAAATCACCTCAATCATTGCAGCACGGATTTTTTACTTCTTCATCAGTTATTCTTCGACATCATAGTCAATATAATATCTATCCTTACAAGATCACAAATGTATATCAGCGCAGTGGATAGCATCAAGGACTTCGAATCGAAAGGACGCAGGTTCGAACCCAGCAGTCATCGGGATTTTTACGTCAATAAAAAAAATGTTTACTTCCTCTAACTAATGCCCTCAATACAATAGATAATATTCCCGATCGAATTAACATTCTCTTATTATTTTTCGCAATTTAATATTTTTTTTAAATTAATAACTAATAAGGCCACCCTGATAAGGATTTGACGAGGATATCCTGGTAAGGACCTGATAAGAAAAATCGTTAATATCAATAGTTTAATGTTAGTTTTATTACTTTAAGTATGAAAATTATTTTTTAGATCATAAAGGTTCCTAAAAAAATTTAATTCATGGGTTTCATACATAGTAACATTGTTTTATAAGCATTTTATAATAAATATAAATGTAAATTCTTAAAAAAAATTAGGTTCAAATGACTGCAGTAAAAAAGTGGCTGACTTTTTTCATTCGATCAAAAGTTACTTTTGTAGAGAATTTCATTTCCTACAAAATGGCACCTTGGATATTTTTTAATCAGTTATATTTAATAAGTTATAGAACATTAAGTTGGGACAAAAAAATTTTTTTTCGGAAAATTCTTATTTACTCGAGCACTAACTGAAAAATGGACATATTGAGCTGAAATTTTAACACGATTTTTTTGTTGTATGAGACAACCTAATTTTCATATGGACCGAAAAAAAAATATCGATTTCATTTGGCACAGTCTAATATATATACGTAAGAATATTTCATTATACACGTGGAAAGACAAGGACCAAAAGTGTAGCCAGGGTAAAACTGTTCCACTTACTGTTGGAACGCCTCGCTGCATTTCCTTCCCTTGCTGGAATATGACCTGGGAGACGACGGTGATGTTGAGATAGCAGGAACACACTCGCACTTACACTCAATACCACGTATATAAAATTAAACTTCAAATAAATAATCACAAGCAATAGTATGTAATTATTGTATATATATATATATATATATATATATATATATATATATATATATATATATATATATATATATATATATATATATATATATATATTGATTATATAATCGTGACACTTCACTCAGACCCTCAAACTCAAGTGCTCTGCAACGACGATGACCTAAAGCCTCTGGTCCTCCGAGATCCTATTCGTCACCTGCGCGAAAGACCAGCAGCCATAATAATGAATGATATAATAACTAAAGCATTAGAGAAACTGCCTTTCACTTTACTGTTGATTGAAATATACATGGGCGATACTATCATGCTGGTTCTCGATAGACACAGTGACATATTATTAAACTTTTTTAATAATATTAATAAAAAAAATCAATTTACAATTAAAATAAGAAAACAAAATAATATATCTTTTCTGGATACATAAATAATAAGAGCATCTGAAAATTTTCTGAAAACTGGTTGGTTCGTCATATCAACCAGCTCTAGACGAATACTAAATTACTTTTTAAACTATCCATCCATCTAAAAATTACGATTAATCATAGGATTGCTGCATAGGGTATTGAATCTACGTCACAAAGAGTTCCACAAGGATAACTTGGTGGATACTGAGACACTATTAACCGCAAATCATTATCCCATAGCAATTCTTAAGAGATGTTTCAATATTGTGAATTAGAATCAGCCTTGGATACCTAATAATACAAAAACGGTGGAAACATTTATAAAGTTTTCATTTTTTTTTAAATTATCTTATAATGTTCACAGACATCTAAAAAATATCAATATCGAATTAACTGTTCATAACTTATTAAAGATTAAATGTGCCTTAACTAAATTAATTAATGAAATTCTAATGTCAAATATAATTTATAAAGTGCTGTGTGAGTGTGACAAAACTTATGTTAGCTAAATTCAACAATGTCTTAAGAAAATCTTTGTCGATATAAATATAATCGCCATCCAAGCGAGATCTTATAGATAGAAGAAGCTGCATTAGCAATAGATCACTTCGATTTAGGACATAATTTTAAGTTTGATATGACAACAATAGTTGGAAAATAGGGCAACTGGATTAAAAGAAATATCAGTGAAATAAAATTTATTAATTCTGATAGACATAACCCACAGAGAAAAGTACCACGTGCTCAGGCTTGGGCCGACTTCTGGAACCCTGGGCCAAGCTTGTAAGCCAGTCGCGGCCCAAGCTTCGTTGCCAGATCTGGCCCATGCATCGTTGCCCGGCCTGGCCTATGCTTTGTTGCCAGATCTCACCCATACATCGACGAAACAAATAAATTTATTTAAAAAAAAATTTTATTATTATTAACCTCGTAGAATTCATGATCATTAAAGTTTAAACCATCTGAGGGAGGTAAATAATGTGGATCGAATTGCTAGATCTGAACGTTAGCTACTGGATGAACCTACTAATGTTGAAATAATACCTATATATGATCTACTTATTAAGCCATAAGTATAGCCAAACTTGGGTAATCCTACCTTGGCTCAAATCTGGGTTGCCATTGGAGGGCCAAGGTAGGAGCACCCAGTCTTGGCCCAAGCTCAGGTAAACATTGGTAGCAATGGTAGCTAATATTGGAATTTCTGACCAAGATCGGATTGGGATGACCGAAGGTTTGCTAAAGTTAGGTATGTCAAATTTGGCTATTATTAGGAAAGTCTTCGTCATTGCCTAAGTTAGGTATATCTTTGGAATTCCCGGCTGGTACCGAATAATATTTAAGTAGCATAAATAAACTTAGAAGCCACAATCGGTAATGTAGCGTAGTAGTTAAAGCGTCGGTTTTTCGTGCGTAAGGTCTCGGGTTCGAATCCCACAATATCGGTCCTCGATAAGTTTCTCGTTTTTTCTTGAATTAAAAATTTCTAATTTGATTGGAAATTAATGTAACACTAAATTAGTACTTCTGATGCTAATTGCATTGCAAAAAGAATTTTAAACGATAAAAAATAAAAATTTTTTTTTTATTGAGTTAAACAAACTTATATGATCATTAAGTCATACATGACTGTATATTGCCAATTTCTATGTATAAGCATAAGGCTCGTATGCGAAATATGGTTTCTAAACCGCTGCCTAAGAAGGAAACCAAATTAGGCAGGGCCTCGCAACTACGTTACTTTTGGGATCTTGACCTAGTTTGGTTGCCTCGTTTGGAGCAAGTCTGGAATTCGGCATGCCTTATTCGGGCTAAACCACTGCCTAACTCAAATTTCTAGTCGGGGCAGTCCTGGCCCAAGTCTAGCTTGCCATTGGATGGCCAAAGCTAGGTTACCCAGTCCTAGCCCAGACTCGGGTAATGATTGGGATGGCCAGGACTGAGTGCCCAATTTTGAGCCAAGCATGGGCCAATATCGGTGTACCAAAGCTAGGTTCCCCAGTGCTGGGTCAAGTAGGGCCCTGTCGTTCAACTCTGGTAGCTCTTGCATAGGAAATTACAGATCATATACGGAAAATGTATCTAATTTGTATGATGACTCAATTAGTCGATTGATATGATGGATACGAAAAATTTAATTTAAATTTGAGTTATAATGTAGTGAAAGTCGATGCACGTAGGAGGCAGTTTAGTTAACTAAGCAATCTATTTTGACATTTGGTTACTATAATTATAACCAAGGTTTCTAGAATAGTGAGGTTAGGACTCGACTAAAAAGTTTTATATAGGTCCGATCATGTTAACCTTATAACCCGATAAGGACAAGATTAGGCTTACCTGATGAGGGCGTGATGAGGATGTAACGCAGATTACCCATAAAGCCCTTATCAAGATGGTTTTATTGGAAATGGTTTCAAAAAATATATTAAGTTGCGAGAAAAAAAAACAATGTAATTAGATCGTAAATGTGATCTTATATATTAGGAGTATTAACTTTGATGAAGTAAACATGATTGATATTGACAAAAAGTCCCGACGACTGCTGAGCTTGAACCTGGATCCTTCTTATTTGATGTTTATGATACTATCAACTGCGCTGATCCACGTATGTGATTGTGTAAGTGTAAATAGTACATTTATTATGATACCAAAGAGTGACGGATGAAGAAATGAAAAGTCCCTAATGTAATGATTGACTCATTACTTTTATGCATAATCAGTACATTATTATTTAGTAGTTTGTTTAAATTTTGGGGGCTAATCAACCATTAAAGAGAAATTAGAAATTTCTACGGTCAAATTAGATCTTGAATTATATTCTCATGGTACTTTAGGCAAATTAGAAAAAATTTTAGTCGGACATTAACAATAAAATGTTGAGTAACTTTTAGCCTGTAAAAAAGCGAGTAAGCAACATTTGATTCGAATGTTATCCTGAGAAGCTTAGATGAACTTAATCAGGTTTGCCCGTTGGCAAATAATTTTTTTTGCGATAAGGCTATCATACTTTGATCTTAATAAGAATCTAATCAGTTTTCCCTGACAAAAAATTACTTTTTTTTAGTAAAACAATCCTGATATGGGCCTGATGAGGACCTGGTCAGGTTTGTCTGATGGCAAATTCCTTTTTCTCTTATAAGGATATCTCGAAATGGCCCTAATGAGAACCTATTCAGATTTGCCCACTTCAAAATTTTGCAACTTTTTTTTTGTTTCGCTACTATGATGCTTCTGTTTGCGTCAACAGTCGAAGGAAGAAGACTGAAAATAATAATAAAAAATGAGGTGTGCAGACAATCTCTTAGGTCAGCATCGGTGCAAAAAAAATATATCTATATATATATATATATATATATATATATATATATATATCTATATAACATTTTTTTTTACATATTAGTTTACTTATGAAAATGTGACGCCGGTCATGACTTTTAATTAATCATAAATAAAAGTGGTAAGGGCTACAATTGTGAAATCGAGGAGGACTTAACTAAACAAAGATTTGAAGACAATGATCCAAAAATGAACTCAATCTAGTGACAACTATGTGAAAGATAACGTGTTTATGTACGTACTTTTCAATAAACAGACCAATTGATGTCCAGGAAAATATTTTCAATCAGCTTTTTTTTTATAATAATTCACAAAAGAAAACTGTAAGCTTTGTTAGAATCGCTTAATAAATTGTTTTCTTGATATCAGAGCTTTTTTTTTATCTAAATAGAAAATTAGTAGAGATGATTTACGTTGACCAATATTCGGGTTTGTCATGTGGCATATAGCCTACTCTCTCCGCTTCATGTTCGAGTTGTACAATATTGAATAAATGGAACTGTCACCCATATATTATTCAATAAACAGATCGAAACTGAAATATCTTAGTCCACAAAATCACATTCAGCGCCACAGATCCGAAGTACTTATAAACTCTTGAAATTTATCTATAAAAGAAAAATGAAAAAAAAACCATAGCTTTGTTATAAACACTTGTTTCAATTGTTTCTGTTATCGACAAATTTGATATATCTAAATACTAAAACTAATTACTTAATAGTATAAGTCAAAAAAATGCCTTTTTAAAGACAATGCAAATAACATGGGAATAAAGTTCAGTAGCACATAATAAAAGTCCATTCCCTCTTAATCTATAAAAGGAAGAAACATCATAGTTAACTTCTTACTATAATACTAATAATTTTCTAAAAATTTTCTAAACTGTTATATTTAGCAATTAACTTATAATTACTTCAGACAACATTATTTTGTTGTTCTTGATATTAATATTTATCGATAAAAAGTTCTAACTAACAAAGTTATTGGTATGATAACCATAGCTATGATAAATCATAATCATAAACTCACTCACTCTAACCAATTTAATACAAAGTACGATTGAATAGCGTGTTAAACTGACGAGAGCAAAAATATAAAGCTACCGTACGGATCCTAGTGTTTCACCTAACTACTGGATTTACTGCAGGCAGTGACGCACCGTCCCCTCCTCTACGTCTTGCTGTGCAGCGAGAACAGCGCACTGCTTTCCCACAATATCACTCGACTAAAATACTTTTATTTTGAAATTATCTGTAGAATAACGTCTCGTACTTCACTTTTAAAGTGTGGCATACGTTCAATAATGTACAGCTTTCAAAGTTACTAAATTGAACTAAACAATCTTAGCTTAAAAAACCGAACTTATATATATAGTGCTTCATTAGAAATTAACTTTTTAGCTCGCTGTTGTTAGGAAACTTTTTTAAACGTGTTGAAAAAATTTCTCTGAAAATTTGAGCTCTTAATTTTAATCTTAGGAGTGGTTTATTTATTACTTTAAATATATTATTATTGAAAGCACATGTCAATGTGATAGTTTTATTACTTATTTTTTATTTCTCAGTTACGCTCTATGTCATTCTTTATCATGCTATTGATTAGTCTATTTTTTATACAATCAATTGCCATGTAAAAATATTTACCTCAAGAATAATTTTTTGCTGCATAGTAATGAAAGTTTTTCCACTTTTAAGTTCTCTTTTATCAATACTGGGAAAAATACAAAAAAACCATCGAGAAGCTAAATTGGAATTAATTTTCTCATTGTACATACATTAATCATTGACTAAAAATCATTATAATAACTTCGAAAATTCTATCTAAACTGAAAGTCATAAAAATAAATGTATGCGTGTTATTTTATAACTTACTGATTGTCAGAGAAAGTAATATTTTTTTTATTAATTTAACTGTTAGATTTTATAATAATTTTCCTTTGCTAATTTCATTACTAGAATTTATTCAATCCGAGTTTTTTCTAAAAAAATCGTTGAACCAATAAGTTAAGCTGCGGAAATTGAAACTTATTAGATGAGCTGGCAGATTAAAGAAAAAAATAAGTTATTACTTTGAATGAAAAGTTATATCCTTCCCGACTAGAAATTTGGGAACTTGTTGGGATATCCCAAAGCAAAAACGAGTTACCCAACATCAGTTTTTTCTGAGGGGGACCTAATTGAGAATTAATTGGGATAGCCCAATGCAAAAATTACTAACTGTTATTGGTTCTAGCACATCGGGACCCAGTTGAGAACTTGTTACGATAAGGCAATGCAAAAATTACCTACCCAACATTAGTTTTTCTTAAATGGGGCCTAATTAGGAACTCGTTGGGATATCCCAATGCAAAAATAAATAACTTTTATTGGTTTTGCCATATCGAAACCCAATCGGGAACTTGTTGGGATAGCCTAATGCAAAAATAAACGACATATTGGCTTTGCCACATCGAGATCCAATCGGGAACTTTTTGGGGTAGCCGGGACTGTAAAAACGCACAAATGGTGGCGCTGAAGTCCGCCGTTCCGTGACTGTAAGAGTTAAAGGTACGGATTAGTTATTAGAGGGGGCTATAACTTCTTGTTTCGTGACCGTAAGAGTCGCAGACACGGACGAGTCAAAAGAAGGGGCTATAATTTTTTGTTCCGTCACTCCAAGAGTTAGAGACAAGGTCTACCCGGGGAAAAAGGTTTAGACTTGACTACGTATAATTATATCTGATCAGAGCTAACAAAGCAGATCTGGCCAGATCTTTAAATTGTCTCTGTCTGGAGAGATCTGTCCAAATCTGATCAGATATAATTATATGTGGTCAGATCTAAACTTTTTTCCCCGGGGATCCCTATTAAAAAAAATATTTAATTGTGAAAAAAGAAATTAGATAATTTCAATTCCATCCGAAATGTAATCTGATATATTAGAAACGTTACTTAGAGGAATTATAAATGATTATAATTAATGAAAAAATCCCGGTGACTGCTGGGCTCGAACCTGCATTCTTTCGATTCAAAGTCTTTGATGCTATCCACTGCGCTGACCCACATATGTGATCATGTGAGTGTAAATAACTAGATACGAACAATTTTCAATAATAATAAAATGCATACATTATTATATCTGAGCAGATATAATAAGATCTGGTTATGTTAAGTATTGTATTCAGTTCAGATGTAGTTATATCTGATAAGAACTCACGAGATATACCCAGAACTGACCATATATAAACAATTTTCTATAAAAATAAGATGTATACATGATTATATCTGAGCAGATATAATGGAATCTGATTATTTATGATCTTAATCATTTCCCCTGGGTAGTAGTAAGAGGGGGCTATAATTTTTAGTTCTGTGACGGTAAAAGTTAGCAGCACGGTCTGGTTAATCGAAGGAGCTCTAATTTTTTTTTTTTTAACAATACTTGATGGACTTCCTATAATGACAGATTTAATTCGCATAGTATACATCTATTATATTAAAAAATTCGAAGCCCAGAAGAAAATGATTAGACATGAGCAGGCAGGAGGGTGACACGCGTTAATATCCCCGGACAAAATATCCCTGCGGGAAAACATCCCCGCGACAAAACATCCTCGATAGAATATTACAGTAGTTCAGAAGTTTATTAAAAATCATATTAATAAATAAGTTTCAATTTAAATATTTATTATGAGAATTTGAAATTTAAAGAGTTGTCCTGACCGATGTAAAAGAAAAATGTGAAAGTTATGAGAAAAATCATGCATAAAATCATGAGAAAGTCATGAATAAAATCATGAGAAAGTCACGCACAAAATTGTAACTGTGCGTTTCTGATTTTACGACTTGAAAATCGAGCGCAAAATCTGATTCTACGGCCATCTATTAGAATAATTGTATGTTAATTAATACTCATCAGTCACCCGGAACTATGTCAGAGGCCTCCTAGATCGAATTCTATTTGAATTTAGATGACAGTAGGATAGTTCCACGCCTCCAAAATTAACATATTAAAGGGCCAGCAAACACTTGCTCAAGGACTTAGGCCCCTGCCATCACCTAGAGTGAACTGATGACGCTTAGCGAGGTCTCTACTCTATCGCCACGACTCATTACAATTTATATGAGTCAGCCTAACGGTAAGTTTGTTATATCTAGTCATTTAGTCCCGTAATCAGTTCTATTTCAGTCAACCTGTTACCTGAATAATTTTGTTTATTAAAACTTTTCCTTATACTTAAACTAAATTATTAATTTTATTATAAGTAATATTCATTTTCATTCGAATCAACTAAATAAGGAGATTTTGCGATTCCTTCGTCTGGTTAAAGAAAACCAAATTTGGTTACGAAGTGAGTGTGGTGGTTTGGTGTACAACGTCAGCACGCGAGGATTTACCGGAAAGGATCGACATCGAATCCAAGGAGCCCGCGAGGATTTACCGAAGAGAATCGACATCGAGTCCAAGGAACCTGTGATGAACCGGAGACCGATTCCACCAGTAATAAGTCCACTTATATCCAGATAAGTCTCGACAAAATTTTAACAAACATTTTCTCTCTCTTCAACGTTTTTAATTAATTATCAAATTTTAATTAATTATAAATCTTATTCCCCACGTCCAATAATTCTTTTTGCATTATAATAATAAATTAAATTAATGTTGGACACTCAATCTTAACTAATAAATTATAAAATAAAATTAATAAAAGGGGAAACTATTGTGTAAATGAAATTTGGGATTTGGTTAAATAAAATTTATAATATATAATTGAGTCGCTTTGTATAAATTTTCTTATCACCAGCGCCACCTAGAATAAGTTATATTTGAGCCGCGTGTCCGGTCAGAACGAGTCTACCTACATCCTGAAATCTATTTTCCCGTTTTCCGAACCAGCAATAAAATAATCTTTAATTAATATTTATGTTTAAGAATTTACAATTAGTTAATTCAAATTATTCGGGAAATTTCATTAACTGTGGTTCGTGGATATTTGACACGGAATAACCAGGGCCCATCGTCATAAAATGATGAGAAAAATCATGCATAAAATTGTGAGAAAATTGCGCAACTCACGAATCAGGTAAAAAACTTGAAATTTAAACGTGGTAGATCCAGAAGTCGATCACGATTACGTGAATTGAAAGCGTTTGACTTCTGCTGGTACCATTACAAGCATGGTAAATATGCTCTCTGAACCAGAATGTGACTATTCACTGTTTCACAGTTATAAGTATACCAAGCGGTATACTTATAGCTGTAAAATAGTATATATACACTGTTTTTCAGTGGTTTTCACTGTTTCAAATTTAGAGAGTGCCCGATCATTTATCAGAAACCGAAATACAGGAACGGAATATCTTGTCAATTCCGGTTCCGATTTGTCCGTCTTTCCACGTCGTTGGCTGAAATCAATCAGTACACCCATAGGTTACCAATTTTATGCCGCGAACGGCTCGATAATTCAAACCTATGATTTAAAGTCATTAAAATTAAACCTTGGATTTCGTCGTGAATTCTCGTGGAATTTTATATTTATTGACGTCACTAAGCCGATTATAGATGCAGACTTCTTAAGTCATTATGACTTACTACACGCAAAAAAATGAATTATAAAAATTAATAACTGATAACTAAAAATTTTGAATGTGGTCACAATTTAATATCATTCCAAACAGTAATTTCGTAGTTTTATTGAATATATTATAATAATCTTAATTTAAATATTGAAATTTAAAGTTTATATGTAAGTAAATCATGTTACAAGTAATAATTTAACGTTTCAGCTTCAACATTCGATGTTCGGAACATTTAAGTTTATAGTTAAAAAAGTAAAAAAACATTCAGTATGATAACTAAAATTTTCAATATCGAACAATTGATTTCATGTACAACGGTATATAATTATTACTTTCTTCAAATTTTCAAAAAGTATATTTTAAGCGCATCAAGGAGATCGATTGATCAAAGTTTTGCTAGGGAATTAAAGGAACGTTTTGTTCCTTTAATGGTGTAATCATAATCAAAATGAAAAAATAATTTTTTTTCAACTTTTCTTCCATTTTTGCGTTAGTTACTCAGTAAATGCGAGGAAAAGAGAAAAAAAAGCAAATTAAAGCTGAATAAATTTGCTAATCAACGTATGCATTGATTTAGCTGAAAAAGTTTTCCACAGCCCGTGGACTATCTCAAAGAAAAAAAAAATTCAAAAATTTTTGTCTCGCGATATTTCTTATGTTTGCGCAATAGCCGTAGCTCTTGAAAAAATTTGATCAAAATGCGTCAAAACTAGAAATGTCAAGCTGCAAAATACTTCTTTTTAAATCGCGATATGATTATTTTTCACAGTTACAGCCTTGCAAAAATGACTAAAAAATTATGAAATTTTTTTTTCTTGTTTAATTTATGGCGTGGGTGTTTTTTCAATCATTTTAAACTTTTACAACGATAATTCCTTACATGCAACACGTAATTCATTGCTATTACGTGATTGATTGTGAGGGGAACTAATTTTCCATTTTTGAATACATACGTTACGGTAAGAAATCAGCTCACATGGTGCAAAAATGATACATGGAACGTTATTTCGATCATTCATGGTTAATCATAAAGGGATAGAAATGATCATACACAATTATACATGTGCATGCATGATTAATAGAAAATCGTGTATGACCATGCTTCATCATGCATAATTATGCAACATCGGGCATGACCATGCATACCAAGAAAAGAGGGATTGTACACCATTTGTACAAAATCATACACGAGCATTGGGTGTGTCAAAAAAAAAATGATTTTTTTAACGTTTCATAGTCTTAGAAGTTTTTTTGAAAACTGAATAATATCCTGAGCAATAAGCTCGATATCTCAAAAATTGAGCTGGTACTCGATGATAGTCCACTGACTTTACTCTTACCCGTTGTACCACTTAATTTGCTAGCGGAATTTTATTGTTCTATTTTATGTAAAAAAATTCGTAGATTACGAAAATGTTAATAAAAAAGCCCAACTCCCCCGCGTTTTTTTAATAAATAATAAAATTACACTAGGGTCGCTGAGATACCGTGTACTTTTATCAAATAACTTATATATATTACTGTAAAGCCCTATGAAAATTGGTATTGTATTAAAGGGCGAAAAATTCTGAATTAGAAACCACAAAAATAAACCCTTTGCAGTTTATTATATTCGCGAAAAAAATTAATGAAAAAAAAAAAATTATTTTTTTACGTTTAATCACGCGGTCGGTAACAAAGCAGTAGTAACTGAGGTTGATGGCGCGCGCGAGCCCGAGCACAGTGGTTTTCATCCACTGCAATTTGAAATGTTGTCAATATTCTTTGACATAGAAATTTAATGACATAAAAATAATAATGTCATGTACATAATTATAATAATAAATATTATTATTTTTAATTTAGAAATAATTTTATTATTTTCACCACTACAAAAATTAAAAATTTTTTCCGTATTATTTAACAAGGAGTAAAAAATACCGCGAGCTAAAATTTTCAATATTGGAAAATTGACAAGTAACAAAGGTGCATTAAACCATTCAAACTGCACAGTCACTTAATTCGTTAATTTATCTTTACTTAAATTTTCGAAGACAATTAGAAAGGCATTTCAATGTAATTTAGTTATTATCGTAGTAATTACAAGTGTAAATAATAAAACCGTAAGTAGAAATTTTTTTTTTCAATTATCTATTATTTTAAAAATATTATAATACTTGTATGTAATCATTTCTTATTATTAATTTATTAAATTTCTATGTCAAAGAATATTGTCAACATTTCAAATTACAGTAGATGAAAACCACTGTACCCGGGCTCGCGCGCGCCACCAACCTCAGTTATTGCTGCTTTGTTACCGATCGCGTGATTAAACTTAAACAAATAATTTTTTTTTTTTTTTTTTTTTTTCATTAATTTTTTCGCGAATATAATAAACTGCAAAGGGTTTATTTTTGTGGTTTCTATCAGAATTTTTCGCCCTTTAATACAATACCAATTTTCATAAGGCTTTACAATAATATATATAAGTTATTTGATGAAAATACACGGTGTCTTAGCGACCCTAGTGTAATTTTATCATTTATTTAACAAACGCGGGGGAGTTGAGCTTTTTTATTAACATTTTCGTAATCTACGGATTTTTTTACATAAAATAGAACAAGAAAATTCCACTAGCAAATTAGGTGGTACAACGGGTAAGAGTAAAGGCAGTGGACTATGAGATCATTATAGAATTTAGAAGACACATAAATTATTTTTTATTTTTCTTCTGAAAATTGCGAAAAATTTTTTTTTAAATTTTGACTTCCATAATTTTATATGAAGTTAAATTTTCTATAAAAATATTTCAAATGGTCTCGCTTGAAACTGTAAGGAAAAAATTACACGACTTCAAAGTTTATAAGCGAAGAAAAATTTTTTACGTGTAATGAACATTTGTGTCCTTTTGTCGAGACATCGATGTGATTTGATTTTCTTTCTCAACGTTTTACGTGCAATAATTAATGATAAATGTAATGTTTTGAGATAAAAAATAATCGTATCATGTACTTAAAGTGCAAGAAAAAAAGCAACCGAGCTTTCAAATTATAATAGTACATACTGAGTGATAAAGAATGAAACAATTTGGTGCAGGTCAGTGTTTGTTTGCTTGAGCCGAACGCAATGGCTAACATCACCCGTACTTGCATTCAAGTTTCATCCCGTATAACTTATATTTTTCGTAACTTCTGCTCGAAGATTTATGTTTTTATACTTGAAGGCCGTCGGAACAAGTTGATATTAGACGAAAAGTAAAGGAAGCTGTTAGCATATGTATAAATCACGAATTACGAGAAAATTGGAAATATGACATAAAAAATGAACAAAATGAGTAATTTCAATACTTTTTTTTTTCAATTGTATTGGAAGTGTTGTGCTTATCTCAATTTTCATGTTCAATAAGACAATCCAGTGGATCTCCGGTTATACGATGAGTTATATTTTAGTAGAATAGTTGAGGTGTAAAACGATACAAATATAGCCTGAAGAAAGTAGATCCATATTATAAATTAATATTCACTATTCTTCGAAAGACGTTCACAAATCTATATTTTGGGCTAAGTTATGATAAAAGTCGTTTAGTCGAAAATAATAGCACCCTCTTTCGACCAGTTCATGTCTCATGCTTAGTAACAAAGCAGAAAAGTATAGCCCCCTTTTTTAACTAGTCGTGTCTGTAACTTACAGTCATGAAAAAGAAAACTATAGCTCCTTTTTATAGCTAGCCCGTCCCTCTATTTCTTATGGTCATGAAACAGAAAGTTTTAGTTCCCTCTTGTAGCTAGTCCGTCCCTCTAACTCTTACAGTCACGGAACGACAGACTCCAGTGTCACCATTTGTGCGTTTTTACAGTCCCGGATCTATCCGTGACTGGAGGCTATAGACATACTATTTATTAGTCACTAAACGATCCAACAAAAAACCCAATGAACAGCCGTCTCGAGTTAGGGCAACGAAAAGTCCCAGACTATAGAAAATCGTCTGACTGTATTTAATTATAATGTATAATTCACTATATGAACCTTGACTCGAAACTCTAGTTATTTTTGCTGAGTATCTACATATTAAAAACAATAAAAATAATTTTAAATTATTATACAAATCAATTAAATCATATTTAATTGTTACTATTATGATTTAATAATTTTTTGCATCAGAAATAATACAGGAATTAATTATATATTAATACGACTAAATATTATTTTAGGTTAGTTAAAAAATTAAATTTAATGTAGTGTCCTTTTTAACTTCCCGCTAAGAAAATTATAAATTTTCGAAAATTCGGGAAGTCATTATTCTCACCCCGATTTTCGAAAATCGAATTTCCATCAGATCTTGACGCCCGGGAAAAAATGAATTTGCCTAACCATATATATTTATATATGATTATATATAAATTTTTATATAAAATATATATAATCATATATGGACTAATGTATTATATGTATGTTTTATGTAAGTCTATATATGATTAGATCTGATTAGATCTGACTTATATAGGTCTATATATGATTATATATAAGTCTATATATAATTAGATCTGATTAGACCTGAGTTATCTAGGGCTACATATGATTATATACAAATCTATATATAATTAGATCTGATTAGACCTGAATTATCTAGAGCTATATATGATTATATATAAATCTATGTATAATCAATTTTAATCAGACCAGAGTTATCTAGGTCCATACATGATTATATATAAATCTATATATGATTATATCTAATCAGATCTAATTCATATAAGACCATATATATAATTAAACGTAAAGCTATGTATATAATTATATCTAATCAAATGTAAATTATAATTTTATTAATAATTGTTGATTTTATGTTCTTTAGTGACTTTAACATAAATATAAGTATCTGAATTTTTTTATTAATAATTACAGATGAAGAGCCAAATTATATTTCATTTTATTTTGCCATTATTATTATTTATAAATCAATACTAAATTAATAATACATTTTGCTTACATTTATCGAAGTAATACATTCATTATAAATTATGTGTAATATTTCCTAAATTTTACATGATATATTTATTAGTATTTTAATAAAGTATACTTTGTTAATGTCATTTTTACCACACAGTTTTCAAAGTATTTGGTTTTTTGCATACACAATTTTCGACTCTTATAAGCTATGTCATTTTTTTAACATCAGAATACTTGATCAGCACTGTATCATTATTTTCTTTTATAGGAATAACGTGTTCAATAATACTTTTGGTTTTTATGTGATAGAAGACTTTGGTATGTTCAACAGTGAACCGATTTACGATGAAATATAAATTCTCTTGAAATTTAAAAATGTACCTAATTGATCCATTGATAGCAGATTCACCAAGATCTATCTGTACAGTGTGACTATTTGTTTTCGTCATTTTATAAAACTCTGATGTATAAATACCTTATTAGATTAAAAAAATAAAATAATATATACCTGTTTGTACTTAAAGTTTGATAATATTCAAATGAAAAATTCTTTGGTGACTAAATTCAATTGCAATAATTATTATGTAAGTTTGCGTACGATTATTTAAAAAATTTAAAAATAAGTAACACTAAAATTAAAAAGTTTTATAGATAGATATGAAATATATTAATAGATATGATGGATATCTCGATAATTTATTTAAAAAATAAATAATTTATGTCTATAAGTACTTACAATTTGATAATATTCTAATGACAAATTCATCGTTTGGTGATAAGTTGATTTGTAATCATCATTATATAAATTTACGTGTAATTTTTTAATAAGTCTATGAATATTTTGTGTTGCTCTATTAAAATAAGATTGTCATTTTTCTTAAAAATTTGATGAATATTGAATAAAAATAAGACATAGTGGAAAAATTATTGATTCTAATTTGTATTAGATTATAAGTCAACTGTAATTATAAGACAACAATAACTTCCAAAATGTATGATTTCATCAAAATTTGACTCCAAATATTTGATTCAATTATACATGAATACATATGATTATATTTAACTGATTAAATAAGGCCAATGATTAGGTCTCATTAAATAATTATTGGCCATATATAATTATATAAACCTTATATATAATCATATATAATTTTATATGATTATATATGATTAGACCTGACCAATTTTCAGGTCTAATTATATATAAGTGGTTATATATAAATATATATGATTAGGCAAATACTTTATATAATTATATATGATTAGGCAAATACTTCATATACAGTCGAGTCTCGTTATGAACCCGCATAAAGGGGTGTAGGGGAATATAATTCTAAGAACTTGTGTACCCCCACTCTGTCAGCGCAGGCGACAGTCGTGAGTTGAACTTCCCCTACTTTTTAAGCGTGTGAGTGTGTACGTGATTGTTTCCAGTATCTCGTTATGAGTCCGTTTGACTTGAGTGTCATGTTTCTTATAGTAATACAGCTATACAGTGTCTTGCTTATAAACAAATAATAGGACTAATATGATAAATAAACTCTTAATTTCTTTTCATGAATATACGGTTTCATATCGAGACTCTGAAATTAATTTTTTTTTCACGTTGTGGAGGGGGAAGGTCTTCCGTGGAAATCCTGGTTCACGGACTCATAACGAGCGGACTCATAACGAGATTCGACTGTAATTATATATGATTAGATCTGGCCAATTTTCAGATCTAATTATATATAAGTGTTTATGTATGATTAGGCAAATTCATTTTTTCCCGGGCGTTTTGAGGTTCTATAAAGCTATTCTGACTAATTTCAAAATGATGTCCGAGTGTATATATGTGTCTACGTAAGTACGTACATATGTATGTGTCACGGCTATATTCAAAAATTTTATTTTTTTTTCTTCTCAAATAAGTACACACTGACCTCTTGTACGTAAACCTTTTTATATATAATGCCGACTTACTGACGCCAGCAGGCATGCCATGAACAGGCATGATCAGGTCTCATTTCAGGCCTGATCATACATGAATAGGCATGATTAGGCCTGATCATTTTTTCCCAGGAGGTCATCAGCTCACTTAATAGTCAACATCTATTTCCCGGGGATCACACGTGTGCATTGGCCGAGGATTTTCGGGCGAGTCCGAGTCTTTTCGTATTTTTTCGCTAATTTACACTGGATAACCCGTCCCATAAATGCTTAAAGTTGGGAATATAATAATTCTAAAGTAAGTTTCTTACCTGGGACACTACAAATGGTGGGCGCGATCTAGTGAGACGCACCGAACTACTCCCTCTGCTGCTGCCTAGCACCATAACTTTTTAAATCAATAATCATTAGGTTTAAATATATATTTATTAACCTCAAAAAAAAATATACATTAATTCCAAATGAATATATTTTTTTGTGTCTAAGTAATATTTATTAGAGTTTATATAATAATATTTTGCTTTAATATTGGGATTTGTTGGCACTATAAAATAGTTTATTTGTCCACTAAATAAATATTTCCTTAACTTTACCAAATGATTTTATTATCTTAGAGAGAGAAATATATGTCTACCAAATAGAGTTTATTAAATCATTTGTTAAAAATGACAAAATAGTTTATGTTGACGTAATAAAATTTAATTGTCCCAATTGAATATTAGTTTAACAGAATTTAACAAAACCAATTTAATTGTCCGAAGAGAAATTTTTTCTCAGTTGTAACAGTGCACTTTGAATTTTCGACTTGAAAATCGGGCGCGATAAATTTAAGTTATCTTGATAGCCATCTAACATGCTAATCGTATACTATTTTACACTTTTCAGTTACTGAGGGCCCTGTAAGAGGCCCGTAAGATCGAATTTTAATTAAATTATAGGCGGCAATTGAGTAGTTCCCCGTCAGCTAAACTTTATCTATGAAAGCAAGGAATTGCTCGAGAGACAGGCTCTGGCTACCACTCACAGTAGACCAGTAGGGTAGTGGACTGATGATGCTTGGCGAGGTCCCTACTCTACCCCAGAGCTCAGTACATATAACACGAGCTGGCCTAAAGCTAGTCGACTATCTAGTCATTTAGTCCCAGTAATCAGTTTATTTTAATTGTGTAGTTGAATTGAGTTTGGTCGTCCGGTATCGATATAGGTGCAGTGACTATTATAAAATATTTAATCGAAGAACATTGGTACCGGCCATGTAAACATATTTTGAGTTAAAAAGTTAAAATTTAATTTGAATTGTGCCGATAACAAAAAAATTGAGAGTGTTGCCGTATCGTTGCTGTTCATGTCCTGGGGTTTTCTACCACCGAAGATTGGGTCTACGTCTTTGATGCCACGTTCGCTGTCTACGCTTATTGAGGGTCAATTCCATCTACCACAGCAAGGATGAAACACGTCATACAGTACGCCGTAAATGGGATCCTTCTTCCCCAATTGAAATTTTTTGGTCTACTCCTCCCGCGTAAAATAAAATATTAAACTTCAAATGCTATAATTATTCTAAATTAATTTAATAAAATAAAATTTGGAGAAATTTCCATTCTGTAATTGATTGGGTACTTGGTTAAATAAAAGTATTTTCTTTTGATCATATAAAACCAAAATCTTTTACTTAATAAACCACCAGGCCTTTCATTTCAAAATTGTTAGATTTAGCGAATATTCCAGGGGAACGAGGCGAGCCCCCCCCCCCCCCCAGCTCACGAAATAAATTAAGTAAGTTAATTATAAGTAACTGTGGCCAGGATAAGAGCTAGCCCAACCAGGCCCACCGGTTATACAGTGTATGAGCTGCAAGTAATAAAAATTTTATACGTGATAGATTCTTGCTCAACAAAATTTTATATCTTATACATGATAGATTTTTAGTCAATAAAATTTTATATCTAATTTATTAATTGCATACTTCGAGCGCGAAAGCGCTGAGGGTGCTTTATGATCACTAAATTTTTTGACTCATTCAATCACATTAAATTATCTCCAGACTTTTTCAATTACACTAAAATGGGTCAAATTTTATACCAACACAAAGACAATTTATCAAAGAATAATTTTGACCCAATATTGTCGATTAATTATTCCATTAATTAAATATAAATTATTTTAATCCCACTGACACGAGTTGTCAATTGTCGTGTATGAAACTTAGTAAACCAAATAACTCTCGATAGAAACCATTAATCGGTCTAATTTTTTTTTTTTATCATCTTTGTATTTTTGATCACAAGAACCCTATTGAAAATTACTGTCTAAATCCTTTTAGTTTAATTGTAATTATTGAAATCGTAAAACTGCTCTCTTAATCTGAATCAGTGAATGTTCACTGATGTAAATAGTCCCAAGCGTATCATTGCAAGTCAGTAAAATGTTACTGATTCAATTAGTAAAAATCGATTTACTATTAGAATCAGTAAAATGTTACAGATTCAATCAGTAGAAATTGCTTCATTATTCTAATTAATAAAATTGCTACTGAATAAAATAATGATCGTAACAGATGTAATTGGTCGTAACTACTGATTTAGTTTTTGATGCGAAGAAAAATCAGTATTTATTGATTAATGCACATTAAAAAATACAAATTCATATCATGATCATATATTAAGCCGTTGATGAAAATAGAATCCACATATATACAAGTTTTTCGATAAAATACGTTCTTCATTCTGTAACCAAGTGGTATTTCTTTATTCTCTACAGATTCACTGCATTCTTTTGATACATCCATGTGTTGATTTAAATTCTTCAATCCATCAAATGGGTTTTGAAAGTTAAATTTATTTAATAAGTCTTCTATTTCAATATCATCAAGTAATTGTCTGTTAAATCATAGTAATTTTCCATTAAAAATGATTATGAACATTTATCTGGAAATAATGATGATATTTATTTATAAACATGAAATAATTAATAAGACGATTTCAGGTTATGCATTACGTATCATGTAAATCAACTAAATACACGAAAAAACATTTCAGAATTATTCTACTCATATTCAATTGAGACAAATAAATAAGTTTCATTATCGTATATAAATTATATATTAACTTTTGTTTGTTATAATATTTTAAACTTACCGTAATAATAGTGTAGTATAAATAATAATCTTTGATTGCAATTTCCCAGGAAAAAATGATTTTGCCTAATTATATATAATCTCTTATATATGATCAGATCCTAAAATTGGCCAGATCTGATTATATATAATCATATATGATTATAAATAATTATGCATGAACGAATATAGTCATTTTTAGAATCTTATTTATAATATTTAAAAATTATTAATTAAGTAATTTAATTGGGATTTATTGTCTTCATCAATACAAATGTCGATTAAGATTAAATAAAAAAAAAAAAAATTACAATCCGTTAACTACTTTCCACTACGGGGTTACCCGTACAATTAATGTCCCACGGCGATGCTAATTACCTCTGGTTATCGCTGGATTGTAGTCTGATCCTCTAGTCTACTATACACCTATAATCGAAAAAAATCTATGGCATTACAAAAAAAAAAAAAATGACAATTTCTATTTTATTTTTTAAATTATTAAAATTCCTATAACTCGGAAATTATGGACTTTAGCGACTTGACTTATAGGGTTTTTTTTGAAGGGAATAAAATTTCCTATAAAATTCCCGTTAACATTTTTGGTGTGCATTCATTGGTTTACGTTCTGCAAGCCAATAAAGGTCAATTTGATACGAAAAATGACTTCCTCAGCGGACATCAGTGAAACAGCTGAAATTGTAGCTGAATTACTATGGGCACTTTTGAAGAACACCAAACGCCCTACAGTTTGCGACCAAAACCGTGTCGATATCATAAAACGCAGCTGAGTATTAGAAAGTTAAAAAAGAAGTAACTTAATTTACGTGTATTTTAAATGGGAAATCTTGGAAATCAAATGGAAAGTACTTAGGATTGGAATTAAGAGCTCAAACTTGGCAGGAATTTTTGATTTTACATGAAAAACAATATTTTTCTTGATGAGCAACAAAAAAAATACTTTCACCGGAAACGAAGCACCCTAATATATATATATATATATATATATATATATATATATATATATATATATATATATATATATATATATATATATATATATATATAAGTTTTCATCAATAACATATACCGACTATGAACTTCCCTGATTAAGGAAAATAATTTAATCCATGCTAAGTGTATATCTATATATTACTCGATTTAAATGGTTTTAAATTATTTAAAATTGTTTTGAATCATCTTAAATAATTTTCTTAATCAAGGTCATATTTACTTAAGTTTAATGTTAGTTCGAAATAATAATTCTGATTCTCTATTTTATTGTTATAGATTTATTTTGTAGTTTTGAAATCTTAAAATCGTAAATTCATTCACCCAGCATGAAATGAGATTGAATTTTGTAGTTTTGTGAATATAAACTATTTATATATATATATATATATATATATATATATATATATATATATATATATATATATATATATATATATATGATATTACTTTTCACGAAAAATTATTTCAATTTCTCGATAATGTTTGCTCCTCTTGTCTGTGATTTGAATGTGATGGTGCATGGAGAGGATCTTCAAAAAAAAGAGGATTCTTCACTTCAATTTCACCAGCCTAAAACAAAAACAAAATCACCGTTAAAAATGAAAATAGTTTAATTTATTATTAAGTAACTATTTTAAACATACTCGTGAAAAACCTATGCGTTAAGAATGAATGTAATGTAATTCAGGGTATATAAGGGTAAACAAACCCTTAAATTAATTTTTTTTTACTTATTTTCAACCTCTCCGATAGAATAAAATTAATTTAACGTCAATCCTTAGAAAAATATTTTTCTTTTTCCAGAGTTGACTCCTTAGAGAGCTAATTTCCCAGACAGCATTCAAGTCGGAATGACTTCGTTACGACGTCTTTTCGAAGGCGTCCTCAAGAAGTCTTATAATGACTTCTTAAAAGTGTCAATTTTAAGAACTCTCAATTAAGAGTTCTTGAAGACTCCATAAATAAGACATCAGTTTTGTGACGTCTAAATGTATTCTTTTTTTTTAACATCTTAATGAAGTCAAGATTAGGAATTCCTTAAAATGTCATCTATAAGACATCAATTTTGTGACATCTTAAACTATTCATTTTTCTGACTTCATTTAAAAAGCAGATGGAGTAAGTGTGGGTATTACTGCGGTTTTTAACTTTCCGCTAAGAAAATTGCAAATTTTCAAAAATTTGGGAAGTTAGTGGTTTCAGTCCGATTTTCGAAAATCGAATTTCCAAGAGGTCTTGACGTTTTGAGGTTCTAGGAAGCTATCCTGACTAATTTCACGATGATGCCCGAGTGTACGTATGTATGGGCATACGTACGTACTAGGGGAGTGCAAATATCGAATAATTTGATTCGAATTCGTGTCGAATAATACGTAAATTCGAATATTCGCACACCCCTAGTACGTACGTATGTAAATATCTATAACTTTTGAACGGATGAACCGATTTTGATCGTCAAGATGTCATTTGACGCGGCTTGCGAATATCTTAAAGTTGACAAAAAAATTAAACTTGATCGGTACGGCTTGTTCAGAGATATTCCAAAAATAGACTTTTTTCAAAAATGTTATTTTTGGATAACTTTTTATGTTCTCGATGGATTGATTCCAAAATCAACTGGGCTCTGAAGCTTCATAAGCCGCGTCGAATGCCACCACAAACATCAAAATCGGTTAATTCGTTTAAGAGAAACCGTTGTCGAAAGAATTAAAAAAAAAATTTTTTTAGTATTCTCGAAATTTTTCAAAAACGACTCAATAAATCAATTTCAAAATCTGATCAGTTGTAGAACTCAATAAAACGCGCCGATTGCTACTTTAACCGTCTTAATCGGTTTATTTGTTTGGGAGATATCGTTTGAGAAAAAATCGTAAAAAACGTTTTTTTCTCAAAAACAAAAAGATACAAAAGTATTTTCGAGCTCGAAGAGCTCGAAAATGTATCTACAACAACTTTTCGAGCTCAAGGAGCTCGAAATATGCGGGAAGTTTTGGGGCTGGCCCGCAGGGTCAACCGACAGATCAATTTTTTCTTTTAAACAAAGGCATACAAAAGTATTTTCGAGCTCAAAGAATGTATCTACAACAATTTTTCGAACTCCAGGAGCTCAAAATAGGCGGGAAGTTTTGGGGCTGGCCCGCAGGATCAACCGACAGACCGATTTTTTTTGTAGGTATTACTTAAAAGCAATTTAATGAAGTTTATTTCAAGATACCGATAGTTTTTTTTATTTTATACCCAAGTTGTACTTATTGTTAACTTAATACAAAATCAACAATGAGATAAACTAATATTTTCTTTAAATAATAAACATATTAAAGACATGTCTGTATGCATGTAATACGGCGGGACCTAAAGTGGCTTGTCTCTATTACTGCGTGCCAATTACTGCGGCTAAATCAATTACGAAAAACATCGGAATCAGACATAAAATGAAATAGAACAAGTTTGAAAGATAATTATTGGCCTAATAAAATAATTGATAAAATTTATTAATATAATAATAGATTTATATTAATTTATAAAAATAAATATGACAAGTAAACACTGCACAGTACAGTCTACTGATGACGGCTTCGGACTCATGAAAATTCCAATTTCATCGCCATTAAAAATTCTTGTAGACTTTTGTAGAATTTTGTAGTCTTTATCAGTAAAAAACAGTGAAGTAGTTAATAATACTAGTGATCCATCCTCGTATCTGATCTTTGTTAACTTAGCCCGGGTAACAAACAAATTTTCAGAAATTCTTTCTGAAACATTTGGATGACGTTTTAACAAACTTTCAAGCCAAAACCTTTCTCGTTTATTATTAAGGAATGGGGTTTTCGTATTATTCTTGTCACACAGTATTTTTAAGTTTTCAACCGATTTTTTTTTTGTTACTGGGAGACCTTTTTTACAATAGTAGAAAATCCATTGAACTATAGTTCATTTTCTTGTTCATATCTGTAAGTACGGTTGATGGTCCAGGTGGTTTGTCACTGTATTTGTAAATTTTTCTTGCTCTTATCGTTGATTTCGGTATATTATATTTCCTAGAAACTTCAGCAACTTTCATGTCTCCTAGAACTTCAGCTAAAGCTAATTTTACGTCAGCTTTATTATAATTATATCTTGTTTTTTTTTTTTTTTTTATCATTTTAGATCAACTTTTTTTTATCAACCTTCTGTTTATTAATAACTTTAGGCATTGTTGATTTTGATCAAAAAATAACTTACAGACAACTTGATACACGCACTATTTTTATAGGTTAAAATAAGACAATTTACTACCGCAGTGATTGGTACAAACGCAAACAACTAGAGGCGTTTTTATTACTGCGGGCTATTGAGAAAACCGCAGTATTACATACATGTCCAGTTTATAGGTACCAATTACTGCTTCCGTAAATAAATAATGTTAATTAATCAAAATTCAATTTTTATTGAATTTTTCGTATTAAAAAAAAGGTTATCTTACTTCTGTAAGCAATAAATATATAAATTATCATTTATTTAAGAAAAAGGGGCCTTTTAGTTTCATGTCTTTTCCCTGATTAAAAAAAAAGATTCAAAATGATTAGAAACGATTCAAAACAATTCAATTTTACTACTATACAGATATACATTCACTATTGAGTGAATGGTTTTTTTAATCAGGGTTCGCGCAGTAACTCACAAAAAAGGCATTATATTTAACCACTACAACCTATCAATATTAATTCATTAGTAACAAATTCAAAATTTATTATACATGTAAAACTACTGTACAGTTAATTTCTTTGAGGTTCCAATTATTAGCAATAATTTTTTGAAACAAAGAAAAACTCAGTTATCGTTTATTTATAATTGAAATAAAAAAATCCGCAGTAATACCCACACTCGCAGTAACACCCACACTCGCAGTAACACCCACACTCACCCTACTTCAAAAGCAATTTAATGGAGTATATTCCAAGATATCGATAACTTTTTTTTATACCCAAGTTGTACTTATTATTAACTTAAAAAAAAAAATCAACAATGAGATGAACTAATATTTTCTTTAAATAATAAGCATTTTAAAGACGTCTATGTGTATGTATTACTGCGAGGCCTAAAGTGGCTTATCCCTATAACTGCGTGCCAATTACTGCGCGAATGATCCAATTACTGCGTGCCTATTACTGCGACTAAATCAACTACGAAAAACATCGGGATCAGACATAAAATAAAATAGAACAAGTTTGAAAGATAATTTTTGTGACAGACACTTGAAATCTACGACATTTAGCGCCTATAGCCGGCAGCTAAAAATATTAGATAAGATACAGCTAGTAAAAAAGATACCTAATCGTTTTCATAGTGACGTCATCATCGGACCAAAAAATATTTTTTGGTTACATGTGCGATAGCAAACGACCAAAAAATATCGAAGTAACTTAACGAGCCATCTTGTGACAAAATTTATCATCATTTCAATTCGTCCGCTTACCGACTTCTCTCTCATTTTCATCAAATACTCAAAACAATCTTACCAAATAAATAGACGCGGATTTATAATCTGCCATTTATAGGCACTAAATGTAGTAAATTTCAAATATCTGTCACAAAAACTAATGTATTTATCTAGTACAATCGAGTCTAAGACGCTCGCACTCGATAGATAAACTACTATATTAACTTAATAAAATTTATTAATATAATAACAGATTTATATTAATTTATAAAAATAAATATAACAAGAACACCGCACAGTACAGTCTAGTGCAGTAGACCGTCACCATGGTGACGGCTTCGGACTCATGTGGAAACTCCAATTTCATCACCATTGAAAATTACTGTAGAATCGATTTTCGTAGTCTCCATCAGTAAAAAACTCAGTAAAGTAATTAATAATACTAGTGAACCATCCTCTGATACTCTGTTAACTCAGCCCGAGTAACAGATACATTTTCAGAAATTCATTCTGAAATATTTGGATGACGTTTTAACAAACTTTCAAGCCAAAACCTTCCTGGTTTATTATTAGGGAATGGAGTTTTCCTATTACCCTCGAAACCTTGAGCTCACCGTGGAAATACCGTGGAATCACTGTGTTTGTGGAAACACCGTGCAACCTATGCAGTTTCCACGGTTGATTTGTTCCATTTTTCCACGATATTTCCACGGTAGTTTTTCGCTGGGCCCACGGTGTTTCCACACCAAATCTACGGTAAAAACACAATGAATAATCACCGTGATTTCACGCTGAATGCACGTTCGTTACACTTTGAACCCATAGTTAATCCACAATGGTTTCATTGTGCTTATGTCATTGATCCACAGTGAAAACACGATGTATTTACGATAGGTATGCAATTAGTTTTCTTAATGATTAAACGAAGAATCCACGGTAAATTCGCGGTGATTATGTAATAGTTACACAGTAATAACATCGAGAATTTACGATGAAAACTCGATAATCTAACAGAACAACATTCTATCTATGAGAAATTAACTTATAAAAAATCAATTGTGTGGCATCTACTTAACTGGGAAACTCTTATAAATATTATCTGATTGAATAATTAAAAAAAAACGGCTATGAGAGCTTACCTATAACAGTTAAATAAAAAGCTTATTTATATTTTTGTCCAACAATTTCTATTAAAATAAATAAAAATGTCTTTAAATATTTTTCCAATAATTTGATTTCTCTCTACTCAATATCAAAATTATTAGGATTTTTTTTATTTTTTAACTGGTTATAATTTTAAATTATAATTTAAAATTATAAAACGATTAAGTATAAACTTTTAATAATTAAATAATTCTATATAGTTACAATTTAGCGATGTATATAAGGGTTGGCCAAAAGAAAACCAAATATTTTGAAGTTGACTTCTTTTGGCGCGTTTGGTAGAGAGTAAATTTTAGAGCTGCACGCGCAAGCGTACCGCAAAAACGACATGATGAAGTTGGCCACCAGATATAATTAAAAGTGTATATTTATTTTACTGACTATTAGGTTAACTCGTATACAGAATAATCGCAAGGTATCCAACAAAACATGTGGTTATATTTGGAATCGATAGAAAAGCCATTGTACGAAAAACATTCCATATACATTAATTATAAATTGTGAATTATTTATATAAATATAAATTTATTATCTATAAATGTTTCCTAAATTATGATGTAAAAAACGTATCAGTGATAAAAAATTTATTAAAACTTTAAGTGTTTTAAAAATTGGAGGTTAATTTTTTTAAATTGCGTAAAACCTTTGAAAGTTTTAAGTATTTGAAGTTGATTTTATGTAAGTATTATTTTTAATAAGTTAATGAAATAATTACTAATTTAAGTAATAAGTAATTGAATATTTCATAAGACATATTTCATAAAAATAAATAATTAAAAATAATTTTCATTATTTTTAATGAGTAATTTAAAAAAATTTCAACACATTGTAACCAAAAAATAAAATTATGCATATATATATTGAAAAAAAGTAATAATAAATAAATAAATTTTATTGTTTTGAGAAGAAAAAAACATATAACAACAAATTTTATTTTAAAAGAAAGAGATATAATTTATTTTTTTGCGAAAATAAAGAAATTTCATTCAATATTAAAAGATTTTAGTAAATACATTAATTTTAGAGTTACGTTACAATTATTTACCATTAACAACTGTAAATAAATGAATTACACTCAATAATTTTATAATATTTTACCCATTTTGTAACGAAAAAAAAAAAAATATAAATTAAAAACAAAAAGTAAATAAATGAATTTTATATTAGAAGAAAGGGAAATAATTTATTTTTGCAAAAAAATTAATTATTTCTCTTTCTTGTAAAATTAAATTTGTTATTATATATATATATATATATATTTTTTGTTAGAATTGTTTTAAATTACTCATTAAAAATCATGAAAATTGTTTTTAATTATTTATTAAAAATTAATATGTCTTATGAAATATTCAATGACTTATTACTTAAATTAGTAATTATTCTATTAACTTATTAAAAATAATACTTACATAAAATAAACTTTAAATACTTAAAACATTTAAAGTTTTTACAAAATTTCTATCACTGATAAATTTTTCACACCATAATCTAAGAAAAATTCATAAATAATATTTTTATATTTATATATATAATTCACAATTTATAATTAATATACATGAAATGTTTTTCATAAGCTGGCTTTTCTGTCAATTTCAAAAATAACTACGTATTTTGTAATAAGTATGATATTTTATAGTGATAAGTATGACAGTTTCGCCGGACAAGTAAGAAGATTTTGGAATTTACTACAACTTGACTTCAAGCTCCAATAACTTTTGAACAGATGGATTCATCAAAAAATGATAAGAAACTTTTTGTAGAACGTTTAATTTTCTACAAAATAATATCTCATAGTTCTAAATGAAAATTATGAAAATCTAACTTATTATACACGTTACTCAGACGTAAATAATGAAAAAAAAATATGTGTTGTTAAATCTAATAGTAATGGGTACAAATGCATATAACTAGAAGCGTTTCTATTACTGCGGGTTATTGAGAAAATATTAATTTAACAATTAATTTGATATTTAATTCTGGCTCTCCTGCCGAGAATGAATTTTTGCAATAATTATTTTATTTAATTATATTGAATTCTGGTTTTTCTGCCGAGAATTTATTTGACGAAACACGTGGTTAATTTTTACTTTATTTTCCTTACAATAAATTCTGGCTTTCCCGCCGAGAATTTATTTTATTAATCAATGATTTATCAATTCTGGTTTTCTTGCTGAAAATTAATTTACACACAGCACTACGATGTTAACGCTAAATTTTGCACTTATTCACTGGATGATACCCTTGGCGTCTAACTGGATTTCCTTGGTCTTCAATTGGTTTCCGGTCTCCTGGATGATATTCACGGCAGATGTATGTCCGTTTAGCTCATCGGATCGACCGACTCTTCTCTGTTTCAGCTCTGTCCTCTGATTATATATTTTTCGCTCGGTCATTTTCGGCAATTTCCGGAAAATGGCCTTCCCACTTAATTAATTTTGAGACAGAAGTCCGAGCTTCTTCAATTAACGCGCCCGCGAACAAGTCGAAAAACTCTAACGGGTACTCATTCGGGGTTACGTCTCGGGTAACTGACCAGCCGGGGAAAATCACGATTTTCCCTGATGATAAATGAATTTTATCCCGTTACCAATATTAGAAAATATATGTGGCCAATTTAACTATATTTTCTGAAATATTTATTTTTATATTAACAAAATTGTTAGAAAATCCAAAAGTGCACACCTCAATCGATTATTTTATTTTTAATCATTACTTTTATTATATAATATTAATGTTTTTTATTTTATTATGAACTTATATTCAACTTACAAATTATCAATTTGATTTTTTTATTTCTTATTTTTTGTTTAATATTTTTTTGCTAACATTTTTTTGAAATATCCCGTCTTTTGTCTTATTAGTCTTATTAGTCTGGGTTCGATTCCCAGTTCGGGCTATCTATATTTTACTCAATTTATCTATAAATTGTCTTATTGAGAAGGTTTGCATGTTTTATGCACCGTCCATCGTACTTATATGTCTCTTTTTTTCAAACATATTGATACGCTAGTGCTGCCACCAGTAGTTGATAGAGAGAAACAATGAAAAAAATAATAAGAACAGTAAAAATAGCGAGTAGCAGCAGCAACTTGTAGTAAGAGTTAATTAATTAATTAAGTAATTCGTAGCAAACAAAATTTTTTATCTGTTATATTTATTGAGTTATAGAATATTAAGTTGAAACAAAAAATTTTTTTTTCGAAAAACTATTATTTATGCGAGCGCTAACTGAAAAATGGATATATTGATCTAAAATTTTAACAGGATTTTTTTTTTGTCAGAAAAACCCTAATTGTCGTATGGGACCGAAAAAAAATATCGATTTTATTTGGCACAGTCTAAGATATATGCATAGATAAATTTTTTAACAAATGGTTTTGTTGGAATTTACTCAACTAATTATGATAAGTTATGATAAAATTCTTTTAAAAATCTCCCTAAAATTATGGATTGAAAGATTAATGGTCATAGAAATTTTAAATTATCTAAATTAGTGAAATTCATCGGACTCACAGGTGCTAGACCAGGACATTCATAAACAGTGTAGTCTCCTTCGTCATTTTCTTCATCACTGCCGGCTTCAGATACTGATCCTGGATCTCGCACTGCAGTTGTTCTATGAAAAAATGTGAAAGTAAAATAGAATTGTTATTTTTATAATTATTGAAATGTCATGAACATTATATTTACTTCTCTAAAGCAATTATCTGCTGTTTTTGGTGTTGAAAATGATACATTTGAGCAGATTGTGCTAATCTCTGATCTTCAGAAGGTGACACATCTTTATTAGGTCCTGTCACTCCATAAGCTGGATATTCGATATTTGCAGTTGCTTTTGCCCTACGTTGATACCTACAATTTTTCCATATACATATTTTGACGAATCATTACAATTATTGAAGAAATCAATTTAATGCACAATCTTACCTGTACCAAGTAAGACTGATAAAAACTAAGACAAACACTATTGCTGCACTACTACCCGAAATGATACCTGTTAATGACATTATAGTTATGTTTAGGGATTAAAAAGTAGGTTGAATGAGTAATTTCAATTAAATAATAACAGAAATTGATAATTTAAATACTTATTGTGATGAATTAACTTATATAATATACTTAATTTAATCGAAAGGTATTACGTGGCAACGGCCATCCCTGATTTTGCTGCCACGAAAATATGTTATTCTACGTCAAATTCTACGAGACACTCATTTTATTTTTTCTGCCGAAAAACATATCTAGGGAGGTGACACCGGCCCTCAAAGTTAAACTTAAGGCATTATGAGTTCCATATACTTATAGTTAATTTTTTTTCAAATGATCAATGATGAAATATGCATACAAGTATACATTTAAAAATTGAAACTGATTACTATATATAATAGTTCAAACTATTGATAATTGAATGAAAAAATAACTTCTGCTTATTTTCATCGAAACAAATTTTAATTAAAAGAGCAGAAAAATGCTGGAAATACATCTTTTAGTGCTAAAAAAAATATATATTTATTTTAAGTGAAGCCTTAAATAATACTATGCCATTTTCTACTCTACACGGAAAAAAAACTGTTGCTGCGACAGGACATGACCCTCTTGCAGCCACAGGACTTAGTTCTGTTGTAGCTACAGGAATTGCCCTATAGCTGCAACAAGAAAGTCACGCAGTATTCACAAGATATTAATAAGATTTACTGCCTATAAAATTATTGGTAAATCCAATTTTACACGTTTTTAATTCCTCAGTAGATTACTTCCCATTTTAAAATCAAGTTTTACATAATTTAAATAGGGTCTATCGTTTTTAACTGTCAACTGTATAGTAACGTTATTTAAATTTACAACTATTACTCTTCAATTATAATTATAGAAAACTCTAAGAAAAAATCAGCGACTATCAAAGAATGATATTATTCAAAAGTATTTTAATATTCTAAATGTCATAGGTCAGGAATGTATAACATATTATAAATCAATCACTTACTAATTGAATACGCATCATCGATGATTTTATTTGAAGAAATAAGTATAGGAACGTCATCTATTTGCTTCTGAGTTCCGGGTACTAACATATTGTAGCTTATAAATTCACTGTTTGATATAATATCTTCGTCAGGAATACGGAAATAATTCAGTTTATTCGAACTTAATATTTTTTTATTTATCGTATGTTGTTCTTCGCTACTACTAGAGTCGTGATTGGAATTTACATATTTTCCAAAATCATCTGTAATATTTCCATTTTCGTTATAACGTGGATCGTTTGGTGTTATAGCGAACGTAGTATCAAGGAGATTCATTTTAAGACCATGAAAATTATATGTGAATTCAAACTTATCTTCATTCATGTGAATTTTTGGATTACGATTCATTTGTGTTTTAAAAATATGATACATTGTTGATTTTTGAAGTGGAAGAGTAATAATTTTTGTGTCAAAATTTTCCGATTCTGGAAGTCTGGCATTGCCATGATCATAATTATTTTTTTTTATTATAATATCATTTGAATGAAAAATTTTTTGATTTTTTATTGGAGAACGGGGAAGTGTAATTTTGGAATAATCAGAAGTTAACAGTGGAGACTTATAATCAACATACAAGTTTTCTATTGACCAGAGGAAATCCAAAATATTATTGTTTTTCAAATGTTGAGGAAAATACTTTTTTTTTTGAATTATTCGTCGTCTTTTTAAAACTTGAGGAATCTTAGATAGTGATCTAGAAATATAATCGTTATTGTTTTTTAACTGCTCCTCTGAAATATCTTCTCCAACGAACGGAGACTTATGTACAACATTTTGGAGTTGCTGCAATTCCTGCTGCCTATCGGACTCAAAAAGTTTCATCCTATTACGAAAATCTCGTCCTTCTGCCATGACATCTATGAAATAGCAAAATATTATTTAAGTATAATGTTTACGGATTTTGTAAGTAATTTATTATCTTATTATTTTCTTATCTTATTAGCGGTTCGACAAAAACGAGTCAATTTGATTATTTTTTGACTTAAGAAATAGTTGTTAAAAATAATCAGTAGCAATATCTTTACCAAATTTGGTGAATAATGTGCGCCATTTTCAAATTCCTGCTACGAACATTGTAGGTTTTCTAAAATTTGGGGTTATTGTTTACACACCGATTTTCGAAAATCAAGTTTTCATCGGATGTCGGAGTTTTGAGGCCCTAAGAAGCTGTGTGTGTGTGTGTGTGTGTGTGTGTGTGTGTGGATGTAAACTCTTCATACCTTTTTTATGAATTGACTGATTGAGATGATTCTTGCGGCAATCAAAAGAGCTTATTGACCGTAACCTTTCCTGAAAATTTCAGATCGTTCGATCGAATAGACTGAGAAAATTGGAAAATTCGAAAAAAAAAAATTTTTTTTTTAGATTTTTTAAAATCTTTCAGTGACAACTGAACGAATCGATTCCAAAATCCAATCAGCTCTAGAACTTAATACGCATTGATTGCCGTCAGAACCATCTCAATCGGTTAATTCGTTCAAGAGAAATCGTTGGAGAAAGAAATGCTAAAACGCGGTTTTTTTTAAATATCTTCGAAACGACTGAACCAATCGATTTCGAAATCTCATTAGCTCTAGAACAATCATTAGTTCAAAATATATTGATGTTGAAAAGTTTAGAAAATATCATTTTTTATTATTTTTCTTGGATAAATCATAACATAATGCATTAAAATGTGTTTAAAATCATAGTAACTCTTTGTCTTTATAGTCTCTTTCAATCACCACATAATTCAGTGTAAATAGTTCTTTAGTTTAAATAATATTTTCAACAAAGAACTTGAAAAAACACCGTTTTTAATACTTTTTCGGATATTTTACATATTAACGCCCTGATCAGAGTCAAAACTCATTAAAATCTCTATATTAATCACTTACATTGATTTTATCCTGAATAAATTTATTTTATTGAACATTATCATGAAAAAAAATTTAAAAAACGCTCGTTCATTAATTATTTTTGATTCTTAAATTTTCAAAATCTAACATAAAACGTAACTTGTTTGAGCTTGAAAAGCTCATGAAAAAATACTCGCATGCAAAAAAATTTTCGAGCCTGAAAAGTTCAAGAAGCTTACGTAACAATACACATTGAGGCGACGGTTAAAGAATAGAATACAGTAGTCAGTACAATACCAAAAATATCGGATAATTACAAAGAAATTGATGCATTTCTATTTAATTCATATAAAATAATTATGCACATTAAAAGAAAAAAAATAATCAAAGTAAGCATCGACAGCGTTTAAACAATTGAAATGACAAGTAATTGACAAAGTCGAAAATTAATTCGATGGATTGATCAGTCTAATAGATCATGGACGGGCTTCATAACATAACGGTCGAGGGTTCGAGACTCGGCATGGGGGGAATATATAAGAAAAAGAAATATTAGTTATGTTAACTTCATGTTACTATACTTTTATACTGGTCATTTTATAGTTACCACTACTATGCGCTTTTCTCTTTGTACAGCTTGAATCACATTTTATTGGATAACCCATCTATTACTTTCGGAGTAACTATAATCTTTGAATGAAAAGAAAAAAAAAACCTTCCGTTTAAAACACAGGTGAGGGAAAGTTGGTTTGAGTCAGTAACTTAAATTATGATAATGGGGTAGTTCGTCAGTGTTATGATTGATTTCCACTTATTCACTAGAATATGTTTAACCTCAACACCCATTATTTACTTTCGTATAATTCCATTAATTATATATATATATATATATATATATATATATATATATATATATATATATATATATATATATATATATATATATATATATATATATATATGATATTTTCTGAAAACTACGCACGATATTTCATCTTCAACAATTTATCAACAATAGCCAATTTCGAATACAACTTTATTAACTTGCAAAACCAAAATGCAACAACACTTACCTTGATAAAACTCAAATTCACTAGAAGAAGAAGTAGTTATTGATAAGACAATAGCAATGCAAATTATGTTGTAAGATAAAGACTTTGATTTCATGCTGAATAAACTACAGTTTTACACAGGTGGTTACAGCTGATAATACTTATCCTAACATTAATGCCGCTTGATAATTTTATACACCGCTTCGTGTATAAAACTCATAGGACTTGCGCATTTCACTAGTAAGGAAAAACAGTGATCAATACGAAAGTCGTAGATGTAAGTACGCACAGAAGAAAATACGCATGATAATAAAAAACAGTTTATGAAGCACCCTCAGCGCTTTCGCGCTTGAGGTGTGCAATATTTGAGTTATTATAAATCTTTTTATTGGTATAGCTGTAAAAGTCATCTGTTACTATGTATAAAGTTCAGATAACGCAATTACATATAAGGTTTTAAATGTCAAAATACAAAAAATAGACTTCATTCAATAATTGTTAGTGGTGAACACTAGGGTGGGTTGAAAAAAAAAACTTTTTTTTTGTTTTTCTTAGCATGGGGGTAGAATTTGTACCTTACAAAAAAAAATTTTTTTTACTCAACATTTTGAGGTGACCCACTCGTTTTTAAAATAAATAATTAACCAAACGGAGTAGTTCCAAAGAAAACATTTTTTTTTGCCCAAAATCGTGGAAGACATCTAATAATCGTAGAATGTGATTTTTTTTACTCCGCTTTCATCTTAACTCAAAAGAAAATGCATTTCAATTTTGGATTTTTAACTTAAACTACAAAAATAATAGGAAAAAAATTTGTTCAACTTCTGACTCTCAATTAGCTTTCGGGGGAACACCATACCGATTCTAAAAAACCATTTTTATATTTTTTACTACTACCCGTTCTCAAGTTATTGATAAGTTGGGTTTAGTACTTTCAATTTAATATTATTGAATTTTTATTATTGTTAATTTTGTGTTAATATTGTTCATAAATTAATTTTGTTGTTATTGATTAGTTATAAATAAAAAAATATTCAAGACTCTTCAATTTTATTACAAATTTTCATAAAATTTTCGATTAAATACTTTAGTATTACTAATTAACTTTTTTCTTATCAATAACTTGAGAACGGGTGGTAGTAAAAAATATAAAAATGATGTTCTGTAGGGTGTCCTCCCGAAAGCTAATCGAGAGTCAGAAGTTTAAAGAATTTCTTTTCTATTATTTTTGTAGTTTAAGTTAAAAATCCAAAAATGAAAAGCATTTTCTTTCGAATTAAAATAGAAGCGAAGTAAAAACAAATCACATTCGACAATTATTAGATGTTTTCTACGATTTTGGACAACAAAAAATTTGTTCCGTTGGAACTACCCAATTTGATCAATTATTTATTTAAAAAACGAGTGGGCCACTTAAAAATGTTAAGTAAAAAAATTTTTTTTTTCTTGAAAATTTTTTTTTTTATGAGGTACAAATTTTACCCCCTTGTTAAGAAAAATAAAAAAACAGTTTTTTTTTTCAACCCACCCTAGTGAACACGCTTTCATATCTATATACTGTAGGAAAAAATAAAGAACAAAAAATTTGTTAAATGTTCAGATATTCTGAGAAGGTAAAAACTTAGTTAAAAAACTCTAAAATGGCAGACCCTCCTGAGCAGCCCCCAAGCCTCCCGCTGGTGGATCCTCTAAAGCTTGAAAACATAATTATAAACACATTTTCGAGTTCTTTGATCTCGAAAACACCTTTACAGATATCGGTTTTTCCGGGCACATCGAGGTCCAAAAAAGATATGTCTGGTCATGGAACTTACGAAGATTTAAAAATCTAAAAAAAGTAAAATTTATGTTTAAGTTTATTCTTGATAGAGCGCATAAGTCTGGATGAAAATCGATGTAAGTAATCAGACCGCTGAAGCGGTCGAAAAGAATATCGAAAAGAAATCCAGAAAACTGTAAATTTTAACTTCTCGCTAAGAAAATTGGAAATTTTCAAAAATTCGGGAAGTTATTGGTTTCAATCCGATCTTTGAAAACCAAATTTCTACACTGTGAAAAATTCCCATTAAATTTTACTACGGGTGCATTGTAACCCCGGACCATAAGAAAACTGATACAAAATTTACAAGTGTCCCATAGTAAACGTATGCGCATAGGTCCCAATTGTGTCGTCTGCGCATACCGTTTACTATGGGATACTTGTAAATTTCGTACCAGTTTTCTTATGGTCCGGTGTTACAATACGCCCATAGTAAAATTTGTTGGAAATTTTTCACAGTGTATCAGATTTTGACGTTTTGAGCTTCTAGGAAGCTATTCCGACTAATTTCACGATGATATTCGAGTGTATGTATGTGTGTACGTACGTACGTATGTGAATGCCTGTATCTTTTGAACGGATCGACCGATTTTGATATTTAAGGTGTCATTCAACGCGGCTTGTTATTATCTAAAAGCTATGGAAAATTGAGCTTGATGGATAAAGTGCGTTCAAAGATATTACGAAAGTAAAATTTTTTCAAAAATGTTTTATTTAGATAACTTTTAATGTGCTCAACGGATCAATTCAAAAATATAATTAACTATAAAACTTCATAAGCCACGTCAAATGCCACCACAACCATCAAAATCGATTTATTCGTTCAAAAGAAACTATGAACAAAAGAATTTTAAAAAATCGGTCTGTCAGTTGACCCTGCAGGCCAGCTCTAAAACTTCCCGCTGCTTTCGAGCCCCTTGAGCTCAAAATCATTGTTGAGAATACATTTTCGAGATCTTCGAGCCTTGTATGTCGTTGTTTTAAAAAAAAATGTTTTTTACCATTTATGTCTTCAACGATATCTCTCAAACGAATTCACCAATTGAGGCGGTTCAGGTGGCAATCGACGCGTTTTATTGAGTTCTAGAGATGATCAAATTTAAAAATTGATTCATCAAGTCGTTTTTGAGAAATTTCAAAAAAACTAAAAAAAAAAATTTTTTTGAATTTTTTCGTTAACGGTTTCTCTTGAACAAATGAACCGATTTTGATGGTTGAAGTGGCATTCGACGCAGCTTACAAAGTTTCAGAGCTGATTAGATTTTGAAATTAATCCATTGAGCGAATTAAAAGTTATTAAAAAAAAAACATTTTTGAAAAAATTTTATTTTTGAAATATCTCCGAACGTACCCTATCAATTAAGCTTAAATTTTCAGTGCCTATAGTAAATAACAAGCCACGTCAAATGATACCCCGACGATCAAAATTGGTTCATCCGTTTAAAAGTTACAGGATATTTACATACATACACTCGGATATCATCTTGAATTTAGTCAGAATAGCTTCCTAGAACTTCAAAACGTCAACATCTGTTGGAATTTCGATTTTCGAAAATCGGGGTGAAAACAATAACTTGGCGAAATTTTTGAAAATCATCGATTTTCTTAGCGGGAAGTTAAAATTTTTTTTTGGTTTTTTTTTTAATTTTCTCAAAAACAACTTGATAAATCAATTTCAAAATCTAATCCACTTTAGAACTCAATAAAACGCGTCGATTGCCATTTCAACCGTCTCGATCGGTTTATTCGTTCGAGAGATATCGTTGAAGAAATAAATGGTAAAAAATATTTTTTTTTCGAAAACAACGGCATACAAGGCTCGAAGAGCTCGAAAATTTATTCACAACAATTTTTTCGAGCTTAAGGAGCTCGAAAACAGGGGGAAGTTTCGAGGCTGGCCTGCAGGGTCTACTGATAGACCGATTTTTCGAATGTTTCGTTGATGATATTTTTTCAACCAACAAACTAATAGCATTAAATATAGGTTAAAAATATGCTTGTCCCAAGTTGACTTTTGTCTCCTCCTTAATTGTCAAGAACATTTGGTAATTGTTTAGAAGTGAGGTGTAAAGGGGTTGTAACAGTACGTTCGACTTGAAAATCGAGCGCCAAAGTCTAATTTACCTATGGCCATCTATTTGAATAATTTTACATTAATTAACACTCTTTAGTCACCCGGGGCCAGGTCAGAGGCCCCCTAGATCGCATTCTATTGAGACAATAGTGGGGTAGTTCCCCACCCTCGGACTTTTTCTTTTAAAATGGGCTAGCAAGTGGTTGCAAGGGGACTTAGGCCCTGGCTACCACCCAGAGTGGACCAGTAGGGTAGTGGACTGATGACGCTTAGCGAGGTTCCTACTCTACACCCAGAGCTCAATACAATTTACTTGAGCCGGCCTCACGATATGTCTCGTTACATCTAGTCATTTAGTCCAGTGATAATTTTATTTAATTTATTTTATATCTCTGAGTTATTTGTCCGTTATCAATAGCCGCCGTAATTATTTTAGAAATCATTTATTTGAATAACGTTTTAATTGACCACATTTTGAGTCAATTTTCTATACGCGGCTATTTAGTAAAGTTAAAGTTAATTTGAAATTGTGTCGTTAAAATTTGTGAGTGTTACCACACCATTGCCGTTCATTTTCTGCGATTTCCTATCACCGAAGATTTAAGCCTACAACGCTGCTGCAACTTTTGCTGCCTACGCTTATTGAGGGGCATCTACAACTACAGGAATGGATCATGCAGTAAGGTACAGCGTAAGTGGGAATTTGTCTTCCCCAAATTAAAATTATACTTGGTCTCCTCCCGCGTAAATTGAAATATCAAAACTTATATACTAAATTTTATGCTAATTAATTCTATTGGGGAAATTTTAATATTGTGAATGGGTATTTGGTTAAATAAAATAATATTTCTCTTTTATAATACAAAACCAATTCTTTACCGAATAAACCACCAGGCATTTCCTTTTCCTTAATAATTAATAAGCGCAAATTTAAGAGACCGAGGCGAACCCCCCAGCTCATAAGATTAAATAAATTTAGTTAATATTAAGTAACCGTGGCCTGGACAAGAGCTAGCCAGCCAACAGGCTACACCAGTTATAGGGTAAAATTTAATTTATCATCAAGGAAAATCGTGATTTTCCACGGCTGGTCAGTTACTCGAGCCGTAACCCCAAATAAGTACCCGTTAGAGTTTTTCGACTTGTCGCCGGGTGCGCTAATTGAAGAAGCTCGGACTTCTGTCCCAAAATTAATTAAGTGGGGAAGCCATTTTCCGGAAGTTGCCGAAAATGGCCGAGCTAAAAACATATAACCACAGGACAGTCACAAAATCGGGGAGAGTCGGTCGAGCCGACAAGCTTAACGGACGTCCATCTGCCGTGAGCCTTATCTAGAAGACCGGAAACCAAGGAAAGACCAAGGGAAGCTAAATAGACGCCAAAGGTATCATCCGGTGAATAAGTGCAAAGTTTAGTGTTAATATCGAAGTGCTGTGCGTAAACTAATTCTCGGCAGGTAAGCCAGAATTAATAAATTAATAAACATCGAGAATAAAGTTATCAGAAGTGTTAACAACTTTGCGTCTTCAATAGAGTAAATTTTCGGCGGGGGAAGCCAGAATTTATCGTAAAGAAATAAAATAATAATTAAACACGTGTTTGGTCAAATAATTCTCGGCAGCGAGGCCAGAATATATTAATCATTAATTGTAAATTAAGAAGTAAAATTTCTCGGCAAGAGGCCAGAAATTATAATAGTTATTAAGTCATTGTTATATAATAAATTAATCGGTATTTAATAATATAAAATTTACAAGACTGAAAATCAAGTGCTGTGAAAATCGTGATAAAAGATTGAGATTTTAATTAATTAAAATTGAGAGTATTAAGTTGATGTCCGTAAATTGTTAAAAGAAATTAAAATTGAATGCAAAGAAAGAAAGACACGAAATAGAGAGAGATAGACTGAGACGCGCGAAGTAGAGAGAGATAGCGTCGATCGCTCGAGTCAGTAAAATCTATCACTTGATGAAAGAAATATTAAATACTGGGAAATTTTTGTGAATTAAAGTAAATGATTATAAACAAAGGAAAAATTAGTAGTCACTAAAATTAACTTATAAAATCGGAATTTGTAATTTGGCAAATTTAAATTGTGTGTGTGTGTGTGTGTGTGTGCGATATAAAATTATTCCAGGGGAATTTTTAATGAATTATTTTGAAATAATTAGATCCAGGGGATCAGGCCGGTGGCCATTATAAATAAAGTCCAGGGGACTAAGTTTATTAAGATCCAGGGGATCAGGCAGGTTGCCAAAATTGTATAAGTCCAGGGGGCTCAGTGTTAAATAGATCCAGGGGATCAGGCCGGTGACCAAATTTATATTAATAAGTCCAGGGGACTCAGTTTTAAATAGATCCAGGGGATCAGGCCAGTGGCCAATTAAATATTTTAATTCATAAAGTCCAGGGGACTAATTAATCAGTGTAATAAAGTCCGGTGGACTCCGTTAGTTGATAAAATAATTATAGTGAAGTAACAGCCCGGTGGGTATAACTGTTATGTGATAAATAAAATTGATAATTATATTAATTAAAATATTGCGTAATAAATTTAATTCCTTATCCTTCCTCACTCTTGTAAAATTCAACGACCCTGATTTTTCTAAAATTAACATCTCCGGTTCTGGAAGGCCGAGTCTTATCTTCCAGTGGCGCCCTTATTAAGATCAATGAATAAAGGAGCCAAATTTAGCAAGGTTGAAAAAATACCCTGTTACCGGGGCTCATCCATGTTTAAATTAGCAAAACCCTTATTGTGAGCAATTGGCAATGAAACCAAATTGGTCATCATGCAATTGTCAGCGGATTGACGATGGTTTTGCTTAAATTGCGGATAAATTAAGCGTCACTATTCAGGTGTTTATAATAGGGTTATAAACATGATATATTATTTCATTATTGATATTTTTCAATGTTCTGTGCTATACAGACATCGCTCTGAAAATGTCTGAATACCATCCTCGCATCTTCAGACGTCAACATATGATGAAAACCCGATTTTTGAAAATCGGGGTGAAACCAATAACTTCCCGAATTTTTTGAAAATCGTCGATTTTCTTTGCGGGAAGTTAAAAAATCGGTCTATCAATTCACCCTGCGGACCAGTCCCAAAACTTCCCGCTGTTTTCGAGCTTGATGTGCTCGAAAAAATTGTTGTGAATACATTTTCAAGCTCTTCGAGCTCAAAAATACTTTTATATGCTGTTTTCGGAGAATATAGTCTATTGTACAACTAATGTGATAAGTTGTCGATTGCCCACGAGAGTGAAGTTGAGCGCACAAACGAAGTGAGTACACTCATTCACACGTGTGGTTAATAATCGACAACATACGAATTGAACATATTTTTTTTTATTATTAATGCGATATGAGTACTATTTTAGGGCTCGCTGTTATGTTCCCCAAGTAGCTTTTTGCTGATTCAACTGTTGCCGCGACATTTTTGTCGGTTAAACGATAATCTGCTTGCGACCAGAAGTAAGTACACTTGTCGTACGCAGATAATCGTTTAACGCACACAAATGTCCTGGAAACAGTTGAATGAGCAAACAGCTATTTGGCAAACAAAAGAGCGTGCGCTAAGATAGCACTTATACTGCATGAATTTCGCGAAGTTGCTTTTGTAAATCCTTCATCAACCATATTTAAATTATAATTTAAAATAATTTCAAATGAATCATATAATAAATAAGTATCACTTGTATTCTCAGGTAATATTTAATTTTTTAGGTTAAATTTCACTTTCTTGTTATGACAAGTGACCACATGTATAGAGAAAATACAATTGTACAGCGTGATTTTCATAGGCTTGCAGCTCTGATGGATATAATGACGTAACAACCAATCATAGCTCGTTTTTTTCACGTAAAAAATTTTTGAATTTTTATAATTTATTTAACAAATTATTATTTCATTCGAATGAACCATATTCTTATCTTAAATAAATACTAATTAGGTCCATTAAAATAGGGGATTTATTTGCCTGAAACAAATCTTATTCGGCTCAAATCAATTGTTCTCTCAGGGTATCAGCTGATTTATTTTTAAGTAAAATTTGGCAATCACTAATAATAATAATAATTTTAAAAAAATTTAGGGTGCACATAACATCTAAAAGTATCATATGATTTTTCAAATTTGAATAGGTTGACTTGATGCCAAATAAATAATTCGTAAGTTTGAGATATTTGCATACTCCTAATGCGGAGTTATGTTTTATCATATATGATAGCGCACTATCTGTTTTTTTACTTCCTTATATATCATATATGGTCAAATGTAGACATACAGATTTTTTAAATAAATTTGAGCTGACTATTGAAGTTACTTATACCCAGGATGTTGTTGTGCAAAAAAAATAAGAAATTTCTTTGATACTACTAATCGCAGATTGATCATTAAATTCTGCTTTTTGAAATGTAAATATATTCTTTTAATCTTACGTAGCTCAACTAAACTTAGTTGCCACTGTCGGTTGCGTAGCGTAGAGTCGTTAAAACGTCGGTCTTTGGTGCGTAAGGTCTTGGGTTCGAATCCTACTGAAGCGGGAGCGGTCATTAATAAGTCTAGCGTTTTTTCTCTGAATTAAAAATTCCTAATTTGATTAGGAATGCAATTATTCGCATATCTGATAATCTCTGCGTCGCCAAAATAATTTATGGTTTTTTTTTTTTAATACGTCTTAATGACAAATAAATATATTTGGTTCAACTAAATATGACAGTTAATTCCAATAATTTTATAATTTGACAAAAATATATCAATTATTTGTGGTAAGTAATCAATATATTTATGGTAAAGATCTTAAATTTGTGACAAATAACCTAGAATTTGGCGACATTATATAGTTAAGTCTGCAAAAGAATGGACATCTCCCACCATTTTTCTACAATTAAGTCATTACTGCACATGCGCATTAATGTAAAGTCATGGACTTCATGATAGCCAAGTAGTGGGAAAAAAGCCCATTCTTTTGCAGTTTTAACTATACATATATTTGAAGCCCTTATTTATTTATCGTAATTAAATAATTTCTTTACCACAAATGAATCACTTATTTCACGCAACTAAACTACTTAAATATATTACATCTTTTTCACAATTAAATATTTATTTAGCAATATCCAAATATACGATATCGTTGGCTCAAATAAATCTTCGTTGGCCCAAATAAATCTTTTTTCCAGTACAGTCTGAGAAATGCTGTGACGGTCACAAGCCGATACCGAGCGCTATAGATACATACTACCGACATGGAGCATGAGGATCTAGCTGCTGTGTTCAGGGAGTCAGCGTATAGGATTATTTCTAAATTGATGTTAGTAGTATTTGTCGTGCATAGCGCTAGTGTACATGAGTGACCAATGTATGAATTACCTACACTATGATAAGATGTTTGTATGGGTATCTATTTATGTATATTGAGATTCGGCTTTTCCGTACGAGATGGCAATACCATCTACGTTCCTCGCAAGTGTTTATTCTCATGTCTGTTTCAATATATATCCAGGCAGGAAAATACGACGTGCCCAGGCTTGGTTTAACTGTGTTAAACTCTGGGCCAAACTTGTAAGCCAGCTTTGTTCCAGCCGTGGCAGAAGTCTGGAATGATAACATCGTGCCATGCCTGATTGCCAGCCCTGACCCATGCTTGCTTGCCAGACCTGGCCCGTGCTTGGGTGCCAGACTTGGCTTATGCATCGAAAAAACAAATAATTTTAAGTGAAAAAAAATTTTATTATTATTATTATCCTACCAGAGTTTATGATCATTATCGCTTAAACTATATAAGTGAGGTAAATAACGTGAAAAAAAACTCGGTGAAAATTCTACTGGGCTCTGGGCACGAACTGCCGTCCTTCTGATCGCTAGGTTTAACGGTAGCTTCTGGACGAACCTACTAATGTTGAACTGAAACTTTTATATGTTCTACTTATTAATTTTACTACAACCACTCGGTTTTATGAAATATAAAAAGCAATTAAATTAATATTTTTGATTAAGAAAAAAAAAATAATAATTTCGTATTATTTTTATTATAATTACATAATTTTTTCAAATAAAATTTGTTAAATTTAATTGATTATTCATCAAGAACCGAGTTGAATTATCTTGCTCTACTACCATTATTAAAAATAGCATTTATTAAAAGATTCATGAGTTATTCCTTACTTAAATTCATTTTTATGAGTAAAATTATAAAATTACGGTTGTTGATTGCAAATAATAACGAACTAAAAAATATTCTAGTTATTAGTTGTAAATAATTTTAATCGGAATGTTAAAATACTTATTAATTAAAACTTATTTTAATTCAAAAATAAATAATTATTAATTCAAAAAACCATAATAATAAGTTAATCGAATAATTAATAAAAAAACCTGGGTTTGCCAATTCTGGATAATCCTATCTTGGCCCAATTCTAGGTTGCCATTGAGTGATCAAAGCAGGGGAACCTAGTCGTGGCTTAAACTCGGGTAATCATTGGTCCGGCCGAGGCTAGGTTACCCAGTCCTGATTCAAGTGTGGGTTGCCATTGAATGATCAAGGCAGGGGAGCCTAGTCTTGTCCTAAGCTCGGGTAATCATTGGGTCGGCCAAGGCTAGGTTACCCAGACCTAGCCCAAGCCTAGGTCGCCGATAAAAGGCTAAGGGGAATCCAGTCGAAGATAACCCCGTACTGGACCGATCAGTATTCAGATTAAGAGAGAGATATTATGCCTAACTTATCAAAAAGGTTGTTATAAAATTAATTAAATATCTCAAATTGAAACCTGAAAATATGGCATTTATTTAAGCGAAGTCGTTTTACAAATTGCATGTCATATTGACATAATTTTAAAATCATACATTTATGTCAGTAGCAAAGTCATGGTTATACGTAAGATGGATGTCACTCTTAAGACGCGTTTTCATTTGTTTCTCTATTCGCACTCAACTGGATAAACGGTACTATCTCTGTTGCACTTGTACATTAAATAGGAACTTTGTCCAAGCTTTTCTCGTAAACAAATGAAAGTTATCAAAAAATTCAAGTGCACTTCGCTAGTTCATAGAGTAAAGCATCGGGTCTGTGTCTTTATTTTGCGTTTAGAGCTTTTATTTCAGAGAAAAGCTGGGACAAAATTATCTGAAAACTGTTCTTAAATCATATCTTTACATCAGTCACAAGTCAGTATTTTACGCAATGCTGCTGTGATTTCCGAGTCATAGTTTTTTATCATCAATTTATAAAAATAAAACAATCATAGGATGAATTTTCAAAAATGTGTAAATGTGTAAAAATAACAACTAAATGTCGAACGTTTTTGGGGCCAAAGTAATCAATAAACTCGATAATATATTTCAGACGTTTTAGATTAAAACATTGGCGTGAGCACAAAAAAGTTAACTTTATTTTTGTAAGTAATATACCGAAAATATTATTGAGGATGGCAAAGAAAATGTAACGATAGCTTGAACTCTTTTGATATTAAGATTGTAAAGTTTAGTATTGCAATTTTTCAATCGATTAAATTTCATACAGTTTTGTGGAATTATTTAATGTTTTACAAAATTTTACCTAAGATTTTTTAAATTTCACATCAGAACAGAAAATTAAAAAATTTGAAGAAACTTAATAAAATTTCATATAATTTTTTATAATTATCATTTATAAGTTCATGGAGTTTTCTTAAACTTTGTAAAAATCCATCACGAAAACTTATGAACTATGTCTTTACCGGCATTCCACTCTAAATACATCAATTAAACATAAGACTTGAACTCTCATGATGTGACCAGTGAGCAACATTCAGGACTGCCAGCCAAGAAGAGCCGTGTTCGAACCCAACAGACGCTCAGGATTTATTCATAATTTACTGCTATCAAATCTTGTTTCTGAATTCATAATACGTTCGCGCAGTAATAATCAAATCGGAAACCGGTATTTAATTTTTTTTTTTTTTTTTTTTTTTTTTTTCAAAAATATTTTTTCCGGATTGATGATTTTGACATCATCCATATGACATAGTGACATCATGAAATGTCACACAGACATCACATTTACGTCATGTATACGTTATTAGTTTTACATCATAATCTTACATAAAAAAAGTGTGAAATAATGAGTCACACTTGACTTATTCATGACTTATATCTTACGTAATTGATGACATAGCGTAACGTCACTTTGACGTCACATTTATGTAAATGTGTTTACTGGGTCGACATGACGACAAAAATTCTGTGAAAGTTTGAGCTCTTAATATTAATATTAAGAGGTAGCGCTTCGTGATTTTTGATTTCCCATTTAAGTAACATGGAAAAAAATAATTTTTTTAGTTTGGAATTTTTACCTCGGCAGTGGCTCATCGTACGAATAAGCCCAGTATATATTTTTGTAGGGAATTCAACGCTCTACAAAAAATGTCTCTTATTATTTTTTGATAAATCCATCTGTTCAAAAGTTATTGGAGCTCGAAGTCAAGTTAGAGTAAATTTCGAGATCTTTTTACTTTTCTGACGAAACTATCGGACTTATCATAAAATGTTATGGATATTTTTTGTAGACAATTTTATTTCCTACAAATTATCATTGACAAATTTTTTTAAAATTCTGCATTTTTTTCTAGTTATTTCCATTTTAATGACAAGCTCTTAAAATCGATCAGAACACAATTTTTTTAGGAGCTTGTCATTTAAATGAAAATAACTAGAATCCTAAGGCAGAAGCAATCACCATGTCTGTTGTAAAATATATAGATGGATATGTTACCGTAATCAGACGCAGAAGATCCAGGATTCATACAATTCGTCAAAGCCCTTAGTCCTGAATAGGTGATCCCGAGTAAAACTCTCAAAAAAAGTCGCTTAGAAGTCTTATATGAATCAGTGCGTAACAATTTACTGGCAATTTTTTGTCATTTTCCTGATGTGTCGATTACGACAGATGCTTGGTCATCTCGCTCTGTAAACTCATTCTTTACTATGACAGTACACGCTATAAACGAGTTATGGAATTTACGTTGTTTAACTTTGGATACACTGGAAATGACTGAAAGTCACTCGGCAGAGAATATTTATAATCATTTATGCAATGCTTTATCAGAATGGAATATTGCTGAAAAAACAATTGCTGTGGTGCATGATAATGCCCCAAATATGGTCGCTGCAATGCGGGAAAGCTCCACTGCTGATATTAAAATTGGTCAAAGTGTTTATTGCTTTTGTCACTCGTTGCAGATTGTTGTTGAAAAGGCTTTCAACGAAAAAAATTTTAAAAAACATCTTCAAAAAGTTTCCGCAGTTGTTGGGCACTTTAAACATTCATATAAAGCAACAAACGCTCTCAAAGATGCTCAGAAATCATATAATTTGCCTAAATATTGTTTAATTAGTTATTGCGTAACGCGTTGGAATTCAGCTTACGACATGATTGAACAGCTACTAATAGAACAACGCCAAGCTGTTGGAAGTATATTGCTGGATCCAAATTTTACAAATACAGCAATGTCTAAAAAATTGCTTTCAAGCAATTTAAAATGGAATTATTTAAAAGCTCTAGTCAGAATATTAAAACCATTTGAGGTAGCAACAACAGTCATGTCCAGTCAATCTGAATCAACTATTGAAATGGTACGGTCAGCTATTCATTCGATGATAGATAAATTTTTAAAACATGATAAGAATGATTCTCCAAAAATTCGATTATTTAAAGAAGTATTTCAAGAAGAATTAGAAGCTCGATTTTTGAACGAAGACTGCGATCCCGTGAGTGCATTGACCTGTTTTTTGGATCCTAGGTATAATTACTATTCGATACATTTATACACTGATAAGAAAAAAAATATCTTGATGATAAAAAAAAAAAATTTGAACAAAAAAAATCATTTAAAAAACATTTAATTATCTTGAATTTAATTTTGCACGACTCTTAATGCAAAGCATTAGAGAGTGCTTTACGATCGAAAAATTCAGTTTGCCTCTTTTTCGCGACTGTTCTTTATATATATTTCAGATATCAGGATATGTCTTATGAAACTCTAGAGTATCGAGAGTCTGTCCAGAAAAAAAATTTTAAAGATTATGCTCAATGAAAATTTCGAAGAGACATCAGAAGTTGCCAATAAAAACCAAAGAGAGAAGGACTTGGATTATCTTTTTAATTGTGAGGTAGCCTTATCTCAAAGCTTTGAGAGACTGGCAAGCTTTGAAAGCGATAATTCAAATCACCAAAATGATGAATACGAAAGAGAAATCAATAGCTTCAAAATGGAGCCAAATATTCCTCTTACACAGAAAAAAAAATTATTTGGCTCAAAGTAATTTTTCTTGAGCCATGAAACTTTTGAGGACATAGAATGGAAATCGAGATTTTCTTTAGGGAAGAAAAAAATTCCTTGGATTTTAAATCTTGAAAAAAGAAAAAATATTTTTGACTCAATAAATGTTCAAAGATTGATTCAACAGTTGAGTTCTTTAGTTTAATAATTTAAATTTCTTGATTCAATAAATATTGTTGTTACGTTCTGGCTCTAATTAAATTTAAACAAAAATTTTAGAAATTTTTTTTTGAAGTCTCGAATTATTTATTCGCCACGGTGGGCGAATAAACGGTTCGACACTTCTTAGAATCATAAATAAATAATAAATTAATAAATCGTTACTTTGTTGGCGATATTATTTTATTCATCGTCAACAATGTAACGGAAATCTCTTGCGATAAGAGAATCGCCGTGGCTCGCGGATAGTCTAAACAGATGACGACGCATGAGACCCGGGCCATGACGATTCTCTCATAGAAAACCTGAGATGCAACGTTAACACTTTTGATTATGTATAATATCAAGGAGCGAAAGAATCAAGTCAGTCGATCACAAGATCTAGTAGAGCTAAGAACTCTATACAAACCTGCTGGCTTGATCCTGTCACTCGAACTTTAAGGCAAAATATATATCCGTATTTTACTAAATACGCACTCCTTATTTTAAACTTTGGGCGCTGTTACCGGCGACCTAATCATCTCATACCTTATATTGAGCGCTGCTACCGGCAGCCTAAGCACTTCCTTTCCGCATCCAAAATTCATGCCGAGAAGCCGAAGGTCAGGCAAAAAGGCCCAATTCCGCCGGATCATTCGAACGATCCACGAGGATCTCGGTCGTTCAGTTCATCAACATCCCCGCCTAGAGATCGTTGCCGAGGAAGTCCTCCTCAATCCGGTGACGTTGGTCATTCCAAAACCGGTTAATGAGTTACTAAATTCGGGTATCGCGTCAAGTGAAGTTCGTGACCCGTCGAGCTCTTGTGGTATTATCCAACAGCTGGAGTCACTCGCCCTTAAGGAGGAACCAGGCCTTTCAGGCTCGTCTTATTCAGAAGAAACATCAAGGGAGAACCCGGCCTTCTGGACCGGCATCAGCGAGGGTTAGAATTATAAAAAAAAAAAAAAAAAAAGAAATCAATAAATATAAGAATTAAATAACTTTTTTTTTTTTTACTGCATTAATTGAATTTAAAACTATTACAAAAAATAAAAAGAACATCATTTGAATTAAAATTTTAACAATAAATATTTAATAGTTATTATAATTTAAAATAAAATATTCTTATATTAAGAAAACTTGATGATTTATAAATGAAGGCAAAATTTTTTTTATTATAAATATTGAACTCTCTTAAACTTTTAGTAGTCAATAAAAGAATTTTTTTTGTAGCTTAGACTTGAGTATATATAGTTCTGAATATCGTAAGTCCGTATGGACATAAAAACCTATGTGGATTTCCGAATACGACGTAGAAAATGTTTTTAATGGTTTTAAACGGAATTTCCACAGTCGGAAATAAATGTGTTCCATTTTTGCAACAGCTACATTCATAACATCGGAATCATGAAGTAATTCCAGATAAGCTAGAAATGAATAACCTATCTGCAAACAATAACATGACTTTGTGATCTATGTTATTTTATGAACAACTACGGACACAATGAAATCATCTATCCATTGGAATACCTTTGGAATTGCAGCGACAAAAGCACATTAAAAAACAACACTCCTAGTGGATTATCCAGCTTCACAATAAAAGTTATTTTAAAGTTTTTTACCTGTAAGTCACTATTAAAAATACTTCAAAATTTAATGGAATCAAGCGGAATATCCATAGTCTGCGAAATTTTATTAGTATGAGTTTGTTTATATCAGACTATCCATATTATATTTTTATGCCAGATCTAATGTCATGTATCTGGATATACCCAAGTGTAGCTGTGCGTCTCTATAAGAATATCCAGCATTGCATCAAGATTACTTTCAAATATTTTTATTTGTAAATTACAATTAAGAGTGCTTTAAAACTATATGGTATCAAATGGACTATCTAGATGAAATTCATATTCCAAGTCTGATGTCATCCCTGATTCAGAAATCTAATTTGAAATAATTCAAACACGATCCGAAACAATTCAAAGTTGGCAAAATTGACTATATATAGATATACACTATAGCATGGATTGAATCATTTCAAATTAGATTTCTGAATCAGGGATATTTGGATATACTAATCTGGTGCGCTGTCTGTCAATAGTTTTAATAAGTTGTTCTACAGTTTCTCAAAAACAAGCCGTCGAGTCAACAAGTGTCTTTTTGACGGAAACCTATTCAAGACCACCGAAAAAAATTAAAAAAAAAAATTTTCTTGGTTGCTTTATTTATTTTTGTCATTTTTCAAAGCCTTATATTGTTAATAAAAAAGTAAAAAATCAAAAGTTTTTGATTTTTCTAATAGCGATCTTTTCTAATCAGGGTTTTTATGTAACCTTTCAACAGGTAAAAAATTAATTAATTAACAAAAGCACAGTTAACTAAAAAATTGGAGTAAAAATTTTTTTTAGGCGGATTATTGTTCATTCATATGTTTAGAAAGTACGAAAATTTTTTTATTTCTTAATATTCATATTTTATCGGACAAAATAATTTTTTTTGATCATGCTATTGATTCGATCGACGTGCGTGCACGTGCCACTACCCGTTTTTAGTCCCATTTTCACCGCTAAATTAAAATTATAAATATTTTCGGTATAGTTCCGGAAGGTATGACTTTTTTTAGGAAATTTCCTGCTCTTTAAGGATCGTTTTTCATATTTTGGATATCTCAAATAGATTTTGAAATACTTCCCAAAAACCAAACCACGTCCTTTTTTTACTAAGTTGCTTATTTTTACAATTTTCTGGCGGCCCAAAATTTCCACTTTATAACCCAGACCCCCAGTCCAGGGTGTGACCCCCTGTCCAGGAAGCCAAGATTAAATTCAGTTGATAAATCAACTGTTTTATGTAACTAGCTCGTCTACAGGGCGGGGAATACCCGATCCTGGTCACAAGGATATGATGAGGAATCCTGAGAGTATAGGTAGCTTATAAAATAAGAGATTTGTTTAGGTGATATATATGTATAAAAATAATTAACAATTTATTTAACCAATTTACTCAGACAACAGAATCCCACTTTACAATAAATAAATAAATAAAACCGCGACAATAAGTAGACGACACGAGTTAATGAGAGAGAAACTGAAGTTACTTTAAGATGACCACGCCCAATATGGCGGCTTCAAAACTCTGACTAAATTTCTCAACTTTACTCAATACTCAAAAACTCACTTTCGTGTTTTCTTAATAATTATCCAATGTCCAATTTAATTAATTATTCACTCAGAAGGAGGTTATTATATTTTACTGTATTTTGTTTAATTAATAGTTTGAATAATTTTATGATAATTAAATTAAATTGGTTACCAGAACATGAGATATAAATAACTTATCCCGGATTAAAAGAAACAATTTAGATCGATTCAAAGCAATTAAAAAAAAGTATTTTTTAATCGTTTTAAATACTTTTGAATCGACTTAATCGACATTGTTTTTTAAGTGTGAATGAAATTAAATTGTTTTGAATCGACGTAAACAAAACGATTAAAAATGATTTAAAACAATTTAGTTTTTCAAATATTTCTAAATACTTTTGAGTCGACAAAAAATAGTTGAATTTCTGGTTCGTCAAGGCGATTTAAAAAGATTCAATCCGATTTAATTTTTTAAATTGTTTTGAATACATTTTAATCGACAAATAGTAAACATATTTCCGATTCGTAGGCAGATTCAAAACAATTCATAACGATTTGGTATTTCGAAAAGTTTCAAATACTTTTGAATCGACATATAATAGTTCAATTTCTGATTCATAAAGAGATTTAGAACAGTTAAAAACGATTCAGTATTTCGAATTGTTTTGAATACTTTCGAATCGACAAATAATATTGTATTTCCGTTTAGTATGGAGATTCGAAATGATTAGAAACGACTCGTTTTTTTGTTAATTGTTTTAAATACTTTTTAATCGACTAATATTAGTCGAATTTCTTATCCATGAGCAGATTCAGATCAATTAAAAACGATTCAATATTTCGAATTGTTTTGAATACTGTCGAATCGACAAATAATATTGTATTTCCGTTTTGGATGGAGATTCGAAATGATAAGAAACGACTTATTTTTTTCTAATTGTTTTAAATACTTTTGAATCGACATATAATAGTTGAATTTCTGATTCATAAGGAGATTTAGAACAATTAAAAACGATTCAATTTTTCTAATTGTTACGAATACTTTTAAAATTATACTTTTTAACGCTTCGCAAAATCAAAATTTTTTTTCACCAAGTAAATAATTATCTTGTATCAAAATTTTTTGTTCTCGAGTTAACGTATATTTTGATACTTAGTAGAAACATTTTTATTTGTTTCAAGAATAAAGATGTGTTAGTTTTTTGTGGTAATATTGCATTTTCTTGTTTAAAGAAATTTAAATTTCTCGGAACTAGCACTAGTCGCCCCATGAAAAAAATTCATTAAAAAAACATAAAAAATAAATCTTACATATGTATAAAAATTATATTTTTAATAGCTAGCTTTTCGCCGATTTTGGTATATATTTCATATATTTTAAGTGTAATTCAAATACACTCATGCAAAAATCAAAGGGACAGAAAAATTATAGATTTTCTTGAGTGATTTTTGCAAAGCTATAACATTGTGAAAAAAACTCTTATCGAGATTTGAAAAAAAGTATTTAAAAGCCTGAAATCTCTAGTTTCAATATATTTTTATCAAAATTTATTTAAAGCTACGACTATCGCGCAAACATGAGAAATGCCGCGAGACAAAAATTTTCCAGTTTTTTTTTTCTTTTAAAAAGTTTACAGGCAGTGAAAATTTTTTTTAGCTAAACCGATCGAAATTAGAGATTTCAAGCTTTTAGATGCTTTTTCAAAATCTTGATACGATTTATTTTTACACAGTTACAGCCTTGCAATCATTACTAAAAAAAAATTCTAACAATTTTTTTTTCCTTCAATTTTTTGCATGAGTGAATATTAAAAATATATCTTAGAATATAAAAAATATATGTATGAAAATGTAATTAAAATGTATCATATATGTGTTAAAAATTATAAAAAAAATATCAATATGATGATATAAAAAAAATATATTGCCATAAAATTTCGAATATACAAAAAATATAATTATGGAATTCTAAAGATTAACTTTCAATTTACTCAACAACATAGGAAAAAAAATTATATCTTCTTCATATAATTTTTTTTATATTATTTATATAATTTTTTTTTTCTATGTCGTTGATCAAATTAAAACTATGTTTTTAATATTTTCATAAGTATATTTTTTATACCGGAAAAAAATGATTTCTTGACGCAAGAATTTCTTTCTCAATTAAAAAAATATTTTCTTGTTCCAAGAAAATTTTTGCTTTTAATTGATGGTGCAAAAAATTTCTTAGGCTAAGTAAAAGTTTTTTTGAAGAGACTAAAAATTTTTTTGCACCTACAAATCTTTTTTTACGTACATTTGAATTATATTATTAATATATTTTTTATATCATTATGGTGATATATTTTTTTATAATTTTAAATATATTTTAATTACACCTAAAAAATCTAAAATATATACGATAATCGGATAAAAGTTAGCAATTAAACATGTATTTTTTATATTTTAACATACATATTGTACATTAATTTGTTTCATGGGGGCGTTAAACGTATTAAATTTCCTATGCTTCAACTAAGAAAAAAAGTTACTTAAACCAAAAAAAAAACTTTTTGAGAGAAAAGATTCATATAGAGGAGAGAAGAGTCACCGGTGCTAGGCAGCAGAAGTGGGAGTAGTTCGGTACTTGCCACGAGATCGCGCCTACAAATCGTAGTGTCCCTGGTAAGAAACTTATTTCAGAACTTTTATATTCCAAACTTAGAAACGATTCTGACACGAGTACTCCTCTGTCATTTAACAGAGTGATGTGCCGTTTTTGGAAGTGATATAGTATATTCTATATTACTTCAAGACAAATTGTAATTATTATTTGTCAGATTCAATACGATTCGATTTTTCGAATCGTTCTAAATCATTTTGAATCGACCATTAATGTTCAGAATTTTTCGATTCAAAAAGATTCAATACGATTAGATTTTTCTAACCGTATTACCCTTAAATGAATCAGAAATTCAACGATTATTTGCCGATTCAAAAGTATTGAAGACTATTTAAACCATCAAATCGTTGTAAGTTATTTTGAATTTACCTGCGAATAAGAAATTAGTTTACTATAGTTGTCGATTAAAATGTATTCAAAACAATTTAAAAAATTATATCGAATTGAATCTTTTTAAATCGTCTTGGCGAACCAGAAATTCGACGATTATTTGTCGATTCAAAAGCATTTGGAAATATTTGAAAAATTAGATTGTTTTTAATCTTTTTTGGGTACGTCGATTCAAAATGATTCATTTTCATTTGCTGTTTAAAAACTATGTAGATTAAATTGATTCAAAAGTATTCAAAACGATTAAAAAAAATTTTTTTTTAATCGTTTAGAATCGATTCGAAATGTTCTTTTTTTAATTCGGAAATCTTTTCAAACCTCCCCGCGATGCAAAAATTCAATTATTATTTGTCGATTCGAAAAGATTCAATGCGATTAGATTTTTCGAATGGTTTTGAATCATTTTGAGTCGACATATAATAATTTTATTTCTGCATCGCGGGGAGATTCGAAACGATTCAATACAATTAGATTTTTGAATCTTTTTTAATGGAATCTAATTGTCGATGTAGATTCAATGTAGCTTTAAAAGTATTTGATTTTTCATTTTCGAATCGTTTTGAATGCTTTGTAATTGATTATTAAAATTTCCATTTTTCGAATCGACTTGAATTGTTTCTTTTAATCAGGGTATATACTGCGAACACCTACGTCTCGAGATTCAGCGATCCTGGCTTGCTTAGCCTCTAAATCAGCCCAAGTCCACATCCTTCAGATGGATAACAGCGATGCAAACTTCTCCAAGACCAGGACTCCACCCAACGTAGCCCTTGAACTCTTCCAATTATTATACTCCACCAATTAGATGTAAAAGGACGAATAGTCAACAGCATCCAGTATATAATTAGCACGTACTCAATGAAGATTTTCTTGTAGATTTTTAGTAGAAAACACTTTCAGAAATTAACTCAAGAAAAGTGAGTTGGACAGCTGCTCACTCAGAATTGTCCGATCTACCCCCGTGCGATGCGGTTACTACCTCCGACTCCAGGCTAGCGCATGCGCCCTATAACTTTGCCTCGTGACAAATCCAGTAGGTATAAGTAATTGTGCATGTATCCCTCGTCGTCCAGTTACCGTAGGCAGGCACCAGGTTCTGGTTATCTTCCGAGCATGGCGTTGAAATATTTACTGGATCCCGGTTACAACTTTAACATTTTTTATAGATGCCATTTCAAATCGAATGAGACCTTAATCATAATTTTCGTTGGTCTTGAACAGCGAGTGAATTGTAAGCAGACGCTCTAGATGGAAGGGGAAAAGGGCACATGAGTAATAAAGAAGCTAATAACGAAGGCAGCGTAGCCACGCGACATTAGTCAGTTGTTTGCTGAGCGTCTTATATACTTGATGTGCCATGAGTCAGTGATTGTGTATCATATTTAGTTTAAATAAATAAATTCCATTGTAATAAAGGGAGGATACGTGTCAAAATTTACATTGCTGGAGGAGTGTAAAAAAACTGTAAGTACAATTATAATTATAAAACATAATCCTATTTTTTTTAACTCGATCAATTTTAAACATCCATCATAATTGCGTAAATCTCCTAATAAATGTTAATTCCTAATTTTGTTATTGAAAAAATAAAAACTGATTTTTCTTAGTGTTTTTTATTTCAAAATGTATTAAGTTTGTTTGCATAATATTCGTAATTATTGATATAAAGAACCGTAACAGACCATAGCATGGTAAGGTATTTTGTATGGAGTGCCAATTACATGTTAGAATCCATTAGGTTACATTAAAGAATTTATATTTTGTTGCTGATGTATTGATAATTACCCGAAAAAAAATGTTTATATATAATCATACATAATTATATATAACTATATATGATCATATATAATTATATATAATCTTGTATATATATCCATATAGAATTATATATTAGTATATTGTGCAACTAGTGCGATAAGTTGGCGATTGCCCACGAGAGCGAAGTTGAACGCACGAGCAAAGCGAGTGCGTTCATTCGCTCGAGTGGATAATCGACAACATCGCACGAGTTGCTCATACTATTTTTTATTACAAATGCGGAGATACAGATGGGTATAAATATGGGGTCCAGGGGCAAAGCCCCGACAGGGGGTTGGGGGCGGAGCCCCCCCCAGTCTAAATAAACAATTGAAAAGTTAAAAAAATAGAACTAAATAAATTACAAAAAATTCATACTAATTGATATTCATTAATAAACATTAATTTATTTGAAACAATCATTTTTTGGCATCAAAGAGGCCTATATTAGTCAATTATTTTTACTATCATTCAAATAAATTGTCAAATCTTGAATAATCATAAATGTTAATGTTGTGCTTAATAGCAACCATACTTCTCAACATGGAGTACGTTGCCCACAAACTTGATGGCTTCTTCGTTTCAGCAAGCTCAGAAAAATACGACAGAAAAACCGACTCCGACAGGCTTTTAATTTTTTTTGATGTTCGCCACTGAATAAACTTTTTGTAGCTTGCTTCGTACTTCGGTCTTGATTTCGCAGGAGTTAGATTATTAATCACCTCATTAGCTTTTTCCAAAATTTCTGGTGGTATAAATTCTTCATCGGCACTTTCAGGGGTTTCGGGGATCAGGTCAGGATTATTTTCCATTTTTGGTTTCTTTTTTGTGATATCGTGATGTTAACTGTCAACCTCACTTTTTTAATATTGACAGTTAGATTGTTTTTTTTGTTTTGTTATTTATTTGAATGTTAGTAGTTTTCACAGTCAATTTGTGTGCGACAAAGACAGCTTGCGTGTGCTAAGTGTAATTTGCGTGCGCCAAGTAAACTTGTCGCACTCAAATAACAGTTTTATTTCTGAAAAAACTCACGCGTAATTAAAAATGGGCAAACAGCTCTTTTTCAACTGCATTAGCGGGCGTTAAGATACCACTTATCCCGCATGAGTAATAAAAAGTTATATATGATGATATATGATCATATATAATACAATATTTAAACGGAGAAAGTCATATGTCGCGTCATATGTAATTATATATGATTATATATAATACTATTCCGAGAAATTTTTTTCATATAGAATCATATATAATTATATACAATCATTAGGGTGTTTAAAATAAAATAATTTTTTTTTTTTTCATGGTATTCAAAAATTGGAAGTACCCAGTTTTTCAATCGGTTGAATTTCATATAATTTTGTGAAATTATTCAATGTTTCCCAAAATTTTATGTAAGTTTTTTTAAATTTCACATCACAACAGAAAATCAAAAAATTTGAAGAAACTTAATAAAATTTTATATAATTATCATCGAGGCCGACAAAAATAAAATTTCATATAAGTTCATGGAGTTTTTTTAAATTGTGTAAAAATCCATCACGAAAACTTATGAAGTTGGTCTTTACCGGCATTTCACTCTAAATACATCAATTAAGCACATGACTCGAACTCTCGTGATGTGGACCAGTGATCAACATTCAGGGTTACCAGCCAAAAGGAGCCGTGTTCGAACCCAGCAGATGTTCCAGGATTTTTTCATCATTTACTGCTATTAATTCTTGTTTCTGAATTTGTCATGCGTTCGCGCGGTAATAACCAAATCAAAAAATTGGTATTTAATTTTTTTTTTTTTCAAAAATATTTTTTAATTATATATAACTTGATTATATATAATCATATATGAAAAATGGCCAAATATAATTATATATAGCTATATATAATTATATACAGTTATATATAATTATATATGATTATATTTGGTCATTTCTCATATATGATTATATATAATCGAATTATATATAATTATATATGATTATATATAAAAATTTTTTCTCGGGTAACCAAACTTTAAAAATATAACTGTATTAATGTTGTCTGTAAAAAATTGATGGAACTTTTTTAGCCGAATTATAAATATTATTTCTCGTAACTTATAAATACCATTTCCCGTAAATTTTAGATTATTATTTAAATTCAAGCAGTTTTCATAATTTTTTACTGCAAATAGACCTTCAAAATAGATAAACATTCGTTTAGTTATATTATATAATCTACAGCAGCAAAGTATTCCTTAATTTAAATGGACCCTTCAAAACTTTTGTATATTTGAACATTAGTCAAAAGGAAATACTTTTCATGTTGCATATTCCCACTATCCATTAAATATTTGAACTGAATTGCTTCTGTTCTGTGATTTATTTCACTGATTTGTATTGTAGATCTCATTTCTTTATCGCATATGAAAATAATCTTCCTCAGTCAAAAATTTTATGGTAATATCGAATAACTTCTTCTTATCGATGACTTTGTATGCAATGACGCGAATTCAAAAAGACTTCTGTTGCTGCAGTTTATTAAATTTACTACTACAATGCAAGATGTGAAAAATAAAAGTTATCAGATGTTCATTGAAATGATTTTTCGTTTCTTTAAAGAAAACGTCTGCGTAAGAAATAGTATTTAATCAGTTTTTGTGTGTGGCTTGTTTTTCAGAAACTGAAGAACAACTTATCAAAACTATTGACAGACAGCGCACCAGAGTAATATATCCAAATATGACATCAGACTTGGAATATGAATCTCATTTCGATAGTCCATTTGATATCATATAGTTTTAAAGCAGTCTTAATTGTAATTTACAAATAAAAATATTTAAAAATAATCTTAATGTAATGCTAGATATTCTTGTAGAGGACCACAGCTAGACTTGAGTATAGCCATATACACACAGAAAAAAAGGATTTCTTGACGCAAAAAAGTTTAACTCGTGCCAAGAAAATTTTTACTTGGCCCAAGAAATTTTTTGCGTTTTAAATTGAAAACGAAAATTTTCTTGGGGCGACAAAAAATTTATTGAGGTGAGAAAAAAATTCTTGAGCCAAGAAATTTTTTCTAGTCCTAGAAAAATTTTTGTCTTCAATTCATGATGCAAAATATTCCTTGTGCCAAGAAATTCTTTTTTTTCTGTGCAAAACATTAGACCTGGTATTAAAACATAATATGGATAGTCCATTTGATAGCATATAACTTTAAGTCACTCTTGATTGTTATTTACAGATAAAAATACATTTATTATTTATATTATTTAGTAGGATATTCCAATAAAAGCCCATAACTACACCTGAGTAGTGTATCCAGATACATAACATTAAACCTGGCATAAAAATCCAATCTGGATAGTCTGTTTAATATATTGAAATGTGAGGCTCTCTTGATTGTAATTTACACATAATATATTAAATTAATGTTATTATGAAACTGGATACTCCAAGAGAAGACGACCGTTATCATTGCGTAGGTTACTGGATTTTCTTATAGAATTCATTAGCTATAGTAGATCTTGGTAAATCCAGATAGAAATTCTCTAGACATATGAATTCTATTAAGCTTTCCATTTTTTACCTTTGAAAATTTCTATGGGTATGTATATGGATTTGCAGCGACAAAAGCAGATTAGGTCCCAATACACTTAATTCTTATTGGAATATATAGGATTATTTCAACAGGGCGAGTGGTTAAAGCTCATGACTTAAACTTCTCTCAATTGTGAAGGGTCGGCAGTTCGAGTCCCACCATATTGTCAAAAAAATTAAAATTCCTTCTTTACCAAAGGTTGAAGATATAACATTCAACCCTTCAGAGGGTTAAATAAGTCGTAGAAAAGAAAAATTTTTTTACCAAAAAAAAAATTATTTCTTAAAAAACCAAGGAAAAAAATACTTTGGCCGTGAGTCAAATCTCTTTAAACCAAGAAAAAAAATACTTGGGCCGAGAATCAAATCACATTAAACCAAGAAAAAAATACTTGGGCCGAGAGTCAGATCACTTTAAACCAAGAAAAAAAAAATACTTGAGTTAAAAATTAATTTTTTTTAAACCAAGACCAATAATACTTGAGGCGAAAACTAAATTATTTTAAGCCAAGAAAAAAAATACTTAAGTCAAAAACTAAATACTTTAACCAAAAAAAAAAAAAAAATACTTGAGATAAGTCTGAAATGTTTCTGAACAAATACAAAAGTTTCGCAAGCTGAATAATTTTATTCTTGAATCGAGACAGTTATTTATTCAATAAAGAAATTACCTTCTGAATCTTAATTTTTTTTTGTTTTAATCAAAAACAAAATGTGAGCTTGATTCAAGAAAAAATTTGGGAAGAGCGTAAATTCCTTAATTCAAGTAATCCTTTTTTTCTGTGTAATGATAATCCCCTTCATTGGTGACATTCGAAACGCCATAAGTTTCCTCTACTGGCTAGACTAGCAAGAAGATTTTCAGCTGTTCCAGCATCAAGCACACCCACTGAAAAAGTTTTCTCTATAGCTGGAAATATTCTAAGTTCTAAACGGAACTGCTTGCTTCCCGAAAATGCAAATTTATTAATTTTCCTCTACCAAAATAGAGATATTACTGAAAAAAAATTTAGCAATTAATTTAAAAGCCATTTTTATAAATAAAAAATTGTAAAATATTAATTAAACTAATAAATTATTCTGTTGTCATTTTATTTGTTAAAAAAAAAACATTAATATTATTTTTTGAACCTGTCTGTTAATAAAAAATCGTTAAATAGCTTAAAAAAAAATTAGCCGTTAGCTGATTAGCTGAGCTAAGCTAGATTAACCGGTTAAGCCGCCAGCTAATTAGCTAAGCTAATTTAGTTAACCGGTTAAATTAGCTAAGCTGATCGGTTAGTTAGCTAATTAATTTAGCTAACTTTTTTAGCCGGCTAAATTGTACAGCCCTACTTGATAGGCCTCAACTTTGCTTCTTAAACTTGACATTGTTGCTGTTTTATGATACTTTTAAAGCATTGAAAATTTTTTTTAATGTAGAAACGCGCATCTTTTATGGTTTCAAGTCTTAATAACTTATACATTTCACATTAAAATCTCTTTCCGTTAAATTTTTCTTGGCGATAATAAAATCCTACCAAAAACAGACTCTCTGTATAATGTCGTGCCAAGTACACGTTTACAACTTTTTAAAAGTAAAAAAAAATTATTTTTTACAAAAAAAAAGTCAAATCGAGAAGATACCAAGTACCTAATATGATTCAAAGTTATGGTAAACATTTTCATAAAATTTTATATTGTATAACAAAATTTCAATGTACTTGGTGTGCGTTACTACAAGCGCTCAGGCAAAATTAATTTCTAATAAAATCAAAACATGTTCTTTTTTCTTACTATTTTGTAAGCACACCAAGTACATTGAAGAGTATATTAAAATAGGTTGAAACTTATATCACCATATAGAGAATTTATTAAGGAATAATTATAATGCAACATAAAGTTGATTTCTTAATATATTTTTAAAATAAATAATTTAGTAGAGAGAAGCCCTGATGCCAATCAAATAACGGATTTCTTGTGATCACCATAACTCCCGAGTAAAACGGCTTACAGATCTATTTTTTTTTATTAGCTTTAGTTGGGTGACTACAAGAACCCTTTCGTTAATCACTATCCAACTCTTTCTGATTTAATTGTAATTAACAAAAACTTAAAAACTTGTCATTCACGAAAAATTTAGCTGCCATTTTTATTTTTACTATTGTTATTATATTTTCCTTATTTCTCTCCAACTGGCAACAGCACTAGCCTAACAATAGGATTGAAAACAAGAGCGACATCGATGACAAAAAGGCGGGATAATTAAGAAAAAAAATTAAACTAAAAATAAGAAATAAAAAAATCAAATTAATAATTTAAAAATGTAACCGTTGCAAAATGTAGGTTTTGCGTTTAATAATTTTTATGACAGTCAGTGAAAAAGTTTATTGGAGGATATAATAAAAAATCTGATGCTTTGAGCTAAATACTTTTTTTTTTTTATTTTTATATACAACAATTTCTTTAAGAAATGAAATATTTATAAGAGCTTTAAATTTAAAAAATTTATTGACTCGCTTAATTTATTTAGGTAGTTTTAACAACACGAATAATTTTTTAATAGCCAACAATTGATATACATTTTTAACACCTGTCTTTTTTAATTTAGAAACATTCCAAATTACAAACGTAGTAATTCTTAGTATTATTATCTTAATAAATTAGTTTTTCGTGACATATGAGGATAATTTTAACACATGACAGTAATCAACTAATTAAACGTAAAATTCTATAATGCCGATCGAAATGGTAGTACCCAGTAAAGATTCATACATACTTAAGGATTTCCGAATTACGCAACGTATCATCTTTGTTCATCTTCTAAAATATGAATCTATTGGAATGAAAAAATTATGTGTCATTAAATAATCAATATATTCCCTGATTAAACAAAACAATTTGTGACGATTAAAACACTGTTTTAATCGTTTTAAATCATCATGAATCGTCAATTAATGATTCATGACGATTAAAAATTTCAAATCGTTATGAATCGTCTTAAATCTTCATGTGGAACTAGAAAATGCAATATTATTTTACGATTAAAGACGATTTGAAATTTTAATCGTCATTAACCGTTTTTAATCGTAAAATAATAAATCGTCTTTTGACGATTAGAGACGATTAAATGTGAAAAACCATGACGATTATGACGATTAATGATGATTAAATTTTTAATCGTTTTAAATTGTCACAAATCGTTTTGTTTAATCAGGGTTATCAATGATGACTGTTCAATAAAAATTGAATGAATAGGAGACAAACCTCAGACAGAATCGCCCAATTTCCACTTTCACTGTGAACCGTAAATCGGAACTCCCTTACTTTTCCTAAATTATAACCAAGCGTTCCTTGGGCGATTCCATTGCTATCAAATTCACCTATAACAAGTGAAAAAAATTGATTGTCAAATATGTAAAAGTAATAAATATCAATATCCCAAAGCCAGGAAACGCAATATTGTAACTGCATTAATGGCAATATTACCTATTAGAGTATATCCATCTTCTGTCATAGTGTAGTTCTTGTAATTCTCAAAATTTTGAAACTCTGGTAAAATCTCAACTGTAGTATTGTAAAATTTATCTAATGGATGTTCCACGTTACCACTTTTGAATAGGTATCTATAATTTTAAAAATAAAATCAAATAAAATATTTATGAGTGTTAAAACAAATATAGGTGTAAAAAAAAATCATCCGGTTTTTAATAAATAAAATTTTATTTATAAAAATAAAATAAAGTGCAAATCTCATTAAATGTAATAACCATCAAATTTTAGTTATATCTCTTAACGTGTAGACAGCTCATAAAATCTTTACCGAGAGAAAATTTGGTCTTTTGACGCTATAAATTTGTTCAGTAATGACTGACATTACAAATAATGCTTCTCATTCATCAATTATCCATAGGATAAAAATGGACCATCAAATTTATTCTTTCACAACTTAATACTTATATTTCGAAATGGGAAATTTTCTATTAAGTCCTTTTCTCAGTATTTTTTTTTTTGTCATAACTATTTTTGTATTACTCATAATTAAAGTTTAAACCAAAAGTCAATACAAGTTCGTATAATCTTTATAAAATTGAACGTAAAAATATTAAGTTGTTTTATTCCTACAGCTGATTAAAGACGCTAGGGTACTATAGACTCTTTGTATCCGTTATGATTGATGTCAGAAATATGGCTGATAAGGATTAAGCGTTTTTTGAAAATTCAGAAATATTTGGCTTAAGTTTAAAAAGACATGTTTAATCGTACTGCCTGGGTAGACCTACAGCAGTAGATTGATGAAATTTGTATCTTTGAAAAAATATTTATATCAAATAACTCAATTATAATCACTGACTTACTTCTTTATATATATAGGATGTACAAATTTAAATTTAAGATGATCTCCTGCTTGAGGTAGAAGGCCCCAGTAAAATGATTCACCTCTGTATGCTTTATCCAAAGTATAGTGTTTATAAACTTTGATTTCAGATTCAACTACCGCACGAGGGTTATCGTGAGCATAAAAGAGTGTTGATTTACCAAACTGTTTATCCTTAAATGAAAATTTTATTGAAAATGTAGATTATCAATAGATAATCATTAAATACGCCTATAATTTACCTTCAATTTTTGCATTTTTCCCTTCAAGGAAGAATGGATGCCTATGTGTTGAAATAAGGAAGGCTTATAATGTAACCATAATTCTGCTTTCGCCATTTTACAATTTTTCTATATTTAAAAATAAATATTCTTAAAGCCAAAAATAAAATATTTATTTTAAAATTATAGTTCTGTACTTACACTGTCTTTATCCAAGCTACAGATTTTAGTCGATATTAAATGATCTAGTAACCAATCAACAGGCTTGTCACTGTAAAACATGAGGAAAAATTGAATTAACCAAGGTAAGTCCACACATTTGAATAGTTTACCTGAAAAAAAATAATTATAAATAACTTTTCAATTTTTAAATTAAATTTTATAACTATACCGATAAACCCTAGTTGACAAAAATCGAGAATAAACCAATTTTCTTTGCGGCTTATTTTCTGTAGTGCATATGATTTCATTATTGTAATGAAGTTTTTTTTTGCTAAGATATCATCTTCTAATTGAATGTAGAAAGTTCCTTTGGAGTGAGCATAAGACATTAAAAATGCAAAATCTAAATTTTGTTTCGATCTCCAAACAACACGTTGATGACTATCCCCAAGAGTATCTCTTACTTTGGAAAAATCAGGATAGTACGATGGTGATGGTGATATTATCTCTATAAGACCACTCTCAGATTCGCGTGGAAATTGAATTTCAATTTGTTTAGCAACATAAGAGACGTAATCAACATCTATTTCGGCTACAAATACAATAATTAGTGTATCTGAAGCTTCATTAGAATCCATACATTCAACCAAATTTTTTAAAGTTGCTAGTAAATAATTTTGGACATCTCTTCTCACTGTAGGAATGCCGAGAATCATGTTCACTCCTATTCTCCCTTTACTCTGAAGAAAAGCTGGTCTTAAACTATTCGGATCATTGAGAAAATGGGGCAAAAAACTATAAATTGATGGCAATTTGACAGCAGTTGTATTCAAATCTTCATTATTAATTAGTAATTGGAAATTCGGAAGGCTTTGGGCACTTTTACTTAAAGATAGCAAATGATGAGTTAATAAATTGACATCTTCTTGAGAGGATATATGCTTGGTTTGTAAATTTTCTAATTTAACTTGTAATTCAGCTATTTTATTTTGCAATATAGTCTCTTCCGTTACATCCGGAAATGAAACAACACTCAAAATCACGTATGGAATTAATATTACTAATAATACGATAATAAACCGTTTTTTAACTGGTGTCACGTTTATAATTCGAGCTATCATTTCCCTCCTCTTTACATTTTCACTGTTTTTAAACTTTGAATGAAATATTTTAAGAATCGATTTTTGGAGTACATAAATGAAGCTTCAATAAAACATTTGTTACTTTTAAAGTGGATTTTCGAATATATATACACAAAGCCACATGCACACAGATAATATATGTATATATATATATATATATATATATATATATATATATATATATATATATATATATATATTAGCTGTCACCCGCAGCTTCGCCGGCGTAGATTATGTAACATTTATATTATTGTTGAAAATAACTTATAAACCAACCGTCATAGCCTATTTCTGTTGAGAGCAACTGAATCCTCGTTGGATAAACTTTTAATTTCGCTACTTATTTTATAACTTCAACTATTATTATCATTAATTTTATGACCTTGAAATAATACACAAAAAAAAATTTCTGCAGCTTTAAACTCTGATAATTTTTGAATTTGTATGATGTAATTTATGAAATATAGTTTAAATAATATTTCGATAACTTTGATGACAAATGTGTCTTTTGATTTATATAATATTTCAAAAGCATGTGTACAGTTAAGGTTGTTCGGACATTACTGCGACATTTAGATAAAAATCTGAATTTTTGGTATGTTATTAATTAATATCAAATACGTATAATTTAATTTTTTTAGGTACATCTGACGAATAGTTTTTAAGTTATTAATTATTGAAATATCGTAATTTTAACACACAGAGTATAGGAAACGTAGAGGAAATACCCTTGTTTCGAGTTATGTAGTTGCTCCTTATAAAGATAAAAAAAAAAAAACTTTTCTCTTTATTAATTAACTATCGTAGAATACGTTAAAAATAGTTAAAAAGTGTTCTGACGAATGATTTTTAAAATATTTTAATAAGAAGCAAAGAAAATTCACAAAAAAATCCACCCGCCATGATGAAAAATAATCTATTCACGTGATTCAGATAAGTGCGGCAACGTCGCAAGAAATAAAACGCGCTAACTTTTAAAATTAAAAACATAAGCGATTATTTCTGCAGATGCATATTATATTTAATGAAAATTTTTTATTTTATTTTTAAATTTGTAATTGCGGTAATCTGAAAAAATTAAACAAATAATTTTTAACCTATTAATACAAAATATTACACATAATAGGCAGGAGTAAAATAATATTGAGTCAGTAAAAATAATTTCTATTACTCATTTTTAATTTATTATAAATTTTTTAAATTAATATAAAAGCAATAAATTAAAAATGAACGTTGATATTATAAGCTTTATAGCTTTTATACGTGCGAATCAACAATAACATCATTTATTTTAAAGTAAGATTGATATTTAGATTATCAGAATCAACGATTCGTCGCCCATTTGGCAATTGTACGCCTGAATTTTTATACTCAGCGTGGAATCGTTTCAAGCTTTCACTTATATTTTTTCTCCAAGCAACTATACTTTTCCTTGCGAATCGTCCATTGTGTCTGAATTGATTTGCATTACGCATTTTTATTCGATAAATCAATAATTAAATAAAATACTTTTTACTCTTCAAAATAAATAAAATTCAACTGAACACTCCAGCTAGATCAACGTGAACAACTATTCAAAGCGACGTTGTCAGATCTACATTATGAAAAAAAATACTTGATTCAAAAGTATTTTATTTTTTATTAATATTAATTAAATTAATCCGTTCGAAAATAATGATAAGTACAGTCTAAATTCAAATAATGAATTCATATAATAACATTTTCAATTTTTAGAGAAAAAAATTTAGATTTTATTTTGATTTACGGGGTATTGTCCGAACAATCTTAACGTTATGCGTCAATGACATTTTTATGACGTCTCTAACTTTATTTTCTTTCATAATAAATGTTACTATTTTTATCAGGATTCAAAATTTTTAAAAATTTATTTGAGAAATCTACTTTCCATTCTGGTTGCCAGGTGCAATTTTTTATGCTTTAACTTGGATTTCTCGAATTAAATTTTTTTTTTTACTCTTCTTTTAAAATACATTTTCTGTTTTCATGCACAAATTATTTGAATAATATTTTTTGTTCAAACTAAGAGTGTTGCATTAAAGGCATTTCATTTAATTATTTAAAGCTGACAATCACTTATTTCTTTACGATGTATGGAATTGCTTTGTAGTCTATAATGTAATAAATATGAACTATTTAGAATGAAAATATTGTAAGTAAACCGATGTAGAATGCGGATAATCTATATCTAAAAAAAACTTCTGTTAATTGAGAATAGACTTGAGAATGATAATTATTGTTTTTGATTTCAGCGATGTTCATTTTCTATTAATAATTTTTTGATTATTTCTTTTATTAGCAAGAATATTTCTTATTTAACATAACTAATAATTAATTTGTTATATTATTATTATTATTTATTATTTATTTATTTAATTGGCCATGGAGTCGTAACTCTTTGCGGCCATCCAAAATACATAATTTTATATAATAGTATATATAGTGGTTAGACAAAAGATATTAATACAATTGTTTTAAAGTATAAGTATATTGTAAATGTATAAATAATTTTCCTTTTTTTTTTTAATGCGTAATCATATAATCATTTCATTCATCATTAATTAATTTGTCATCTTATTCAAGAAATAATCATAGCACGCTTTCCTAAATTCATTAAATGTAGGCTTTTGTGTACAAGTACTAGGTAATTCATTCCATATTCTAATTGCGCACATTAAAAATGATTTATCATACTTCATGCTATGACAGTTTGGTAATATTAAATAATCACGAGAATATATTATATATTATATTTACAGTTTCTTTAACTGTACAATTAACGCATTTTTCAGAGTGATCTATTAAGGTAAGAGACCCAGTACCCGATCACTCATGTATTTGTATATCTATATTTACTAAATTTTACTAAATATAGAAATACAAATAGATGGAGTGATCGAATACGTTCCCTGATCGGGTTCTAGGTCTTTTACCTTATATTATTTACTAACTTTTATTAAATTAGGTTTTTTTATTTTCTTTCATTTCATCCAGTCAATTGAATAAATATAAGTAAAATATGCTTTTACTATACTTAATCTTTCGCCCAAACACGCTCATTGACTGGATTGATGTTCTGCGCAGCAATTATTACTGTTTGTTTTTCTCCGTGTAAAAGGTTAAAAACCAGTTAGACCAAAGTATTTAGGTCGTATTCTTCAAAAAGTTACAAAAACTGTGTGCTTATTATTGATTAGCATAAAAGTAAGCACATTACAGGTTCAAAATATCAACTCCGAGTTGATGATCATTATAAATGCATAGCGTTGAAATTTGTTTATGAAACAAACTTTGACAGAACTTGTGCAAACGTGATTTATAATTTTCACTAACCAGAAACCAATCATTTGCCAAAATATAAAAATAAAAAAACTCGAAATTACTTGGTAATATAGATAAGGAAAAAATAAAAACTAATAATTTAAACGGTGAAGATATTGATAAACTGCAGATGCTTTCTAGCAAAAATAGATCACGATTTGATTTGAGTAAAAATTTCATAGATTTTATTTTTTAAGTTAGAAAAACAATATAGTGCTACATGGCGAAAATTAGTATTTAACAACTCAATCCAAAGTTTGACTTTTAGACGTTTCGGTTTTATTTTATGTGGTTTCATGTATTTTGCACCGTAGATTACGAATCTTCTAATAATTTTATCGTCAGTCGATGCGATCAATAGTTATAATCAATTTTATCGTTCAAAATTGCAAGAGCTATACGGATATTAAAAATCAATTTTATTATCTACAAAAAAGGTTCTTTGATATTTTGTGATTTCTTATAGTTGCGCCGGAAAAGTGAAGACATCTGGAAATTTAATATAAATTCAAATTCAAGCTCAAATCAATTTTGAACAGATGGATTTATCAAAAAATGATAAGAGACTTTTTTTGTAGAGCATTCAATTCTTTACAAAATTGAGTCAGTAGATTTTTCCAAAAAAAATTGTTCCTGTTATTCTTCTGGAAAATAGAAAAATGCGATGCGGAACCTCTTAATGTTAATAGTAAGAGCTCTAATTTTCACAGGCGTATTTTTGTACCTAAATGAAATTTTTGAACCTGTTTCCGAGAAGAAAAACATAATTTGTTATTTTTTAAAACACCCTATTATATACGTATATTAGGGTGCTCCGTTTCAAACGAACATTTTTTTTTCATCACTCCCCATTGAAAATCTCGTTCTATATGTTAAAATAAAAATTTTGGCCAATTTTGAGTTCAATATTAATATTAACCACTGGAACAACGTCGTCGAAGTTTTTCCATGCTAAAAGCACGTAAATTTAGTTTTTTTATTTTTCAATGAAGAAAACTCAGCCCTACATTTTTTATGTATCGTATCGGTCTAAAGTTTTTTTTGAAGAGAATTGTATGCTCTGTAAAAAAGCCAGTATCTGCTTAACCCTAGCTTTTCTGTGAGTCTTTAATGTGAAATTTTATATCAAATTGATGGATTTTTGCTGTTAACTCATGAACAGTCGAGTTTAGAGAAAAAAAGTGCATGACCTTTTTTGTAGGGAATTTAGTTTTCTTTAAAAAAGTTTCAATAAGTTATATCTGTAAAACTACTATTTTAAAAAATACATGAACTTGAAGTGATTTAAATTTCAAATTTTAGCAAAATTTCGAGATTAATTGTTTTATAATTAAATAATATTCATATTGTTCGTCTAATTTTATTTATTACTTAGCTAAGAAAAAAAATTTTTTTAAGACATTCAAAATTAAGTATTTACAATCTATTTTTGAAATGAATTCGAAATAAAATGGGTTTTTAAACTCATTTGGATCAATATTTCAGAGTATTTTTTATATTTTATATATTTATGTATTAATCCTCATCTTTCATTAATTACTGATAGCACATTAATTATTAAATCAAAATAATCATCAATTGAAACGAAAATGATAGCTAATGATTTTATACAGCTGTAGCGATAGTTTAAAAACTAATAAGCGCTGCTTAATCATTAAAAGACTGACATAAAAATCATATTTTATTATATAAAATCATTAGACTGCCAAAATTGTATGTAAGTAAGCTATCATTTTCGTTTCAATTGATGATTATTTTGATTTAATAATTAATGTGCTATCAGTAATTAATGAAAGATGAGGATTAATACATAAATATATAAAATATAAAAAATACTCTGAAATATTGATCCAAATGAGTTTAAAAACCCATTTTATTTCGAATTCATTTCAAAAATAGATTGTAAATACTTAATTTTGAATGTCTTAAAAAAATTTTTTTTCTTAGCTAAGTAATAAATAAAATTAGACGAACAATATGAATATTATTTAATTATAAAACAATTAATCTCGAAATTTTGCTAAAATTTGAAATTTAAATCACTTCAAGTTCATGTATTTTTTAAAATAGTAGTTTTACAGATATAACTTATTGAAACTTTTTTAAAGAAAACTAAATTCCCTACAAAAAAGGTCATGCACTTTTTTTCTCTAAACTCGACTGTTCATGAGTTAACAGCAAAAATCCATCAATTTGATATAAAATTTGACATTAAAGACTCACAGAAAAGCTAGGGTTAAGCAGATACTGGCTTTTTTACAGAGCATACAATTCTCTTCAAAAAAAACTTTAGACCGATACGATACATAAAAAATGTAGGGCTGAGTTTTCTTCATTGAAAAATAAAAAAACTAAATTTACGTGCTTTTAGCATGGAAAAACTTCGACGACGTTGTTCCAGTGGTTAATATTAATATTGAACTCAAAATTGGCCAAAATTTTTATTTTAACATATAGAACGAGATTTTCAATGGGGAGTGAAGAAAAAAAAATGTTCGTTTGAAACGGAGCACCCTAACGTATATACATGTATTCCGAGCCATGTGGTGTAATACATTTAACCTTTTTTTTTGTATTTACTTTTCATTGTTGTCGTCTGTGTTTATTCAAAATATATGATAAGAAAAAATGATCTAATATAAGTTATACAACAACAACAAAAACAACAATCATAACAATAATAATAATAATAATAATAATAATAATAATAATAATAATAATAATAAAAATAATAATAATAATAATAATAATAATAATAATAATAATAATAATGATAATAATAATAATAATAATAATAATAATAATAATAATAATAATAATAATAATAGCATAATTGACATCATAATAATAAACTACTATGTGTAATATATTAAAGATAAAAAAAAAATATGTTTTGTGTAGAATAGCTCAGATTGATTAGACTATAGCATTTAATACTTGATGCAAATTTAATTAATGTCAAAACTAAATATTAATGTTATTTATATTTTCGTATTCTTAAAAATAATCCTGAAGTTGACCGACATCTGACATTTTAAAAAAAAAAATTTTTATTGGAATTGATAACAATGATCCTGTTTATTTTTAGGTAGATTTTTCTAAAATCTAACTATCGTATTTGTCCTCATGGTCGATTTTTTAAGGAATTTTAACACAACCTATCATAAATAGTTGAGTAGGGTTCAAAAATACCATTCGTTAAAAAATTTAAATATGTATATACACTCATGCCATAAATTAAAGGAACAGAAAAATTTTAGAAATTTTTTAGTGATTTTTGTAAGGCTGTAACTTCGTGAAAAATAATCGTATCGGAAAATAAAAAAGGCATTTTGTAGCTTGAAATCTCTAGTTTCGACGCATTTTTACCAAATTTTTTTTTGTACCTTTAGCCATTGTGCAAATATGAGAAATACCGCGAGACAGAAATTTTCTAAATTTTTTCTTTTCTTTGAGAGAGTCCACGGGCTGCAAAAAAATTTTTTCAGCTACACCAATGCATGGGCCAGTTAGCAAATTTAATCAGCTTTAATTTGCATTTTTTTGAGATTCGTACGATAACTTGTCGTCGAAATATCAGCCGTCAAACGAAAAATGATCCTTTTGGATTTGATCATCGATATTTCAGGTACTAATGAGCGTACAGTAAATTGAAGGGCGGCGTTGAAAACTTGAATAAATTCTCTACAAGAGTCTCTCATCATTTTTTGAAAAAAAAAAAAAAATTTTTTTTTAATTTTAAACTTTAATTAGAAGAAAGTACAAAAAATGAAAAAATGTTTTTTTTTGACTTTTCTTAAATTTTTGCATTCGTTACTCATCAAATGCAAGAAAAAGCAAAAAAAAAAAATTTACAAAAAATGTCGAAAAAAATTAAAAAAAAAATTGCAACTTGTTCTATTGTGTTGTATTTTTTCATTTTTGTTATGATTATACAATTAAATGAACAAGTTTTGTTCCTTTAATTGTTTTGCAAAACTTTGATCAATCCACCCCGAAAAACGGCTTGATGGATCAATTTAAAAATTTGCAGGGTTATTGGGGGCACATTAAGCTAAAAAAGTCCCTGGCAACATTATTTTTATTATCAATATTTGCAAAGTAGCGGTTGATTTACTAAAAAACCAAAAAAAATTATTTTTTGTACTTTCTTCTAATTAAAGTTTAAAATTAAAAAAAAATTTTTTTTTTTTTTTTTCAAAAAATGATGAGAGACTCTTGTAGAGAATTTATTCAAGTTTTCAACGCCGCCCTTCAATTTACTGTACGCTCATTAGTACCTGAAATATCGATGATCAAATCCAAAAGGATCATTTTTCGTTTGACGGCTGATATTTCGACGACAAGTTATCGTACGAATCTCAAAAAGATGCAAATTAAAGCTGATTAAATTTGCTAACTGGCCCATGCATTGGTGTAGCTGAAAAAATTTTTTTGCAGCCCATGGACTCTCTCAAAGAAAAGAAAAAATTTAGAAAATTTCTGTCTCGCGGTATTTCTCATATTTGCACAATGGCTAAAGGTACAAAAAAAAATTTGGTAAAAATGCGTCGAAACTAGAGATTTCAAGCTACAAAATGCCTTTTTTATTTTCCGATACGATTATTTTTCACGAAGTTACAGCCTTACAAAAATCACTAAAAAATTTCTAAAATTTTTCTGTTCCTTTAATTTATGGCATGAGTGTATATTGTAAAGAGTTTTTCACCACGGGGGATCTACCGGAGTGATCTCCGAGTACACTTTTGATTTTGCAACCTTGTTCAAAAATTTTTAAAGTTGGATGCCAGGTGATTCAATAATCACCAAATGAACAATTATCAAAAATAAATCGGCTCAGGGTGGCAGATCAGGGAAAGGTCAGGCACTTAAGATTACGATAAATGATTGATCAGAATTAAACAAAAATGATTAATCGCATATTAAACAAACAAAATAATCGATTGGTATCACAAAAAGTATCGATTACAAACAAAATATAAATTGCCGTTGTCGGCTTGACTCGATATAAACAAAAAAAAATTGCTTGCAAAAGTTGTAATTGAACGAAACACAATCAGTTTGTACTAAAAAAAACACTCCGTTGACGAAATACAATAAACTTATATTATTTTTTTTTACACACAGACAACGTACGTACTACAGAATACTTGACTAGTGACGTCAGAGTATTCTCACAAGGCGAGGCTATAAGACTGCCGTTGCGAATGAGAAACAGATAATCCGTAATTCTCAGAATTGCTCGAATGAAATAGAATAAAATAGGAATAATATTTTATTTTGGTCACGTGTTGAATTGCACTATCATACCATTATTACGCGTATTTAATTATTTAATTAATATTAGAAAAAAGCACTTCACTTGTTTATCGAAACTCGGTCGTACACTTTGTTTATTTTTCGCGCCGAGGCTTCGGCTTGTTAACTTGTTCACGAAAATGGTTATTCTCGGTTTTAAATTATTTCTCGCGAGTAATTGTTCGTCGATCAAACTCAGATTGTTTTTTAAAGTCATAAATCGCGTCGTTCAAGAGACGGAATCGAAACTGTTCGTTAGGTCGGGTCGAATTGTTCAAAATACCGAAACGTGGCTGTTCAGTACGAAATCTATCTCGGATCTTTCGTTTCAATCCATGCGTTGGATCAATTTCTCGGTCGAAGTCGAAATTTTTGATTCTAGATATCACTAGAATTGCTCATCGAGTAACTATTTATTATATTCAAATGATTCCAGACTACGAGTCGATGTCGAATTTTTCATCATGTTACAATATATATATATATATATATATATATATATATATATATATATATATATATATATAAGAAATGTATAAGAAAAAAATTAATACTTCGATTGTGAAGAAATTGAATTGCTCACATAAAACTAACCTGAACGCTTTTCGCTGTCCGTATGAACTACTGCCGGACATGATTTTGTATGATATAATACACAACGCCATGTGATACTTTTTTTATTAACTTGCTTCTTATTAAAAAAATAACCATCAAGACAGAGTTGTTTTTGATTTTTTTGAGATAATACAAATTTAATCGGCATTGTAAAATAATTGCTTTACTCCATTCAAAAGATGAATAGAAATAAACATTGTAGGATGAAGACATGTAACTTAAACCTAAGATCACAGAAGGCAGCTGCTTAAAATTTCTTACTTTATCGATAACAGAAAAATGTATCGATGAAAAATTATACGCGGGAATTTAAATATTACAGTTATTTTATCGTAGGTGATTTTGTCGTTCGGTTATTTTATCCTTCGGTTATTTTGTCGTTGGTCCGAATCAAAATCAATTAACATTAATTCAAGGAATGAAAACGTAATAGCTAATAATAACCTACAAACTATTGAAAACTAATTGTGTCGAACAAATTTTTTTTAACAATCAATTTTATAAAACGATATTAATAATAAATTAATTAAATGGATGTAAGTTTTTTTTTGTAATGCAGCTTATTTTTTATTGTTTTAATTTTCAAAGATTTATGCAGCTATTTTTTTATTTTCTACAGGTAAATTTTCTTTTCAAAAAAGAAAAATTTCAAACCTGACAATTTTTCAATCTGAATAACAAAACGTGTAATTAATAAAAGAAAAATATAAAAAAGACTATAATAAACACAAATATGCCGTTCTTTTCTATAAAATTATTAACCACAATTATAAATATTAATTTTTTATCCAACAGTCTTATATATTATATTTTCATGTCGATTGTTTTACGTACTTATAATTTTGGTTTTTTCATAATAAACTTACTAATAAAGTTATAATATACTAATTTCCCTTGAAAAATTTATTTTAAAAATCTCCCTTCCTACTTATATGCTCTATTTTCACCCGATGTTTTTTTTTATAGTTTTTTTTATTAATTACAAGTTTTGTTATTTAGATTAAAAAATTGTGAGGTTTAAAATTTTTCTTTTTTGAAAAGAAAATTTACCTGTAGAAAATAAAAAAATAATAAAATAGCTGAATAAATCTTTGAAAATTAAAACAATAAAAAATAAGCTGCATTACAAAAAAAAAAAAATCTGGGCGTCGGTTGACCCTGCGGGCCAGCCCCAAAACTTCCCGCTGTTTTCGACCTCAAAGAGCTCGAAAACATTAGTGTAGATATATTTTCGAGCTCTTCGAGCTCGAAAATGCTATCACATGCAATTGTTTTTTTACGATCTTTTCAAGCTCTAACAAGTTACCTGTTATGCTGAAGTTTGAAAATTTAAGAATCGAAAATCATCAATAAAGCGGTTTTTAAAATTTAGTTCCTGATTATGTTCAGTAAAATAAGTGAATTGAGGCAGAAATCAATGTCAGGGATCAAAATCAAGATTTAAATAAGTTTTGACTCATGTAAGAAACAATAAAATATGAAATATCCGATAAAAATATTAAAAACTACGTTTTATCGATTTTTTTGTTGATAATATGATTTAAACTAAAAACCAAGTTTGATGACATTATATGATCAAAAGAAACCATAAAATAGATGAGGTGGTATGATATCAGGCACATTTTAGTACGTTATATTATGATTTATCTGGAAAAAATAACATAAAATGTTATTTTTTTAACTTTTCAACGCCGATATCTTTTGAAGTAATCAATCGATTTTGATAGTTGACGTGGCAATCGGCGCGTTTTATTGAATTCTAGAGCTGATTAGATTTTGAAGTCGATCGTATAAGTCGTTTTTGAGAAATCAATAAAAAACTAAAAAAAAAATTTTTTTTCTGTAATTCGCAAATATTTTCGAGTCTATTCGATCAAATAATCTGAAATGTTCAGAAAAGTTGATGGCCAACAAGCTCTTTCGATTGCCACCTCAACCATTTAAATCGATTCATTAGTTCAAAAATTACAAAGAGTTTACACACACACACACACACACACACACACACACACACACACACACACACACACACACACACACACACACACGCACACACACACGCGCGCGCACACACACATACACGCGCACACACACACACACGCACACACACACACACACACACACACACACACACACACACACACACACACACACACACACACACACACACACACACACGCGCGCGCGCGCGCGCGGACAATAGAATGAAAATAATGAAAATAGTCAGAATAGCTTCCTAGGACCTCAAAACGTCGACATTTGATGAAAACTCGATATTCGAAAATCGGGGTGAAAACAATAACTTCCCGAAATTTTTGAAAATCGTCGATTTTCTTAGCGGGAAGTTAAAAAACTTACATCCATTTAGTTAATTTATTATTAATATCGTTTTATAAAATTGAATGTTAAAAAAAATTTGTTCTACACAATTTGTTTTTAATAGTTTTTAGGTTATTATCAGCTATAACGTTTTCATTCCTTGAATTAATGTTAATTGATTTTGATTCGGCTTCGTTGGTGAAATAATCAATTCAGAATCGTAATTCACTTTTACTATCTTGGACATTCCTGAAAACTATTTAAGAAAGTACTGGTTACTATCTCAGAAAGTATACAGTCCTGTCTTGCGCAGTAGCTACTGTCATCTACAGATCGACGCACGTGCTATCTGCAGATAGTATCTTGTAATATCTTAGAAACAAGCCTATACTTTCCGGTAGAGTACTCGTTACTTTACAGATGCCGCTGACTACTATCTAAGAGTGTACTATATGAGTTATTGGTGGTTGCTGTCTGGGATAGTAACCAGTACTGTTCAGAGAGTAGAGGATACAGTCTAGATAGCATACAGTACTTTCTGAAATTTTTTTTTTTACAGAAAGTACTCAGTACTATCTCAGAGAGTTGCCACTACTATTTTTTATTTTCCGTGTTATCACCAAATATTATAGGACCTTTTTTGTAGAGATTTTTATTTCCTACAAATTATTACCCATAAAGTTTTTTCGAATTCCACATTGTTTTCTAGTTATTTGTATTTTAATGTCAAGCTTATAAAAAAAATAATCTTCTGATCATTTTTAAGAGCTCGAGATTAAAATGAAAATAACTAGAAAACATTGTGGAATTCGAAAAAACTGTGTAGGTAATAATTTGTAGGAAATGAAAATCTCTACAAAAAAAGTTCTGTAATATTTGGTGATAAGTCTGATAGTTTCGCAGAAAAAGTAAATAGTTCTCAAAATTTATTATAAATTCAACTTCAACCTCAAATAACTTTGAACAAATAGATTTATCAAAAAATGATAAGAGACTTTTTTTCCAGAACATTCAATTCTCTACAAGAATGAGCCTGCTGATCTTTTCTATGATGCATCGTTAGCTAGTTATAAAAATCAGAAGACGCAAAAAAAATTTTTCCATGTTATTTTTATGGAAAATAGAAAAGTGCAATGCGGAATCTTTTAATGTTAATATGAAGAGTTCTTATTATTACAGGCGTCTTTTTTCATCTAAATGAAACTTTTGAACCTGTTTCCAAGAAGAAAAAAAGGTTTGTTATTTTTTTAATCACCCTAATATATATGTGGCATTCCACGCCAAATCGACCACTTTTGACCTCAACCCCTTTCGATTTGGCTGAAAATTTTTTCCTTTTCTACCCCATTAAAATCATTTTTCAGGAAATTTTTAAATTTTTTTACTCAACCCAAAAAAAGTTATAAATTTTTCAAAAATAAGGCTTTTATTTTTTTAAATAGCTATATCTTCTTCAAAAATTGATCAATTGGGGCATTTTTTTTTTTTTTTTCAAAATTTTTGTCTTTGAATGTACTTTTCAGAAAAAAATCAAAGAAAATGGTAAGATAATAAAATCTATAAAATTTTTGGCTTATTTGAGAAAAACCGTCATTTTTCTTAAGTTCACTATTTTTAATTTTTTTTTTAATTTCTCAAAAAAAACTTCAATTAATTCTGCAATTTTTCCCGTCAATCCCAAAGTGGGCGGACTTTTCCTTCTATTTTTTTTTATCAATTGAAAAAAAAAACTTTTGCCCAGTTGGGCTTATTTTACAAGACATCACCCTGGAAATTTTCGAGAATTTCTCGACGACTTCGGAGTTTGAAAAATTGAGACGAAAAAATTAATTGGAACTGGTAATTCTCGAAAGAATTTGGATTTTTTTTTAAAAAGTGAAAAAAAAAATAGAAGATATTTATAAATAATTTTATTGTAATTTTTTTTGAAAATTACACCGGAAAACAAAGAAAATAGAAAAAAAAAAATTGCCCTTTGGTATATTTTTGACCAAGTCACGGCTTGGATTTATTTTTCGAAAGCCGTGACTTGGTCAAAAATAAACCAAAGGGCAATTTTTTTTTTTTTTTTTTTTTTTTTTTTTTCATTTGATTTGTTTTCAGGTGTAATTTTAAAAAAAAATTACAATAAAATTATTTATAGGTATCTTCTATTGTTTTTTTCACTTTTTAAAAAAAAATCCAAATTCTTTCGAGGATTACCAGTTCCAATTAATTTTTTCGTCTCAATTTTTCAAACTCTGAAGTCGTCGAGAAATTCTCAAAAATTTCCAGAATGATGTTTTGTAAAATAAGCCCCACTGGGCAAAAATTTTTTTTTCAATTGATAAAAAAAAAAATAGAAGGAAAAGTCCGCCCACTCTGGGGTTGGCGGAAAAAATTACAGAATTAATTGAAGTTTTTTTTGAGAAATTAAAAAAAAAATAAAAAATGGCGAACTTTAAGAAAATTGCGGTTTTTCTCATAAAAGCCAAAAATTTCATAGAGTTTATCATCTCAAAATTTTTTTGTATTTTTTTCTGAAAAGTACATTCAAAGACAAAAATTTTGAAAAAAAAATGTCCCAATTGGTCAATTTCTGAAGAAGTTATAGTTATTTAAAAAAATAAAAGCCTTATTTTTGGAAAACTCATAACTTTTTTTGGGTTGGGTAAAAAAATTTCTTGAAAAATGACTTTAATGGGGTAGAAAAGGAAAAAAAATTTTCAACCAAATTGAAAGGGGTCGAGGTCAAAAGTGGTCGATTTGGCGTGGAAAACCCCCTATATATACACTCATGCCATAAATTAAAGGAATATCTCGTGTCGAACTTATTTATTTACATTAGACTATTGTCTCTTGTAAAAATTATTTTAAAAAATTATCGTGTACAAAATAGATTGTATTTTTTATCAACACCAAACTATTTTAAAAATATTTCCAGGATATATTGCCAATATTTTTTAAGTAATTATATAATACACTCATACCATATATCAAAGGAACAGAAAAATTTTAGAAATTTTTTGCGATTTTTGCAAAACTCTAACTTCGTAAAAAATAATCGCATCAGGATTTTGAAAAAAACGTTTTATAGCATGAAATCTCTAGTTTCCGCGCATTTTCATCAAAATTTTTTAGAGCTTCAGCTATTGCACAAACTTAAGAAATACCGCGAGACAAAATTTTCAAATTTCGCCTTTAAGAGAGTCCACGGGTTGCGGAAAAATTATTTCAACTAAACCAATACATAGGTCATTTAACACATTTGTTCAGCTTCAATTTGGCTTTTTATTTAACCTCGTATGACAATTTGTCGCAGAGATATCAGCATTCAAACAAAAAATGAACCTTTTGGCTTTGATCATCGATATTTCAGGTACCAATAATCGCACAGTAAATTTGAGGGCGGCGTTAAAAACTGGAATAAATTCCCTACAAGATCCTTTCATCATTTTCTGAAGAAAAAAAAAAAAAAGAAAAAAAAATATTTTTTATTTTTAACATCCATTAAAAGTAAGTACAAAAAATGACTTTTTTTGGTTTTTTAGTAACTCAATCGCTACTCTGTAAATATCGATGAAAAGACTAATGTTGTCAGGGACTTTTTTAGCTTAGTGGTACCCTAAATAACCCTGTAAATTTTCAAATTGATCTATCGAACCGTTTGTTAGGGGTGATTGATCAAAGTTTTGCCAAACAATTAAAGGAACAAGTTTTATTCCTTCAATTGTGTAATCATAATCAAAATGAAAAAATAATTTTTTTTTACTTTTCTAGCATTTTTGCGTTGGTTACTCAGTAAATGTGAGGGAAAGAGAAAAAAAAAACAAAAAATTTCCAAAAACTGTAAAAAAAAAAATTTTTGACCACAAAAAACCAGTTTCAATTCGTTTGTTTTCTTTGACTTTTTTTTTACTATCTTGTGGAAATTTTTTGTTCGCCGTGAAAAATTGGGCTTGATCAGTCGAGTGCTTTCGAAGATGATTCAAAAATAAAATTTATTCAAAAATGTTCTTTTTTAGATAACTTTTTATGTTCTTAATGGATTGATTCCAAAATCGAATCAGCTCTAAAACTTTATGAGCCACGTCAAATGCCACCTCAACCATCACAATCGGTTCATTCGTTCAAGAGAAACGGTTGTCGAAAAAATTAAAAACAAATTTTTTTAATATTTTTTAAATTTCTCAAAAACGACTAGATAAATCAATTTCAAAATCTGATCCGCTTTAGAACTCAATAAAACGCGTCAATGGCCACCTCAACCGTCTCAATCGGTCAATTCGTTCGAAAGATGTCGTTGGAGAAATAATGATAAAAAACGTTATTTTTCGAAAACAAAGGCATACCAAAGTATTTTTGAGCTCGAAAATGCATTCACAACAATGTTTTCGGGCTCCTTGGACTCGAAAACAGCGGGAAGTTTTAGAGCTGGCTCACAGGGTCAACTGACAGACCAATTTTTTTTTCCAAGTCCTGTGTCAAAATATCATTGTAGGGTAAGAATACCAGTACCCAGCCCCAAACCAGTAGCCAGCCACCTTATGTTAAATTATATCTATATATATTTTAAGCCAATGTTAAAGTATAGTCCCGGCTGGCTACTTGTTAGGGGCTGAGTACTGGTTCTCTTACCCTACACGTTGGAAAACAAATTCTCACCAAAGAGGAGCTCTTAATTTTAATTTTAAGTACTCGCTAAATGAATTGGAAATTTTCCTATTTAATTAATTTGTAAATTTTAATACGTAGCGATTAGAGACGGTTAAATGTAAAAAATTATGACGATTATGACGATTAAAGATGATTAAATTTTTAATCGTCAGAAATATTATTTTTTAATTAGGGAATGCAAATTGGAACTCTAAACAGAGAATGGACTATTCCAGACAAATAAATTAGTTTTAGATTATTGGTCAGTCATTTGAGTGTTAAAATAATTTTTGAATATCGATGTCTATCATTTTAGTTTAGAAATACTCGCTTAATCGTTACAAAGAAAGTTATGAGCTCTATTGAAAAGTGGTTCAACGAAAAGTATTGATGTAGACATTAATATTTTAAGATTATCTTTAATAATAATTTTCAAGTTACTCATTATAATCAAAAACAAAAAGTTCGATAATTTTGGTAAAAAAATCATCACAGAATTTAAGCTATCACGTAATTTCTATTAAAAAATAAGTACGAAATTGTCCAATTCATGAATTTGTTGCGCCCTAATTAAAAAATCTCATAAAATTCGAGTTTTATGATAAAGTGCTATAGGCACGTGTATCTCTTATATAGACAGCTATGAGAATCTATCGTTTTTTTAAGCATGATGTTGTTGAGTCATTTACCTTTTAATGCTTTCAAATAAAGAAAGAATTATCCCTTAAAAAAATACCTAAACACAAACATGAATAGAAAATTTGACAAGAATATTTTATTTTATTTTAGTACTTCATTTATGTTATGGAAAAAGAAGTATTTAAATCCGCGACAAATCGTTAGTATAAATATTGTTTCACAATTTATACTCATGCTCGGTATTATCAGAGATCCTCATCACCGTAACATTAAACCACAACATTTTGTTTTACTGAGGACTAAAAATATGTAAGTGAAAGACAAAGCCAATTTTCATGTGAGTCAAATGATTGGTGCTTGAATACTTGCTTTAAGATCCGGATAATTGGGGTGCCGTACAGCCTGGTGAATTGATGCCGGCTACTGGAATTCCAAGGTTACTAGAATAGATACTGTTATGTCCTCCGTGATCTCAGGTGCCTCCACCTGTTAATTAATTAATGAACCTGAAATGCATAAACAAACGCGCATTTGAATTTCATTTGAAATTATATATTAAGTTCTTACAACACTTATTGCATCTTATCAATATTTGGTCAATAATTTAAATAATAAATCGTCGTGGCTCATACTTATTAAATTATATATTTAGAGTATAAGAAAGTTTAAATAAATAGACAGATGAAACTTTATTTTGTATTCAGAGAAATATAAATACAGTTTGAGTGGTCTTGGAACGTTTCCTGTCGCACAATACTTAAAACCTAAACAAAACACGCATAAAAATCATAAATAAGTCCCTGTTCTATAGTTGACAGTAAATATGGTTATAAACAAATAACAAAAGAAAATATGTAATAAATAAAGGTTACTTATAAATACAAACCATATCACAAGAACTCAAGTATTGTTGTTAATGTGTATATATATATATATATATATATATATATATATATATATATATATATATATATATTAGGATGATTCAAAAAAATCGAATATTTTTTTTTTTAACTTCCGACATTGAAAAGTTGGTTCTCAGGCACCTCTAGAAAATGCTCACCAAATTTGAGCTCTTAATATTAATAGGAAGATCCTCCTCATCACAGTTTTCCATTTTTTCGTTAGTCCTTTATATAAAAGACCATATCTCATTATTCATTGATGGTTTAACCAAATCATCATACATGTTTTTATAGGAAATTGAATGCTCTACAAAAAAAGACCAGTGTATTTAACCGATAACTTTCACCACTTAAAAGATATTTGAGATCAAAGTTTAAAGAATTTGTTTAAAAAATTTTTTTTTCTAAATAATTCTCTACATCATTGAAAAATGATTATTGATAAATGAGCGTGACATGGTTTTGTAGGAAATTTAACGCTCTACAAGAAAGGTCTGATGTGTTAATTTGATTGCTCTAACCGTTTAGAAGATATTCCTTGCCGAATCCCAATGCGTTCTCTCCAAACATAAATTTAGTGAAAATAAGTGAATATTCACTATTTCCAAGTGTAAATCGAACCACTAATTTCAGAAAGTGGTTTAATTTAGCACTCAGAATTAGTGTATATTCACTTATTTCATGTATTCATGTTTAGAGAGTTTGAATTTCGAACGTTTTTTAATAACTTTTTTAAATTCATCAACTTAATTCATGGATTTTATAAACATTCATCAGAATTTCAGCCTTATATAAATAGAATAAAGGTATTTACTTTAGATTTAATGTTTATGTCAAAGATATAATATTTTCTAATCAATTTCTTATCCATATTTTTTTTTAACTGATTTATTAGAAATGTAGCTGTAAGTTTTTCCCTCAAAATTGATAATTAAGTATATTTTTCTGGGAAATCTAACAAAATATCCCAATTGCAATAAAAGTCAATTTTTTTAAGAAGACGAACAGATATATTTTTTATGTAATTAATATTTTCGTAAGTACTAATTCAAAAATTAGTAGCAGATTATGTATAATTAATTCAAATTTTTTTTTTCTTTTATATTGATATGAATGATGACACTTCTTAAATACAAACGTTTATGTCTCAAAAATGGATCTTAATTTATCTCTAAATAATAAACTGACGTATTATTCTCTTCTTCCAAAAGTAACGCTTACCTACATCTATGAAAAGATGTAAAAAAGAGTTGAAAATGTTTATTCTATTGACATGAGCTGAAATTCTTGTGAATATTTATAAAATTCATGAATTAAATTGATGAATCTAAAAAAGTTATTAAAAAACTTTTGAAATTCAAACGCATTGGGATTCGGCAAGGAATATCTTCTAAACGGTTACAGCAATCAAATTAACACATCAGACCTTTCTTGTAGAGCGTTAAATTTCCTACAAAACCATGCCACGCTCATTTATCAATAATCATTTTTCAATGATGTAGAGAATTATTTAGAAAAAATTTTTTTTTTAACAAATTCTTTAAACTTTGATCTCAAATATTTTTTAAATGGTGAAAGTTATTGGTTACACTGTGAAAAATTTCCAACAAATTTTACTATGGGTGTATTGTAATACCGGACCATAAGAAAACTGGTACAAAATTTACAAGTGTCCCATAGCAAAACGTATGCGCATAGGCCCCAATCGTGTCGTCTGCGCATACGTTTACTATGGGACACTTGTAAATTTTGTAACAGTTTTCTTATGGTCCGGTGTTACAATGCAGCCATAGTAAACTTTAATGGGAATTTTTCACGGTGTAAATACACTGGTCCTTTTTTGTAGAGCATTCAATTTCCTATAAAAACATGTATGATGATTTGGTTAAACCATCAATGAATAATGAGATATGGTCTTTTATATAAGGGACTAAAGAAAAAATGGAAAACTGTGATGAGGAGGATCTTCCTATTAATATTAAGAGCTCAAATTTGGTGAGCATTTTCTAGAGGTGCCTGAGAACCAACTTTTCAATGCCGGAAGTTAAAAAAAAAGTATTCGATTTTTTTGAATCATCCTAATATATAATATATATATTAAACTGGGCCAAAAAAATCGACTATTTTTTTTTTTTTCGATACTATAAAAATATTATTTCCGATAAAAAAAAAAAATTTTTGTGCAAGTTTGAGCCCTTAGAATTGATATTACGAGGCGTATCGTTACGACTATTCGTTTTTTGGCAGAAATTTCATTTTTTAACCAAAACTCGTAAATAATCTATCTGAAAAATTTGAGCAATATGTATATCCTTAAAGGAAATTGTATTCTCTACAAAAAATCTCTCTTAGTAAATCTCTTCACAGAGTTTTGATGTTTAAAGTTTGCAGGAAGAAAGTTCGAAGACTCGAAGTTGCTTCATTTTTTTTTTACAGCAAATTGGTATCAATTAAGTATACACCAATTTTTTGCAGTCACTTGAACCATAGATTTCAGGTCAACTTGAAGTCGACTAAAAAAAAATTTATTTAGAGAAAATTTAATTAAAACCCATAGAAATGATAAATTTATAAATAATCGAATATTAGCACCCGACTGTTACAACACTACTCGGGAGAAAGTCTGGGTTCCCTGCTGCAGGGATGTTATTGACAATCAAGCTCCCGTCAACAGTCAGTAATTGCCATAGAATCCATCGTGAAGTGACAAAAAAAAACTACGGTTAACTCACCAAATCTTTTAAAAATTATACTAGATTTTGTCTTTACAGTCTTTTACGACCATGGTAGAGATGGGCGATGTTGGAAAAATAAATCGATGTTGGAATAATCGATTTTCTCAATAATCGATTAAGTGTAATCAATTGTTGAGTAAAAACATCGAAAAAAATAGATGTTCAGTTTTTACCTTATGTCACTAACACAATTATCCGGAAATTGTACTTTCTTCACGATGATTCGCTTAATAAGACCGCTAATATTCAAATCTAATTAAAAAAATACATAGGTTATAGCTGGAAAATAATGCAAAATATTTGTTGAATTTAAAATCATTTGCTTTTTTTTAACGTAATAAACATACATTGCAATATTAATGTTATAATGGTAATTTTTCAACAATAAGTAAATTTCTCAACGATTTTAACAATTACTTTTTGAAAGTTATTTTTAGATTAATGAATTAGTTGAATAAAAAATTGTGAAATATCCAGTCTTTTTCATTTAACGAATTTACAAATACTAGTTCATTAAGATGTGAATCAGCTAATCTGCTTATGCGTTCCGTTTTTAAAACCCCAGCTTTAGAAAATAAACGCTCCGATGGAATAGACGTTGCAACGCATGATAATTTCATGGCAAGCTCGAATAATTTTGGAAAAGCGTTTCTAACCGATTATTCAATAAAAATAAATGAAAAAAAATACAATTGCAAGTACCTGATAACCATTAATCTAACTTTTCAGAATTATTTGCCAACAAATTTAATTTAAAAGGTTTGTAAGATTGTCACGATAAAAAGATAAATAATTTGTACATTACTAATTAAAAAAAATTTTCTTTATCATTTTCAAAATTTTTCGATTATTTTTAAAATCTGTAAAATAATCGATTCATCGACTCACAAAAACATTGAGAAAAAAAAATTGATGATGGAATAAAAAACATCGATGTTCTATTAATCGATTTTTCTTGCCCTTCTCTAGATCATGCCTATGTCCAGATGACATTATTGACAAATTTTAAATATAAAACTCAAATAATATAAAATTTCAAGGAATAGAATGAATGTATAAAATAAATAACTAGACTCTATGATTCAACATCTCTTAGTCAACCTTTAAAGATTCTATAGGATTGAACCTAAGCCTAGTTCAAGGCTCAAACGCAGCTGGCATGTTATCTAGATTGCATTCCAGAGAGCCTAGAAAAGCGTACTTAAAAATCTGACGTTTGCAACAAAGAAATAAATTTATTTATTTAATAATTTGATCTACCTCTTTAATTTAAATAATATACAAAATAAATATTGAGGTGAATTCAAATAAATAAGTAACTTGATAAAAATTAAGAGACAAGCAAATAAGTGCTAATAAACGATTAAAGTTTCAGAAATTCAACTAAAAGATCATATAGCTAATAATAAAAATAAAGTAGAATACCGTATTTATAGTTAAAATAGTTTATTGAATTTTCTTTCGGATATTTCATATTTTAACGGTCTGATCTAATTCAAAACTTCTTTAAATTTTTATCTAAATCACTTACATTTATTTTTGTCTGAATCTATGGGTTTCATCAAGAGTAAACATGGACAAAATTAAAAAATTGTTTGGTTTTCAATTATTTCCAAATTTTATAGTTTTTGAAGTTCAATGTAAGATATAACTTTTTTCCAGCTCGAAAAATATTATGTACTAAAGAGTATCTTCAATCTCGGAGAATTCAAATATGTATTCACAACTTTTCCAAGCTCTTTGAACTCGAAAACAGTGGGGTTTTGAAGCTGGCCCGCAGAGTCAACTGTTTTCCAGAATTTTATTACACTATTATCAGATTGACAGTGTTACAACTCTACTCGAAGTGAATCATTACATATCTACTCATCACCAACTCTACACAATAATACATACCATGACATACTACCAAGTAGAGCTGTCAGTGCGTAAAGTTAAAGTTTACTCGATTAAAGTTAAGTTAATATGTAACATTGCCGGCTATAATTCTCTAACAATGACACGATGTCAAAGATAATTTTAATCGAAAATTCTATATAAACCAAGAAAGATACTTATTAATCCTATCCATTTATTTTCATTTTTATGATCAGCTACTTAATAATTGTACATTTTTAAAATACATACATATTTATATATATATATATATATATATATATATATATATATAATTACTTAGTTTACCCTTGATTGCGAGATTCAAATCAAATCTTTTAAAAATTCATGGTTTATTTTGTATCCCTAAAGTTTTACGTACAAGTTTTTGAGCAATTTTATTAAATTCTTCTCTTTCCTCTCTCCACATTTTAGCAGCATCAACATTAGCTCCACTTTCATCATTTGGCTCAGCTAACATGCTTACTACACTTAATAAAATTTTTTCTACACTCTGAACCGGGCTCCACCTTTCAGCACTACTTTCGTAACCCATCGGATCATCACCAGGAGCATGTAAAATACTTATACACACTCTTCCATCTGTATAAACTACAAAAAGACGTTAGTTTATTTATTTATATTGAAATAGTGATTATCTAGTATGATTAATAAAATTTTACTATTGGGATGAAACATTTCGCAAGTGAACTGCATTTTTGGCGGGCTTAGTGGATAATCAGGTGGAAATATTAATTTTGCAGGAAAAAGGCCACCTTCAAAACAAGTACCATCTGGTCCACTGTTAATGAGATAATTGTAATTAGGTTATTTTGTAACGCTCAAAAACTAGTATAATTCAATAATAAAGATCAATTATAAAAACTTAATCACACTCGATTGTGCAAAAATAAATCATATTATTAATTACGTACGCTATGAGAGCTTCCCACTCAAAAAAATTTTCTTCATTAATTGGACCAGCAACGATACCTTCTGGCGGATTCAACGTTAGTTCTGAAAGTTATTGTTAATTTATTAGATGTATAAAAATAACAGTCATCAACAACAGAAAGTAACAAAAATTATTGTCATTCTCACGTTTATATTCCGCCATCAATCGTCTTAATGCTGAACCTGCCATAGTTATTCTTTTACAATGTGGTTTTTACCAGACAATATTTAATGACAATGATAAGATAATGATTATTTGAATAAGACAGGTTAAGACTATTTAGCAAGGGCCAATATTATGATTCCTTTATTGGGAACTGTCAAACAGGGTCACGCAGTCTGGTGGTAAAAAATCAAGCTAAAATTTAAACGTGGTTTTCCATAAATTTCCGAAGGCTGGTGGTAGTTCAGTACTATTAGAAAATTATTTTGGTAACTTTGAAAAAGTTAATAAATTAGAAGCGAGAAAAAAGTTATTTAAAAATGAATGAAATAACTCCTCACATGAAAGCTTGCTCTTTACATTTAAAAAAAAAGATAATTTGATATTGCCAGGTACGTTTGTAAAGTTTAACCTAAACATTAAAAACTGAAAATATGATTTTTATTGTCTTTTAGGTAAATAAACATTTTATTACAAGAACAAGTTACTGAAATTATTTTTCCACTTTTAGATATTTTAGCATTGATTTCATGGGATTTTTCTTTTATATGACTCGTTTGTATGGAAAGCGCGGTAACTACGGTCATATTTTTATCGTTTTTTTCGCGGTTTATTTCACACATTATCAAATAACCAATATATAAATTTCGTTCTGCGTCATATATTATTTTTTGTTTTGGTTTTTTACCCGTCCAAGATAAGATAACTGATAAATTAAGTAACATTTTATTTATAAGTCCTATTATAACGTGGGTTACGTATTTGAAAGTGTAACCCATCGTCCGCCATGTTTTTTAGGCCACGCCTCAGTGTCAGTTCCCAATGCAACCGTAACTGAAGGTAGATTTACATGTTTTTTTTACACTATTTTAATGACAATTCCGCACACAAGTATGCCCAAATCACTTTTCATATATTGCCCTGACAGCCACCCTAACCGTAAGTTAACTACAAGCTACTGCCGTATTCTAAAGGCAACTTAAAGAAAAGTGTTGGAGAGCAAGCAGTTACCTTTAAGTTGACAGTAAATTATTTGTAAACTTGAATTCAATTTGACTGCAAGTATTACTGTCAAATTACGTTGATTGAAATTTTCACTTCAAATTGACGGCAACTTCTTCTGTCAAATTACATTCAGAGGACGGCTGTATATTTGCATCAACTTGCACGCAAGTATTATCCAGCCAAGGTTTATTAGGAACTTGTCGTTAAGTTAGCCATAAATGTTTCACTGCAAAACTTTCTGAGCAATTATATTTAGAGTGTGGCTATCAGAGTACCTACACACTTTCGTTCTAACTAGTGCAAAGAACAAACTACCCATCTCGATAACTGGCTATGCGTCTCAGTCAGAACGCGCCAAACAGTCATTGATTCAAACTTCATTGGAGTTTCAATGAGATCATACCTATAGCCAATTTTTTTTACATGGCAACTCTTCCATCAACTAACTTTTTTAAAGTAATTGACATAAACCTTTTTCACCATACTATAATTCTTACAATTGCTTACAAACTCCTTCATAATATAGTTTTACAGTATCTGTATATTATAATAAAAAAACCATACAGTTTACATCGTTCTATATCAGTTGGAATCATTGTTGTGTCATCGTACCTAGTCATATGACTTAATAATACTGCATCCCACTCTGAAATTCTAACCACAGCATCTTGTCAATCTATTATTAAAACATGTTTAGTTCTTTTACACTATAATTATCATATAGAAGTCTGAAATCCAATGATTTCTTACTTTTCACACGATTTGTACAAACTAGTTTTTAGGATAACGTTTTTAAAACCAACATAAAGTGTACTTAACCCAATGAATGAGTGCTAGAAACTTTAATGGGAATAAACCTCCTTGATCTACAACTACATCGGAAATAATATCGGACTAGTATATTTTTATACTGAAATTAATCCCAGATAACCAGAGTTTCAGCGCAATTTTTGAGCTGAAACTTTTGCCGTCTCAATGACGTACGGTACACATAAAAAATTTCAATGTCGACTTTTGAGCTCTCTCTGACGTTAAATTTCACATAAATTTGACGTAAGTTTAAAACTGCTATTTGACGTCTGTGGGACATCAAAATTTAAGACGCAAAATCGACGTCAACAAGACCTCAACTAGAGAGATATTTTTTACTTTTTGATTCCTGAATTTACTTTGTTGAATAGTTGCTAGATGTCACGAGCTGACTTTTCTTCAATATGTATCAAACGGTAAAATCGAATCTAAACAATTTAGGTCAATTTGACCTACTACTGCAGTCAAATTTTGCTGCTCAATTTTTTATATCTCGAGTACGTCAAATAGCGGCTTTAATCTGACATCAAATTTACGCGCAATTTGATTGTTGGTTGAGCTCAACTGGCTATCAGGGAATAACTTTTACGATAAAAATAGTATGCCCCTATTAGGGTGGGCTATCAGAATATGTACATAAGATAAGAAGCAGCAAATGGTAATATTCTTATACATTCAATTTGAAAGCTAGATGCCGCTGATTAATATAAAAAGTATAGAGAAAATATTGCATTAGGAAATCACTATTTTTAAATTCAATTTTGACAAATTTTGTGATTAACAAAATTAAACTTATAAAGAAGTATGAAGTAGTACCATTGTTTTAACGTTTTTAGCAAAAAGATACATATTTTTTTAATTAATGTCGATTTAATAACTCAGAATAACTTACCCACTTAAAATTTCTATGAGATAAAATATTTCATAAAACTTCATAGACAACAATTATTTTAGATTAAAATAAAACGAAAATATAAGTTACGATTTATTACGTTAAAGTTTGAAAATTTAAGAATCGAAAATAATTGATGAACAATTATTTTTAAATGTTGTTTCCGAGTGTGTTCAACAAAATAAATGTATTCAGTCAAAAATCAATGTAAGTGATCAAAATAAGGATTCAAGTGACTTTCGAATCGGATCAGAGCGTCAATATGTAAAATATCCGAGAAAAATGTTGAAAACACTTTTTTTTCAATTTTTTGCTTGATACTATTATTTAAATTCAAAAACGAGTTGCATTTTAGTCTGTGGAGATCGAGAAAAACCTTGAAGACGAAGAGTTGGTATGATTTTGAACACATTTGAGTACATCATATTATTATTTATTCGAGAAAAATGATATAAAATGTTATTTTTTGAAGTTTTCGTCGTCGACATCTTTTGAACTAATTAAATGATTTTTATGTTCAATATGTCAATCGACGCGTTTTATTGAGATCTAGAGCTGATGAAATTTTGTGCATAATTGATTCAGGCGTTTCAAAGATATTTGCGAAAAACCGTTTTTTTTACTAGTTCTTTCGTTGATGATATCTCTTAAATGGATAATCTGATTGAGACGTTCTTGACGGCAATCGAATGCTTTTATCGAGTTCTAGAGCGGATTAGATTTTGGAATGAATCAATTTAATACTTTCCGAAATATCCAAAAATGCAATAAAAAATTTTTTTTTTTCGTATTTCTTAAATATCTCAGATTCTATTTGATTAAATGATCTAAAATTTTCTGGAAATCTAAGTTCAGAAGGAATCTTTGTAATGCCGTAAGAACCATCTTAATCGGTTCATTCATTAAAAAGATAATCAAAAGGCCACAGAGGAAGAGAGAGAGAAATCTCGGGTTTAGTCGGTAAGGTGGCGTGCCATCAGCCCGATTCGCGGGACACCCGCGTCTATCAGTGCGTAAAGCATTCGCCCTAAACTCTTCAAAAAAAAAAAAAAAAAACACACATATATATATATATATATATGAGGGAGACCCAAAAAAATCGACTATTTTTTTTTTCGAGTCTCTTATAAAAATTTTCTGGTTTACGATGTTTTAAGAAGCCTAAAAAAATAGTGTTCTGATCGATTTTAAGAGCTTGGCATTAAAATGGGAATAACTAGAAAAGAATGCAAAATTAAAAAAAAATTTAGCAGAGATAATTTGTAGGAAATAAAATTGCCTACAAAAAAGATTTCAAAGCATTTTATGGTAAGTCCAATAGTTTCGCCGAAAAAGTGAAAAGATCTTGAAATTTACTCTAACTTGACTTCGAGGTCCAATAATTTTTGACCAGATGGATTAATCAAAAAATCATAAGAGACTTTTTTTGTAGAGCATTAAATTTCCTACAAAAATGTATGCTGGACTTATTCGTACATTGAGCCATTCCCGAGGTAAAACAATCCAAACTAAAAAAATTTTTTTTTCCATGTTATTTAAATGGGAAATCGAGTTTTTCGATGAATGAAGCCCCTAATTGACTTAAAATTTTTTTTCAAGCGGGAATATTTTTTTTGTTCTATAAATTGTTAGTTTTTCAGGTAGGACAGAAAAAAAAACAAAATATCGCCTAAATATGAAACACCCTTATATATATATATATATATATATATATATATATATATATATATATACAGACATCTCTCTAAAAATGTCAGAATATCATCCTAGCACCTTCAAATGTCGACATATGATGAAAACCCGATTTTCGAAAATCAGGGTGAAACCAAGAACCTCCCGAATTTTTTGAAAATCGTCGATTTTCTTAGCGGGAAGTTAAAAAAATTTTCATAAAAATTAGGGCTTTTGTATAAACTAAAAGACTAAGATGATTCATTTTACATTAATTTAAGGATAATAACGTCAAACGACAGCTATCGATAAAATAATCTATAGTTATTGAAACTTTTATCGTTAACAAAGACCAATAAATGCTTAAGAACGGTTATCAGATAATTTTGTCCAAGCTTTTCTATGCAATAAAAGCTCTAAACGTAAAATAAAGACACATACCTGATGCTTTACTCTATGAACTAGCGAAGTGCACTTCAATTTTTTGATAACTTCCATTTGTTTACGAGAAAAGCTTGGACAAAGTTCCCATTTACTGTACAAGTGCAACAAAGATAGTACCGTTTATCCAGTTGAGTGCGAATAGAGAAACAAATGAAAACGCGTCTTAATTAATTTTGATTAAAATACTCGGAATCTTAGTATATTAACGGAATAGTTGGGTTCAGAAAAAATTCAGGTGGTTCTAAGCTCTTTAATTTAGATAAAATATTATTGTACCTTCGCCTCAAAGAACTCAAAAACAGCGGAAAGTTTTGGGGCTGGCCCGCAGGATAAAATGTTTTCCAGATCTTTTCTGGGTCATATATAAGAAATGATATCCTGATCAAGTAAATAAGCCTATTTAAGAAATCAATTAATGTAATGGGGTCGAACCCAGATAGCAAAATGACGTCTTTATGAGTTCTGCATGAGTTTCTATTTACGTCTTATCAACAATTTCCAATTTGGACGTCTTATCATCATCTTAAAGAAGTCTTTAAGAAGTTCTCTAGATGTCGAATGAGCCACCTAACGAGCTCAGTAAGGCGTCTTTAAGGCTCGGCCGTACCTAACGAAATCTCGAATTTGAGAATTCTAATTATACGTTTTGAATATTTATGGAACACGAATAATGAAAATTTTCTGAAGAAGTTCGTCTCCTGCTTCTTGTCGGAAGCCAAGAGAATCGCTGTTATGATCATTATTAAAAAAAATAATTAGAATTCTCAAATTCGAGATTTCACTAGGTACGGTCGAGCCTTAAAAAAAGTTCTCAAAGAATTCTTTTTTCTGACTTCGCAAATAAGACTTCAGTATGAATTTACCATCACGTCTTTAAGGAGCTCCTAATTTTGACTTTATAAAGAAGTTTAAAAATGAATACATTTAGACGTCACAAAACTGACGTCTTATTTATGGAGTCTTTAAGAACCCTTAATTAAGAGTTCTTACAAATGACACCTTTAAGAAGTCATTATAAGACTTCTTGAGGACGCCTTCAAAAAGACGTCTTGAAGCAGTCATTCCGACTTGGGTGCTGTCTAGGAAGTCTACCGATTTTCTGCGAGAGGCCGTTTCCTCACCTATTTCAGGTATGCGAAGCTTCTATTTTCTTCCCAGGCGGCGTCCTTAGTCGAAAAATATACTTAAGTTACCACACTGATAGAAGGATTTGTTTAGGAGTAATAAATTGATTTATTAAATTTTTCTCAACTGACTTTTTTGGATTTAACAAATATTTAGTAATTATTAACAATATTTATTATAATGAAATAAGTAACTTCTTTATTATTAAGAAATATTTTTAATGCTAACAAAGCCTTATTAACATAAAAGAAATATTTGTTAGCACCAAACAAGGCTTGTTAATATTTAATAAATATTTCTTAGACGAATTTGTCGGTAGAGGGCTACACACGAGCCTGTAGTGGTGTACAAGTATTAAAAAAACTATATGTGTGTGTCGTTGCGACGTCATATTGTTTACTCCGTTCTAGCTTGCATTGTTGGTTAAACGTAACCTACAACTGAAGCTCTCATATACTTAAATAATATTTATATCAGAAGTATTTTGTAAATTGTCATCCATATTATAACTATGAAAATATGGAAGCCTTGTTAATTTTATTCAGTTCAATTTTAATCAAATATAAAACCATTAAAAACACATGTACTATCAAACGGATTTTATGTTATTTCTCAGCGTAGTTTAATATAAGAAATTTTAATTTGTTTATTCTAGTTATAGTGTTAATTACTATGAAATTGTATTTTGAAATTAAAAGAACAGAAAATTTTATACGATGGTTGTTTTAGTTATTTTTGTTTATAAATACAAATATTAATGAATGTGTGTAGCTGCATGCAAAAACATATATAGATATATATTCTTGAACTGTGTGATTTTATGAATTAAATTTTAATAAATAAGTTAATAGATAATTTCTTAAATATAAAAAAAAAATTTGTTCAAATAATAAAAAATATATTAAATATAAAATATTCATTTATTAATTATTAAAAAGTGGTTCATTAAATGTTAAAAAGTGATTTATTAAATACTAATAAATCATTTTTTAAATGGAAAGAAATCGTTTATTAAATATTAACAAATCGTTTATTAGATGCTAAGAAATATTTATTAAATACAAAAAAATGATGTTTAAGAAATGATTTGTTAAATATTAATAAATATTTCTTAAATAAAGCTCCGTTAAGAAATAATTTGTTAAATATTAACAAATCTTTTTTAATACTAAGAAATCCTTCTATCAGTGCAATGGTGGATGTTAACCGAAAGTGAGTTCAATGAACTCGCCCTGTTGACGCGTGGTGTCTAACTACAATCACTACGAGTCCAAACCTCTGTGGATCTAACACTCCTTCCATTTTAGAAAATAAAGATACTCTGGACGAAGTGGGCTTGGGAAGGCCCGCCGTAGCACCAGTTCCCTTTACTAAAATATTCTAGACAATTATAAATGTATATCATTGCTATAAAATAACATGAGCAAAAGCTTTAACTACATCTGGGGGTCTTTAAGGAAAGTTCATATGATTTTGTACACGGTTGATAATACCACACCCTTTTGATAACTATAATCGTGATATCTGTTAGAGAAGCATATCATACAAAGTTTTTTCGTTCAAATTATTTTGCAAGAATGTTGTTATAATTAACCGTTAATTTTTTTTTTTAATTGTTTTTCAACTCACAATCGATTTAGAGTTATTCAATTTTTTATGTTAGGAAAAAAAGGTGACAAATGAGAGTTATAGATTAAGTTTCTGCAATAAAAAAAAATCACATCGTTTTCGTTAAAAATGATACTTACCTGCATTTATTGGTATGACACGACATGCAGTGGTCGAAGTCTAAACTAATATTGATTATAAAACAGAGTACGTTTTTTTTGGCAGCATGCTTTCATAGTGAGTGTACGCATGTACACTTTATACGTGAACTGTATGTTTTAAGTGTTAAGAAAAAAATAAAACATATTTGCTACAACTTTTTTTGTTAATTTCTCAAAAAGTTAGCATTATTATGAACAGTATTACTTTCAATATTTATACATGAATAAGTTATGTGACCACTGATGATTTTAAATTAATTATTCATCTAATGGAAAAAGTAAAAAATCTCTTCAAATAGGATCAAAGCTGGTGGTTTTGAATTGTTAATTTACACTAAAAGGAGTTTTTCTTGTCTGCATTAAAATAATTAAGGTAAATGTTTATAAATCTTTCATAAAGTATGAAACAACAAATTATTCGTAAAAAAATTCAAAAATGAATGTTCAGTGGCTATTACTTTTCTTTCAATTAATTTCTTTTTAATTATAAAGAATTAGAAATTGAATTGAGAAAAAATTTTTAAATAAGAAGATGCATGGAAATGAGATCAAGTATTTATAAATTACTCTTACTAATAATGATAAAGAAACCACGTCAGACTTCGGGATGATGAGAGAGTATGAAAATTGCAAAGTAGGTAATGATTATAAATGTAATAAAAGTCTAAATGGATCATAACTAAGGTCCAAAATAATTTGCGTAGCTATGAAGTATATATGATATTGTAGTAATAGGTAACATAATTAATATCACTTATACTACAATGCAATAAAAGAAAAGCAAAGAAAGATATAGTTATTGAATACAAGATGTATGCTGTTCTGCTGTCAAATTAAGACTAACTGACTTTAGTCGCGCATCTATAAAAAACAAGAGAAGAAGGCATGTGTTTTCTGGTTATTCAAATATTTTAAAAAATCAGTTTCACATTCGTTGCACTACCCCCTTCTCAATAAAAGTATCTTCCCGATAAAAATTGTGTTGGAATAATCGAACTTAATTGAAATTAAAATCATTTACAGTTTCGATTTTATTCCGATATAGTCCCAACACACCTATCTGTTACGCTACATGGAAAAAAAACACCATAGCCCAAAAATAACCCCGCAGGCTAACGCAAGGATAATAAAAAAATAAAAATAAAATAGTCTATAATTGAATTGAGCTAGTAATCGATAAAAAAAAATATTCTGCTCAGAAGTTAATTGATGTACGTGACTTTATTATTCTATTTAACGAATTAAAATAAATAAAATTAAAAGTGTAACCCTCCTCTTGGTTAGATAGATCTTTAATGGGAATGGGACCAGGTTCAGGATGGGAACAGGAACTCCTTCCTCTCCTTGAAGGACTAGGAATAGACTTCTTCTTTCCTTCCCCAATGAAATTGAAAATATTATCTGCACATAATAACGAAAACAAAACGAGTATCTCTAAAATTTTATTAAATTTCATACTTGAATATATTTCACCGTTAAATCTTATTATTTATCAGTTGTTAATTTGTAAACTTTCAGTGAGATCAATTTAGTACTTTTTGATCTTATACGGTCATGTTCTGTCATTCGATTCATCCAGACCATTCGCCGATATGTCATCTCGAGCTAACATACCAATGATACTGAATATCACACGTTGCAACGAATTTTTTTTTCTCCCTAAAAGCTCTTCAGAAATTCTCCAGGGTATCCACCTATATTCCAGAAGTCGTGCACTATTTAAGAAAAATGTTCACGATGTCAACTTCGGATGGATCCCAAAGCTCCAGCCAGGCTGCTCTTAGCCATTGATAAGTCCACAGAATCAAACTTCGATCCTTGTTGAATTCACTTAAATCAAAAGAAATATTCAGTCTCTGATCAATGACTGAGGAATCCCGGGAACCCCTTATAACAATTAATCGTTCAGGGCCCGCAGCCAGACTTCCCTTCAGCTAATATACTCAAACCCAGAACATTCCTAGTCCTCATACAATCCCGGGAATCCCTTAAACAACGTTACCACTGAGATTGTTCAAAGCCCTCAGTCAGACTTCTTTCAGAATCTCGGGAACTCTTTAACAACGTCTACAGTTTGATCATTCAAGATTCATTGCCAGACCTCCTAAGGACTATACCAGTCTTTAGTAAGTCGTCCAGACAAATCCTTAAATTCTTTCAGATCGAAAGCGATATCCTAGTGCTACTAACAGACACAGAATCCCGGGAACTCTTTCAAACATCTACACTGAGATTGTTCAGGGTCCCAGCCGAACTTCTCTTTTATTTTCTCTTATTGATCACAACATGGTGCATGACGATTTACATGCACGATTTTATATTTTCCATTTGGTATTTTTCGAATTCTATAAACTACATTATTTAATATATTTTCAATTCCATAAGAATCTTCCCAATCACATTGAAGTAAATGAATTTGTTAAATATTTTCGTTAATATTGATTTAAAAAAAAATTAATTTGTGACAGTAATATCAGCAGTTTCATGAAATTTCCTTGTTAATCCGTATAAAAGTATATTCATTGACTCGATAAACTGATTGACATTACATAGCCTAAATAAAAAAAAAAAAAAAAAAAAAACAAATTCCAAAATGATTACCTATAGAAAATCTTTTATCTATCGTTCTACAACATAAAATCATCAAATGTGTTTAGTTCATTAATTACGTCAATCGATTATAAAACAAAAGAGCGGTTAGATGTCACGATATTTTTAGTTAATTTTTATTTGATTAAATGATGCTTTTTTTTAATTTTACCTAACTATTATTATTATTATTGAATTATGGTACATTACCAAATTTATCCTTTCCGAAATTTAATTTTTCCACAAGTTCAACTTCTACTGCTTTATCGATTTTAAAAAAATTTTCTTCCCTTGCCTGTGTTTCTGCCATTTTTTTAAATAAATAAGATTATCCGGCGTTTTATATTTTGACCATTTTTTCATTTTATATGTTTATAACACACGTAAACACGCACTTTACCACAACGTGAAGAAAATATTTTCACAAAACTCATGTTATTGAACACAATTTTTTTTTTGTATATATATAGATGTACATCACTCATAAATTCATTAACGCATTTTAATACACATATTTTAAGGCATATTCACGAATCGTATTTGATTAATTACTGAATTTATTTAAATTACTCCACGCACTTCAATACCTATATTAAAAAACATATCCACAAGACTTATTTAATTCATCACCGAATTTATTTATATTACTACACACACTTTAATATTGTAAAACATATTTGATTCATTACTAAATTTATTTAATTTCACACACGCACTTTAGCAGAAATTAAAAAAAATATTTTTACGAAATACGTTTAATTAATCACTAAATTATTTATTTATTTGTTTTTGAAATTATTATCATTTCTGTCTTTTATATAAAAAAAAACACACGATCGTTTCAAATCTTTGCCTTGCGCGACGGGCAAGGCAAAGAAATAATAAATTAGAAAGAAGATAGAAAAGCAAGAAAGAAAAATAAATTAAAAATAATAACATCACAATTAACAGCAGTAAAAGAAAGGCAAAGAAAAATATAGTTTATTGAATATAAGATGTATATTGTTATACTGTCAAATTAAGACTAACTGACTTGTAAGTCACGCATCTATCAAACAAGAGAAGGAGGCATTTGTTTTCTAGTTATTCAAATATTTCAAAGATCAGTTTCACATTCGTTGCAATATGTTTCACTATTCACGCTTTATTATCACTTGATTATAATGCAATATGCAAATATAATAATATGGTGGTATGAAAAATTTCCAATCACAAAACTTTTGGACATGAAACCTTTACCATTCGATGTAGCATCGCTTGGAAAAAATTTATGGCTACTCATTATCTGAAACTCATCAACGTTTCTCCACTTTTTTCTCAATTTACTTCTATAAATTTATTTTTCGGCAATAAAAACAAACGACATTACAACTTTTGTTTCTCTCTGTTATTTTATTTGATATATATATTTTTTTAACTTCCCGCTAAGAAAATCGACGATTTTCGAAAATTTCAGGAAGTTATTGTTTTCACCCCGATTTTCGAAAATCGAGTTTTCATCAGATGTCGACGTTTTGAGGTCCTAGGAAGCTATTCTGACTATTTTCAGAATGATGTCCGAGTGTGTGTGTGTGTGTGTGTGTGTGTGTGTGTGTGTGTGTGTGTGTGTGTGTGTGTGTGTGTGTGTGTGTATGTAAACTCTTCGTAACTTTTGAACTAATGAATCGATTTGGATAGTTGAGGTGGCAATCGAAAGAGCTTGTTGGCCATCAACTTTCCTGAAAATTTCAGATTATTTAATCGAATAGACTCGAAAATATTTGCGAATTACGAAAAAAAAAAATTTTTTTTATAGTTTTTTATTGATTTCTCAAAAACGACTTATACGATCAACTTCAAAATCTTATCAGCTCTATTACTCAATAAAACGCGTCGATTGCCACCTCAAACATCAAAATCGGATAATTCGTTCGAGAGTTATCGCGGGAGAAAGAAATGGTGAAAAACGGTTTTTTCTAAATATTTTCGAAACGACTGACGCGATCGATTTCAAATTTTAATCAGCTCTAGAATTTAATAAAACACGCCGATTGCCATGTCAACTATCAGAATCGATTGATTAGCTCAAAAGATATCGGCGTTGAAAAGTTAAAAAAATAACATTTTATGTTATTTTTTCCGGATAAATCATAATATAACGTTCTAAAATGTGCTTGATATCATACCAACTCATCTTGTTTATGGTTTCTTTTGATCATATAATGTCATCGAACTTGATTTTTAGTTTAAATCATATTATCAACAAAAAAATCGATAAAACGTAGTTTTTAATATTTTTATCGGATATTTCATATTTTATTGTTTCTTACATGAGTCAAAACTTAATTAAATCTTGATTTTGATCCCTGACATTGATTTCTGCCTCAATGCACTTATTTTACTGAACATAATCAGGAACTAAATTTTAAAAACCGCTTCATTGATGATTTTCGATTCTTAAATTTTCAAACTTCAGCATAACAGGTAACTTGTTAGAGCTTGAAAAGACCGTAAAAAAACAATTGCATGCGATAGCATTTTCGAGCTCGAAGAGCTCGAAAATATATTTACACTAATGTTTTCGAGCTCTTTGAGGTCGGAAACAGAGGGAAGTTTTGGGGCTGGCCCGCAGGGTCAACCGACGCCCAGATTTTTTTTACAGAAATTATAAAAAAACGCCTTAAACAGTCAAACTGAGCGACTAATGGTACTGAGCGTATAGATAAAATTAAAATTTTGTGGGAATAGCATATACATATATGTATTACAAGTTCTGAAATTTTTATCCAAAAGAGACATCGGGCCGTCAGACATAGGAAAGGTTTCGCGCGCGGGAGATCAGGGTTCGAATCTCGGTCGAAACCAAGTAATTTTTTCAAAAACAAAAATCGACACCAACACCAATACAGATGACATAAATAACAATAATAATCAAAATGATAGTAATAATAATGAAAAGTTAAAAGCTAATAAAAATTTAATTTTATTTTTTTCCATTCTAATATAGTAAAATTTACTAAACGGGATAGTAAAATTCACTAAACGGAATAGTACAATTTACTAAACGGAATAGTAAAATTTACTAAACGGGATAATAAAATTTACTTATCTGTTTATGAATTTTTCATATAAATCATAAGCGTTTCAAGATTACTATCTAAATTTAGTAATTATTCCCATATTTTTTAGTAAATTTTACTATATTTTTTTCCGTGTACAGCATTTTAGTTACTGATACTTCTGAAAATAGTTAAGATTTTTATTTTACTACGTTTTCTTAATTTCAAAATCCTATTTTTCCTCTCAGTGCAGAATCGTATTTTAAATAAATATTATCTACGATACGAGAAAATAAATGACAAATTTTTTTTATGTTCTCATAAAACAAAAGCCATTAAAATTTGTCGACTGGTACTTGATTTTTTAAAAAGTTTAACGAAAAAAATTCAAAATAATGCTCAATTATATTTACAAAAGTGATTTTGGAATGTTTAAAAAGCATTTAGAACAAAAAAAATTTTTTATAAAGTTTTGGGGGCAGCCTTTTTGCCGCTCTACCCGGTTTGCCTGGCCCTCCCCTAAATATATATATACATACACGGAGAGAATTTTATGGTTAAAGTTATCATCGAGTTATAGTATAATTTTTAAGCTGGATTCGACGGTAGTAAATATCATTCAAATTACAAAATATACAATCCGAATTGCAGTATCTACCAACTATATGGTAAAGTCTACAATTATGACTCGAGTCTCGCTCTCGAGATCAAACTAACTGTAGTTACGCTACTGTCCCCATGATGTCGCCACAGATTTCAGCTTCTATTTAAAAAATACACGATCTAGTTACCCCTCTTATGCCCATAGGACCTCATAACGCTTTCTGTGCGCGTGGTGATCGCTTCGTACAAAAAAAATAAGTAAACGTTTCAGATTGTTCTTTGTTTGTTACAATTAATTAGTAAAGATGAATAAAAGGGCTGCTGACGAAAAGATAGAAAAATTGCAAAAGAAGCTTGCTAAATATAAGGAGCTTGTAGATGGTGCTTTGGCTGAAAGACAGGCCAAAAGTAATGAGGAGGACTCTGAGCTAGAATCTTCTGGTAAGTTCCAGGCAGCCGCCATTTTAGCTGTCTTTCTCTCTCTTATATTTTTATATTATTTTATGGCGAGTGTCATTCAGTATACAATTGGTATAATATCAATAGCGTATTATATCACTGACACTCGTACAAGATAGACTAGGGACGGGAAAAATTGCGTCAAGTTCTGACAGCTTCCTAACCTAGATCTCGATCTATTCTTTACAGATGGATCGTCTACTGAAGAGACTCTGTCTAAAACGGAAGGCGTCCCGACTGATCATGATGGGGACGATAAGCAATCGGCTAACTCGGCGAAAAATACCGAGGTTATTCCGAATGAAGTTGCAGTCCAGCTTTTAGGTGGTGCAAAAAATAGTAATTCGAAAGACACCTATGAGATCAATCCCTAGGTAGCTGAGCTCTGGAATGAGATCATTAAAGAAGGCCTCGGGAAAGAGGTTAAGCAAGAGCTAGTTAATTCTTACCCTCAGAAGGATAACTGCTTTCTTGCTGCTCCTGCACTTAATTAAGTGTTGTTGCCCCTTCTAAACAAGACCACCAAATCGCGTGATAAACATCTTGGTAATAACCAAGACTTGCTGGGACTTGCACTTGTGTCCTTGGGCCAAGCTTTAGGCACCGTGTTTACTGAAGCAGAGGAGAGTGAATTGAAGGACGAGTTGCTGCAGCAGCTATGTAATTCTAGTAGGTTGCTATGTGAGCTGATGCATCAGCTCACAAAGACAAGAAGAGTTTATATTCTGCCGAATGTTGATGATAAGTTTAAAAAATTACTCGAGGATTCTGTGACAGATTCTATGTTATTCGGCGAGGATCTTGTAAAACGTATTAAGGCGGCTAACTCAGTGGATAAGGTGTCCCAGTCGCTTAAAGCTCATCCAGTTAATTCCTCATCAAAGCCTAGGGGTGGTTTAAACTGGAAACGCCCGCCTGTAAAAAGTCCTGCGACAACTCAGGCGGGCAACTCGGATCCATTCAGAGGGTTCCCGAAGGCAGCTGCGTACAAGAACCAGAGGCCTCAACAACAGGCTCAAACCAGGAGCCAGACGAAGTTGACGCAGTTGACACAACAGGGTCGCAGTCACGAGTAGAGGTGAGGAAAATTGCTGGTAGATTACGCCAATTTGGACAGGCTTGGTCTGATATCTCGGCAGACTCCTCAATTACTGAAATTATTGAGGGCTTTCGTATACCATTCATCACCCTCCCGTACCAGTCATCTGCACCTTCTGATCAACTGGTACGGTACGCTCGATGTACCTTTCCTCGATGAAGTCATTTCTTACTTGCTTAATATTGGTGCAGTCGAGAAATGTATGCCATGTGAGGGGCGATTCTTGTCTCCATTTTTCCTAGTTCCAAAGAAAAATGGTAGTATAAGATTTGTACTAAATCTAAAGGGTTTAAACGTCTTCATTGATAAAATGCACTTTAAAATGGAAGACATAAGAACTGCGGTCAAGCTCATGAGCAGAGGCTGCTATATGGCTACAACTGACTTACAAGACGCTTATTTTATGATCTCAATATGCAAAGAGCACCGGAGTTATTTGCGGTTTAGGTGGAGGGGACAAATCTACGAATTTGTTTGTTTGCCATTTGGTCTGTCGTGTGCGCCGTGGGTGTTTACTAAAGTAATGAAACCAATTATGAGTCTTCTAAGAAGCAAAGGTTATTTATCTACTATTTATATTGATGACTGTCTTTGCTTGGGTGCGACCTTCGCCGAGTGTGTGGCTAACGTTAAGTTTACCACTGAGTTGTTTTGCTGTCTGGGTTTTATTATTAATAATAAAAGTCCACTTACACCAGCACAAAAATGCAATTTTCTAGGTTTCCATTTGAACTCTGTGACACTAGCATTAGAATTACCATCTGAGAAGAAGGGAAAAATTCTTGACTTGATTAAAAAATTTAGAAGTCCAATTAGATGTAAAATCAGAGACTTTGCACAATTTTTAGGCACTCTGACAGCAGCTTGCCCAGCGATGCAGTATGGTTGGGCCCATACCAAGAGCCTGGAGAGGGAGAAATACTTAGCTTTGTTAAATGCTCGGGACAACTACGAGGCTAGAATGCATACAGACCTCTCAACCTCGGCCGATTTATCATGGTGGGAATCTGTTATCGGGAGAGCGTCTAACCCGATAAGATCAATGGTGTTTTGCGGAACGATATTCTCCGATGCCTCAGGTACAGGCTGGGGAGCAGCTTGTGAGGATGAGGTGGTTTATGGCAATTGGGACCCGTCGGAGGCTGCAGAGCACATTAACTATCTCGAGTTGTTGGCGGCGTTCAGAGCTTTGGAGTCGTTCGCTAGTGACCTAGTGGACGCTGAGATCCTGCTTAGGATTGACAGCACTACGGCTATTGCCTATATAAATAGGATGGGTGGTACTCGTTACCCAAAACTCAATAGTATCGCTCAACGCATTTGGAGCTGGTGTGAGACTAGGAGGCTGTGGATTTTCGACTCTTATATACCGTCTCGCGAGAATACAGAGGCTGATCAAGCTTCTCGTATGGAGAATATTGATACTGAATGGGAGCTCGCTCCTTGGGCTTATTATCGTCTGTATAGAGAGCTGGGCAAAAGTAGTATTGACCTGTTTGCGTCTACGGATAACCACAAGTGTGAGAATTATTGCTCTTGGTTTAGAGATCCCAAAGCGTTCTGCGTGAATGCGTTTACGTTTAGCTATTCACCTATACCATTCTACGCGTTTCCGCCTTTTTCGTTGATATTGAGGGTTTTAAGAAAGATCGTAACGGACCAAGCCTGCGGTGTGGTAGTTGTGTCTGATTGGAGTACCCAGCCATGGTACCCGCTATGGTTGTCCTTGCTGCTGGGGCCTTCAGTAATGTTTAAACCTGATGATCAACTTTTTCTTTCTCCTTGCAGGAAGGTCCAACATCCTTTAGCCGGGAAACTAACGATGCTGGCGGGTTTATTATCAGCCAGACCTTCGGACAGAAAAGTTTAGACAAAGCAGCCGTAAATATGCTGCTCCACTCAGTAGAAGGCTCCACACTCAGATTGTATAAAAGATACATGACAGAATGGTATCATTACTGTTCGGAGAAAAATATAAACGCTTTCAATCCGGAGATTTCAGTAATTGCCAACTGGTTGGTTCAGAAATTCGAACAGGGTGCGTCTTATGGGGTCATAAACTCCTATAGGGCAGCATTATCTTTTTTCTGTGGGGATCGGGTTGGTAAAGACCCAACGTTATCAAGATTACTCCGCGGTATCTATAAAATAAAACCAGCCAAGCCAAGGTATGAGAAGATCTACTAGCTGGACCCGGTGATCAGCAAGATCAGCTCGTTATATCCGTTGGATTCGCTGACTCTTCCGTAACTTACGTCTAAGTTAGTAGTACTCTTGGCGCTGATAACAGCGCATCGTAAGCAGACACTGGTCAGCATCAAGCTTGAAAACATTAAGGAGATCAACAGAGGTATTGAGATCAGGATCCCAGATCCTATAAAAACGTCAAGACCAGGAGCAGCTCAGCCGCTTTTATATCTTACCAGATTTCGAAGACCGGCCTGAATTGTGTGCCGCGTTAACACTCAGGCATTATCGGAAAGTGACAGCGCCACTTGACAGGGAACTCAGCAGTTATTGTTGACATCTCACAGTCCCTTTCGGGCAGCCACGAGGGACACTGTGAGTAGATGGATCAGGGCTTTCCTAGTTGAGTGCGGAATCACGTCTGATTACGCACCGCACAGCATTCGGCATGCTAGCACGTCTACCGCGTTGAAGAAGGGTGTGGACCTGTCAGTAATAAAGAGTCTGGCAGGTTGGTCGCAAAACTCACAGACGTTTGATAGATTTTACAACCGGCCGTTAGTAAAAGACAGACGTAAGTTTGCGAAGGCTGTGCTCTTAAATGGCAGCAGCACATCCAAGCAATAATTATTGTATATGGACCTGTTTATTTTATTTATTTAATTACTTCTGTTCTTTTTTTTATTGACTATTACTTATTTAATAAAGAGTTGTTGTAACTAGAAATTCTTCGCATACATTTGTTTTATTGTAGCTCTAAACATCTACAGTTAGTTTGATCTCTTCGAGCGAGACTTTCGTCATAATTACGATCGAGCTTCGCCCGTCGAACTCGGGCGAAGCTCGATCTTTTAATTATTTATGATAGTCAGAAATTATGAATTCTATTATCTTAACTAGTTATAACTATTATCAACATCGTAATTCTTAATAACGTGATGGTAATAGTTACCATCAGCCTAAATAATAATTACTCTCTAAATTAATAAATAATTTAAGGATCAGCGTTACAGTCGGAAGCTTGTCTACATTTAATTTTCACTTTGTGATAAATTTCACACACACACACTGACTTACGCATGCACAGACACATACACACGCGTGCATACACATACTTACGCACACACACATGCGCGAGCACACACACGCGTGTACGCACATATTTACCCACGCATGAACGCACACACACATCATTACGCACACGAGCGAACATACACGAGGGCACTCACAATTTATCTTATTTATTGTTTTAGAATGTTTACAGCCTTGAATGGTAACAATTACCAAGTTCAATTGTAACTGTTATCATTTTCAATGTTAAAACTAATTATCGTTACCACTGAAAAATCTTATTACTATTTCAGATAGATAAAATTAAAAATTTTGTATTGTAGATAGTATAATTAAATTCTCTCCGTGTTCATATGTATTTGTATTATTAGAGAATTATTTACCTATTTATAAATTTGTATTATTTTTTGTTTGGAACAGATGGGAACTAAATCACGCCAAAAAAAGGTAATGTATAAACAAATGTGTGCTTTTAGTGTTTGAAGTATTTCAAAATTATAATTTATCATTTTAGTCATCTCTTTCCCGAGGATATTCAACCACATCTACGACAATGTTATTCGATGACGACCCGGGGATTATGTCTGAGGTTGAGACTTCTTGTACCGGATTTCGACGAGGTGGTAAACAAAGAAGCAGTTTACCAGTTGTTCGAACACCTAGTAAAACGCTTGAGCGACCATTAGGTACTGAAATTGAAGTTTCTCATGACAATAAAATTTCAATAGATGGTTCAAAATTGAATATGTGAAAAAACTTAACTTACATCTATTTAGGATTAGTCTTCCTTCAATTTAGAAAGGAAACCAAAAGAGCTTTATTACCAAACGAAATTACAAGTATAGACACTGTAAGAGCCCTTTTCGTCAGAAGTTTTCCTCAGCAACTTTCGATGGAGTACCTTGACAATCCTGATGTGAAAGTATACATTCATGACAGTAATAAAGATATGTTCTATGAGCTCGAAGATCATAGGTAAGCATCTTGCATTTTATAATGGATATATGAATTGGTGAACCTTTTTTTCACTTGTACTACTATCAGGTCACATTTGAGAGATATCAGAGATCGAAGTGTTCTACGAGTTATTGAAAAATCAGATGGAATCACTGGTCTCTCTACTACTTTAGGACCTATAACCAGTGGTGTTTCTAGTGTTTCCTCGAATTGGGAAGATCAAAGCTATTTCAGTGAGCCAGAATTTGATAGCGAGTTTCAACATCAACACATTCACAAAAGTAAAGTGAGTAATTCACAAAGTGCCAAATAATTGTTTTTACCCCGATTTCCGAAAATCGAACTTTCATCAGATTTCGACGTTTTACGGTCCTAGATAGCTATTCTGACTATTTATGGAGTTATGCCCAAGTGTCTGAATGTACGTATAAACCTGTGTGTATATGTGTGTATGAATATGAACACCCTATAACTTTCTAAGTAATAAACCGTTTGAATAGATATTGCAGCAATTGAAAAGCTTATCAGCAATAAATTTTCCTGTGAATTTCAGATCTTTCGATCAAATAGACTCTAAGATAATTGGAAATACCAAAAAAAGAAACTTTTTTCAACTTCTGATTTTCGAAAACCGAGTTTTCAACAGATCTCGACGTTTTGAGATCCTAGGAAGTGATCCTGACTAATTTCACGATGATGTCTGAGTGCGTGTATGTGTGTATGTACGTACGTTTGTATGTAAATATTCTATAACTTATGAATAGATTAACCGATTTAGATCTTTAAGGTGGTATTCGAAGCGGCTAATTAATTCCTAACAAAATTTCCAACATTTCTTCGTTTAAAAATGCATAACTACTTATTGTTACCCAATGATCGTAGAAACATCTATGTTTACTTCTGCAAAGTGATAAAATAATATTCCATATTATTGTAGACTACTAGAAGCTCATCTGGCAACTATTATCTTGAAAGTAGCAGTACTTTACCAAGAAGTGGACCAATGCTTAGATCTTACAGTCCAGTGTCACCAGGACTTCCTGGTTTGAATGCAACCTCAACTCAAGCAAATATATTATCTACATCAGGTATGACGAATTTTTAGTCTTTGCTTTCAAATTTACTCAAGTTTGCCAATCATAGATACTAGTGAAAATTAATAATTGTTAAGATAATATCAGTTACACGGAGAGAAAAATATCGTCAGAGTAAGTATACGTATCGCTATTCTGGCTATACGCTGAATACTTAACTTACTTAACGATACGCCGTATAGCCAATTCAGTTATATAGAGTTTCCTCACAATGTATCGTCAAAATGACGATCCGTATCCTTATTTTAGGCATTTCATGAATCTCTGACATGACTATTACGTAAACTCTGTATTTAGGCAACCGTCAACCCAGAACGATAAAACGTATAGCCAATTTAGCTATACGGATCCTCACACTGGCAAAACAGATAACTATATTAACGATACTACATATGTTTACAAAGGCTATTTGTCGTATTTTTAAATTAAATAAATGAATACTCATCCTAACCTAAATTCATATCTTCAAATTAACGATACTATAGACTGTTAAGGCCATTCTCCAAGGGTGCCCCCCACTTTTTTTCCAAAAAAATGTGGCGCTGCCTGGTGGCCGGCATCCGCACTAAAAAACGACTAGAGCTGATAAACTTTATAATTAAATTAAAATTATTTGAAATAAGCAGATGCAAAAAATATAAATTTTATAATGAATAAAAAAATTAAGATTATTTTTTAAAATCATTAGTTAGTTTAAGAAAAATTTAAAACCTGAGATTGGAAAATAATATTTTCATTGACCTTGAACTGTCAATATCATATTTATTTTATATGAGTAATTAAAAAATAATTTTAATATTTATCCAAAAAAGGCCAACGTACAAGTAATTTTAAAGACACGTAGAATATTCAAAAAAATACTTACAGTAATTATAAATATCCAGTTGAGTGTAGTTTCTTTAATAAATTTCAGCATTATATTTGCCATTTAGTAACTTTTTATTTTGACAGATGTAAACATCAGGTCTGTACTATTTTGTGGGCGCGCGCAGGGCGCTCCAATATAGTAGCGGGAAAAATTAAATTTTTTAAAAATTCATTTCTTTCAGAATTAGTAACCCTGGAGAGAATGAATTCGCCTAACTTATATATATATATATATATATACGATAACGTATGATTATATATGAGGTACATATATTTATTTATAATTATGTATGCGTATAACATTATCATATCAACATTTATATATACAATGTAAAAATCAAAATTGTAGATTTTTTTTTTACTTAAACTCTTTAATCTATGATTGTGAAATTCTTGAAAAAAATGTATGTACTTATATTTAAGAAACGATCAAATATTGATCTTATTCATTTTCGTTGAGACTTATTTGACTGAACTTGTATAAAGATATTTCCGTTATTCAACAAATATTATTTGGCGAAAGTAAATAATTTACATTTGTGATTGTCTCTTGAATAAGTACATGATTTTTTTACAATGATTTCGTAATCATAGATAAGAAAATAACTGAAAAACATCGGAGTTTTGAAAAATTTTCACAAGATAGTTTATAGGAGATGAAATAGCCTAAAAAAAAGGCATACGGAATTTTGTGACAAGTCTCATAGTTTCGCCAAAATAGTCAAAAATATTTCAATTCTTCGTACTTCAAACTTTAACTTGATAATACTTAAGAACTGGTCGATTTATCAAAGAATGATAAGGTATAACAGGACTATGCTGTTACTCTGGTCGTCCTTAAATTACCTTTTTAAGGGCGCCACTGGAAGTGATAACGGCCTCCCAGAACCGGATCTTAGATCGTCAGGGTCGGTGTAATTTATTTAATTGTAAGAGGATGATGAGGAAGGATAACTTATAAATAATTTACTTCTCTGATTGACACTTTAAACCTTTTTATTTTCCAATAACCTTTTTAACCTTTGTTTGACCTTTATAAACTTATTCACTTATAACCTTTTATAACCTTATATATTATACCTTTTATAAACCTTATAACTTTATACCTTATAAACCTTAATTAACCTTTTATAAACCTTTTAATATTATACCTTATAAACCTTAAACCTTAATTAACCTTTTATTTATTTAAACCTTATAACTTTATGCCTTTATTAAAACCTTATTTTTATTAACCCGCAATATTTCACTTAATCTAATTTCTAATTGACCCGCAATAATTTCTTTATTAAAATTGGCCAACTCCCTTTGGCACTTCCACACACTCACACACACAATTGTTGAAAATCGCTTAACCTTCACGATACTTAATTACTAAATTTTCCACTAAAATTAGCCAACTACCTTTGGCGTTTCCACACACTCACACGCACAATTGTTAAAAATCGCTTAACCTTCGCGATACTTAATTACTAAAGTTTTCATTAAAATCCTTATCTATTTCACTCACTCTGTCCCCTGGAAACTTCTAGAATAATTCCAACTACCTGCCTGGAAATAATTGACTATGTAATCGCTCCGGCTACCTGCCTGGAGTTAATTAATTAATTATTTGATTGTTAATTCCGGATTAATTTATTTTAATTTTGACTTTACGAATGATTTATTGAGACGCGACGATATACGACATATGACTAAGTATTTATTTAATTTTTCCGGCTTCCTGCCTGGAATAAATTAATAAAATTACCTTTACAGAATTTACTCCAACTCTTCGTCCTCGAGGTGTTCGTTTAAAATCTTCCCTGTCTCGTCCTGGTCGCGTTCTAGTCTCGTCCGGTAGTTTTCTAGTCTTTTCCGACTCCCGTACTCTTCTTCGACCTGATACTTTATTCGCAGCGTCTAAATGTCGGCGTCTATAATGGAGTCTTATCGTAGCGTCTCCTCGGCTGTTAAACTTTACTCTCGACTAGACTAGGTCCGTTCGGTCTGGTCGTTCCGGTCACTAATGCCCGATTCTCGTTTCGGTCCCCGTTATAATTGCTCCCTCACTTCTTGACTTTGGTTGTCTTTCTTCCCCTACTTAATTCTAAGTGGGGTTGACGGTCGAGCAATTGAAATTTCCACTTCCGAACGACTAGTCGCTACCTACCCGGAATACCCTGGGTGGTAATGTCACATGACCGACAGTACATATAATAGATTTTATTTTGAACTCAATTGAACGCGGTAAATACGAATTTACCCCGTTACAAAGGGCCTTTTTTTTATAGCACGTCGAATTTCTATAAAAAATGTATTTCAAATCTGTTCGACCTATCGATCTGCTCACAAGTTATAACTCTTGAAAAAATAATTTTCTGTTCGATTCTAAGGGCTTGACACTGAAATAAAAATAACTAGAAAACAATGCGGAGTTTTGAAAAATTTTATTCGTCATACATTGTCAGGAATAAATTTACTGATTAAAAAAGGGCTATGACTTTTTGTGATAAGTCAGCTAGTTTCGCTGGAAAAGTAATAAGACCTTAAAATTTACTATGAACTTGTCTTCAAGCTTAAATTACTTTCTCGAAGTCAAGTTAGAGTAATTTTTGAAATCTTTTTACTTTTTCGGCGAAACTATCGGACTTGCCATAAAATGTCATAGAATCTTTTTTGTAGATAATTTTATTTTCTGCAAATTGTAGTAACAGTTACTATCAGGATGGTAATATTTACTCTCAGGGTGATAATATTTACTTCTGCAATAAATTTGGTAACAGTTACTATCAGAATGGTAACAATTATAATTTCTGATGGTAACTGTTACCATGTGGATTATAAATATAACTATTTAAAATAATATAATAATTAACTCTAGTAAACACACAGGATTGTAACAATTATCATAAATATATGGTGAATATTACAATCTACATGATTTATATACAATCATGTAGATAATATTTACTACTATCTGATTGATGGTAGAAATTTTTACCATAGCTAGATAGTAACTCTTATTATTTATTTACTGAGTGTAAGTTTTCGAGGTCCCACATACGCCAAATCTTTTTTTTTAATGATTTTCAAAGCAACTAAAGAAAATTTCAGCTACCGTTAAAAAAAAAATTTCATTTTTACGGGTACAATGAGATACTTTCTAAAAATGGTTAAAAAAGAAATTTCTGGATACTAAACAAATTTAATGAAATTAAATTTTTTTGTGAGTAACTTACATAAAGAATAATTATATTTTACACAATTATTGGATACAAAAGAAAAAAAAAGTTTAATAGTTTTTATCATAAAAAAAAAGTCTAACACTTTTTGACTGACACTCGACTTGTGAAAAATAAAAAAAAAAAAATTCAAAATAATGCTCAATTATATTTACAAAAGTGATTTTGGAATGTTTGAAAAATTAAAAAAAAATTTCAGAGATACCTCATTTTGCCTCCCGTCTCCTAATTTATATGAATTTATTAATAACAATATTATTATTATAACAGTTATGTCTTATTATAATTTTTTTTTTGTATTACTATTTTATTATTTACTTATTAATATTTGTATCATCAATATACGTCATCAGCGACTTGTATAGTAACTGAAATGAAAAATTAATTTTTTTCGTATTTATACTATTTGAATATTTTGGAAAACCCGTATTTATTATTGTTGTCCCATATTTTATTGTTGGTTGATTCGAATTACTGTGTATGGATAACGTTATGAATATATATAATCAAAAATTAAGCTCATATATAATTTATTCAAGTTTCTATAGCTGCTCTTACACCTATACAAGGTCGCCGAGCTTCGAAATTTTTCTAGAGATCGGCTGATGTTTGGTTTGCAATGATTTGCCAATAAATAGCTACACTGTCAAAAATTCCTAATAAATTTTACTGTGGATGCATAGTAACACCGGACTATAAGAAAACTGGTACAAAATTTACAAGTGTCCCATAGTAAACGTATGCGCAGACTACACGATTGTGGCCTATGCGCATACGTTTACTATGGGACACTTGTAAATTTTGTACCAGTTTTCTTATAGTCCGGTGTTACTATGCACCCATAGTAAAATTTGTTGGGAATTTTTCACAGTGTGACTATACTGGTTCGTGCATGGTGAATCATTGGCAGCCGTCTTTTTGCTTATAAAAACGGCGCACAATTAACCGCCATTCGTTGGCCAGCGGTTTGATCGAGTGTGGTTGATACCAAGCTTTGGCCGATGATTGATTGCTACGATTGGCCAATGCTTGCGACTGCGATGCTTAGCATACCGTTATTATCCGATCTTCGGCCGATGTTTGAAAATTGGCAGCCATTCACAACCCAATAATGGGCCGATTCTTTTTCTTTGTATGAGCAATTACTGTGCGACCATTAATTGCTGCGATATCAATAATCAAAGTCAAAAAGATCCTTTTTCATTCCAAGATCAAAATCTCAGCAACAAATAGTCATACAGAGACAACAAAAAGGCAAATTGTAGCTTAATAAATTTCATAACCAAACTGTGCATTAGTTTTCTAGAAAAAGATTTTTCCGGGCTCGTAGAGCCAAAAACCAAAACCAAAAAATTAATAGCATTTTTTTTTTTCGAGCTATTTTTTATCACGCAATAACCATGGCTAAAAAAATCGGTAAAAGAACTTCAAACTACAGAATTGAAGCTTCGAATTTTTTTTTTTATTTTTCGATACGGCCAATTTTACAAAAATAAAGCATTCCAAAAATCACTAAAAAATTTATAAAATTTTGTTATTCTTTTAATTTTTTCGATAAGAGTATTTGTGCTGTCTAATTTTATTTAATCTATATTTACAGGTATATAATATTATCAATGTCTCAAAACGAAGTATGCCAAAATTTTTTTTAAGTTGCGTCATGATAAGTGAAAAATTTATGTGAAAGGTTTTGATCTTCAATAATTTCGTAACGATCAGAACTTTTATAAATTAAAATATTTATTTTATTTTCAAATTTTCACATAAGGGTTCGAACGAAATTTAATATTAAAATCAATTATGATTCATCAAATTAATAATCAATTATTAAACAACTACGGTACATATCTTCTTTTAATACTTTTTTAATGATACGAAATTCAATTAATTGATACCAATAACTAAAAAATCGCGTGACCTTGACAAGTCCGTTGTAAAGCACAACCTCTCCGCTTCGCGTTCGAGGCGTGCAAAATAAAATTTTATTATTACTATTTCTGAAAGAAATGAATTTTTAAAAAATTTAATTTTTCCCGCTACTATATTTGAGCGCCATGCACGCGCCCACAAAATAGTACAGACCTGATGTTTACATCTGTCAAAATAAAAAGTTACTAAATGGCAAATATAATGCTGAAATTTATTAAAGAAACTACACTCAACTGGGTATTTATAATTACTGTAAATAATTTTTTGAATATTCTACGTGTCTTTAAAATTACTTGTACGTTGGCCTTTTTTGGATAAATATTAAAATTATTTTTTAATTACTCATATAAAATAAATATGATATTGACAGTTCAAGGTCAATGAAAATATTATTTTCCAATCTCAGGTTTTAAATTTTTCTTAAACTAACTAATGATTTTAAAAAATAATCTTAATTTTTTTATTCATTATAAAATTTATATTTTTTGCATCTGCTTATTCTAAATAATTTTAATTTAATTATAAAGTTTATCAGCTCTAGTACTTTTTTAGTGCGGCTGCTGGCCACCAGGCGGCGCCACATTTTTTGGAAAAAAAGTGGGGTGCACCCCTGGAGAATGGCCTTAAATTAACATGTGAGTATTCTTACACAAGGTTTATGAATCGTTATTCTGACAATATTTGTCTCTCTGTGTACTTTGTTTGTTAGTCAAAAGATTAAATTGTACATTCAACGATTTCTTATATTTCTCCTCCACACGAAAGTAAGGTGCGTTTTACACCGATTTAAATTTGACGTATACAGTAGTTTTCACGACCAACGCTAAACAAAAGTACTATATCATGCTGCTAAATTAATTGAATTGAGATCTCATTATAATAAGAGAAGAAACTGACTCATATGGTTTGAGGGAAGATTGAATCGAAAATTAAGTTAGACACTTGCAATTTGATGATTATTAAATGTAAAAAATATTTGTTGCACAGATCAAACTTGTAGATTTCATAGTTAAAAAACCAAAGAAGTTTGATTATAATCTGACGAGCCGTTCTGAAGTTATAAGAGAAGATACATACAGACAGAAACGTAGAGAGACATAGTGACGTGCCTTTCCTCTAATTAGAAAAATACTGAAACTCACAGAACATATGTTCAAATAAAATATTCAATAATATATTATTATAGATCGGCCTCATGGCGAAAGCGGTTATATGAGTAGTCCAGAAAGGAGTAACACCATTGGATCCAGTACTGGTAGATATTCTGGTGTATCTTACAGCACAGGAAATAGTTACGAAGAACCTTATTATTCACAGTATTCAGGAACGGTTACTCCTATAATTGATGAGGAAGCTAGGTATGATACTGTTTGTTATTATTATTATGCAAACCAAGATTGTTATTCGCTGTGAGACTTCATCGACGCCATTATCAAAACCATTTTCTTTCATTGATTTTGAATTAATAATACATAATAAAAATAGATACATAATTAAAAATAGATTTAATGTTAACGAAGTTGAATGTAAAATGGAGACAATTCACATTATCCTGACGTGATATAAAAAAAAGTTGCAAAAACAAAAGAGATTTTATAAATTTGTTGAAAGCTGTTAGATTTTTCTCAAATCTCCCGCATGGAAAAATATATATGTGAAAATTATATGCAACATATATGTCATCTATATAACATATATGTGCGCAAAAAAAAAAGTCAACTAAATTTTCCGATAAATGTATACATAGATGAAAACATAAATGCTTACATAAAATTAAAAATATATAATACATATGGGGCATTTCACGCCGAATCGGACGGTATTAAGAATTTTAATTTTTAATTTCCGTCATTTTTTGGTATTTTTAAATACTCATCAAAAAACTCATCCTCCTAGATTTTGAGATTTTTTTATCATTGGTTCAAAAGATATGGAATTAAAAAAACCCGCTCTTTTCATGGTTTTTTGCTTATAACTTTTTGAAAATTAGTTTAAATAAAAAAACTCAAAGAATAAAAAAGTTTCGTTTTTCCACGTTCTTTCAGAAACAAAAAATACAGATAATTTTTTAGAAAAATTTTTCCGCGTTATTTTTGAGTTTTAAAACTTTAACGTCGTTTTCTGAATATTATGCATATTTTAATTTTCCTGAAAATTTGTGACAACAAAGTATTATCTATTCTACAACTTTTCAGGTGGTTCTGGTCGTGGGACCTTCGTGGTTACTATTTTTTTTTTATTTTTGAAAAAAAAAAAATTTTTTTTTTTCCTATCAAAAATCATTAATTGCTATTTTTGTCATTATATATTATTTTTCACATCGTTTTTTCAGTATTTTCTCACAATTCTACGCAATCAAATAGCTCGTTAAACTTGCTTACCTTTTCTTACTAAATTTTGTTTGGTTAAAAAATACGTTTTTAAAAGTTAACAAATTTAACGAGCTATTTGAAAAATGTTTTGATTCCGTAGAATTGTAAGAAAATACTGAAAAATGATGTCAAAAATAATATATAATGACAAAAATAGCAATTAATTATTTTTAATAGGAAAAAAAAAAATTTTTTTAATTTTCAAAAATAAAAAAAAATAGTAACCACGGAGTTCCCACGACCAGAACCACCGGAAAAGTTGTGGTATAGATAGTACTTTGTTGTCACAAATTTTTAGGAAAATCAAAATATGCATGATTTTCAGAAAACGACTTCAAAGTTTTAAAACTCAAAAATAACGCGGAAAAATTTTTCTAAAAAATTATCTGTATTTTTTGTTTCTGAAAGAACGTGGAAAAACGAAACTTTTTTATTCTTTGAGTTTTTTTATTTAAACTAATTTTCAAAAAGTTATAAGCAAAAAACCATGAAAAGAGCGTTTTTTTTAAATTCCATATCTTTTGAGACAATGATAAAAAAATTTTCAAAATTTAGGAGGATGAGTTTTTTGATGAGTACTAAAAAATATCAAAAAATAACGGAAATTAAAAATTAAATTTCTTAAAATCGTCCGATTTGGCGTGAAATGCCCCATATATTATAAATAAATACTATATAAATGGAGATATATATGTGGTTATATAAGTGGTTATATTTGTAGACATTTATGCCAGCATATATCGAGAATTATATGTCAACATATATATTGAGACAAATCGCTTTTTGTCTTCGCGATTTCTACCAGCTACCAGAATTCGTGGGTTGAACCCTGGCTTAGGCTGGCCTCTATCAAATTTTTTATTTCACTGGGGCAGAGCATTGGGCTAGGATTCATGCAAAGCAAAGACCCGCACTTATTCAAACACGGCGACGTATGTAAAAACTCACCAACTTACCTCACGATTTACGACTCATAAATTATTTTTACTTATGGTTGAATTGTTACTTATAACTTAATTCATAATACTTTTATCAAACTATTTAAGAATCTTACCAGTAAAATAGGATATGAATAGGATGAATAGGTAATAGATAGAGTTAAGGATTAACAGTTGCAAGGATTGTTTATTGCCAATTATAATAATAAAAATTACTTACAAGAAGATGCAAGCGCTGGATATAATGTAGATCTGCGCATGGCACAGTGTAGTTTTATGTTGCAAGTATATCGCTGGTAACGTACAGTGAAATTTAATTAAACTAACTTTATTTATAATTATTAATAAACTAGAACAGTAAAGATATGATCGCAAGAGAATTTTTAGTAATACAAACTGTAACGCAAGTTAATTGCCCGATTTACAAAGAATGCAAGTAGATTGCCCGTATTTACAGAATCGCAAGTAAGTTGCTAATATATTGACAGAGTCGTAAGTAAATTGCTAATATACTACAATAGTGAATAAGCTATACGTCTTATTACTAATTGATCCAGGATCGAAGTGATTGACCGATAATTTTGGGTGTAGGACTAGCCTCGGGACTCTGTCTCCGCTACGCCCTTACCGACATGCGTCGACGTGATAATTAGTCATGTGACCACGCACTATGAATGTGTAGTTTCAGGCGGCAACGAGACTGGGAAAAATGGAAACCGCAAGGCTGAAGATGACGAAGACAATTCACATTGTCAATATAGACATATATTTCTCGATGTGTGTACATGTATGCAGCTATATATGTCTACATGTATATCGACATCTATGTAAACATATATAGGAGTCTATATGCTAATACATAAACAAATATATATGTCGATAAGGGTGTCCGTTATTTATCAAATTAGATTTTTTTACTTGGCCATGATATAAATCATTTATAAAAAAACCAAAAAGTTTATTCTAATGCCCTTTAACCCTGCCTAAGTAATGATACATTCCCATTTTAGGACAGTGAGCATAATTTTATTACTCGCTTAAAAATAAGTGTACAGCAATGAATAATACTTATTTTTGTAGGAAATTTACCGCTCTTCAAAAAAGGTCTCTTATGTGTTTTTTTTTTGTGAATCCAGCCATTTGAGAGATATTGAAGGTCAAAGTTTGATTTATTTAAAAAAATTAGCGTTTTTGTTTTAAATTTTATTATTCTCTAACACATAGACATTATAACATAGACCGTTTTTATTTACGCGACGGAGACGCGAATAAAATCCGGAATCCGTATGTGGTCACCCACGTGTAATAAAAATTAGAAATAATAATAATAATAATAAATGTAACTAAAAATAATAAATAATTATAAAAAAAATAAAGGTGTGCCTGGACCAGCTCCTCAGGCTAGGTTAGTGCACGAGGGCGCCAGCCCGTTTTACCAAAACGGACAAAAATAATAACAATTCAGGAGAGAGATCTGACAATATCCAAAGAGATCTCACTATATCTAAGTATATCCAAACAGATCTTAAAATATCAAACGAGATCCAAACAGATCTTAAAATATCGAAAGAGATCCAAACAGATCTCACTATATCCACGCATATGTAAGTGTATCCAAGCAGATCTACGTAAATATCGATCTTTAAATAAATCTACATAGATTTAAGCACATATATCTAAAGAAGTTTCACTGCATTCTAATGAATGCATGTATAAATATATTATACTTTTGACCATTCTTAAAACAATATCTACTCACATCATGGATCTTATTGCTATTACCTCTTAATGCCTTTGGTGAACCTATGTATAACATATATCAAAAGTCAATTGATATTTAAGTAAAAAAAAAAAATAGATGAATACTTCAGAAACATTGATCGAACTGATTTATTTTATTTCTTCATTGCAATATCAAGTATGTGATTTAAATAACGTATGTATCAAAATTAGTAAGAAAAAAAAAGTTTTTTAATTTTCGTATATAACTCAGATATTCGTGTATAATTAGACAAAAAAACTCTATATTTAATGTCTTATTCGCAGTAGAACCCCGACAGTTCGACGATTCAGGAGCCTTACCTGTATTTAAATATTATTGGATCTGACCAAATATGACTACATATAGACACACATTTTTGGATATAGTCATAAATTCTTGGAAATACGTATATTTGCTTGGATATGAATTATTATATCTGCTTATATACAGTTGGATCTGAGCAGATATAACTATATATACTTGTATATGCTTTGACATAAGCATACCTGCATGGATATCAATTTTTATATCTGCTTATATATAGTTGGATCTCAGCAGATATACTTATATATGCTTGGATATACGTATATCTACTTGGATATCAATCTTAATACATCTCTATATATGCTAATATATGATTAGATCTGTGCAAATATGATTATATATGCTTATATCTAGCAAGATCAAATATTTAGATGTATTTGGATATAAACAGATATAACGAGATCCAGATACATCTGGTTGGATCCAAACGTTTTTTATCGGGATTCCAATAACTATTATAATACCAAATGTCATTTACTATACAATAATTCTTTATAATAAATTTCATCAAACTAAAATACACTTATTACAATCAAATAATAATAATAATAATCAATTAAAATCATTTTATCCACTGGGGAATTCACATTACAAGTTACAAATTTCTACTCAAATTAAATTGTAAGCAAATAAAAATATTAACCTTTTCTTTATTTTATATTATTTACTCTGGGGAGAGATAGACACGGGAGCTCAAAATACGTTTGGCAACACTGAGTTACATACCATTAAATTACAAAATAAATTTTACCCAAAAAAATAATATTAAATACTCAAATATAATTTTAAAATAATACGCCCAGTGAACACTCCAACGTAACAGTGATATCACATCTAGAAAATATGTCACGTAGTAAATTCATCATAAATTTTACATTCTGATGATATAAATTGTAATGTAAATGCCACGTTAAGTTTGTGACGTAAATGTGGCATTAAGATTACATGCATGTTACTGACCAAGAGACATCACATTGGTGACATAAATGTGACGTTATATTTATATCACATACTAACGTTAGCTTTACATTCTAGATATTACCTCAAAATTACATAACAAAAACGACTTATAAGTGTAATAATCTTGGTGATTCTATTTTATTGTCACATTTACATCACAATGTAATGTTTCGGATATGTTCATACTGTTACAGCACGCTTACATAAAAAATTGTTATATTGATTTTACATCGAAACATTTCATCACATTTATGTAAACATTTTACTTTAAAATCATGTACGTATTTCGACGGCATTGTAATAAAAAGGGTTATGCATAAAAATTATGTATTTGTTATAATTAATATTTTTGCATTCTATTTATGTAAAAAATAATATTTGGCATTAAAACGCGCTGAGGTTTATGTCGAATCGGTGGAATAAACGTTTTTTTTTAATTTATATAAATTTACATCTGTATTTTAATTTGCTTATAGATATATTTATTTTATTATTGGACATTTTCTTTGGTTTTTTTATTTTTATTGTTATTATTTTTATTTATTATATTAAATACAAATAAATAACAATAAAAATAATTTTGAAATTACTATTTACAAGCAGGCGAAAAAAATTAGTAAAGTGTCTGACGTGAGAGCATGCAGTTGCTGCACAATCAATATTTGGTAGTTCAGGAATCCACCGCTAAGATATTCGTGGGCGCGTAAATTTTTCCTCTAAGGATACATATGATTCACCTTCTATCCCCCAATCGAATGCACATTTGAGGTAACCAGTACAACGGATACATTTTTGTCGTATCGGCCTGTGTAGGACGATACTTAAAAAAAAAAAAAAAAAAAAAAAAATATTTCAGCGTTGAGAAAAATAAAAAAAAATAAGAACTTAGAGATTTTAAATATTTATTCAAAGGGAATATACTTTCGTATAAAAAAATTTATGCATGTTTTTCAGCAAATAAATCACATATTAATGTCTCTTACATTTTTTCTTTATGAATTTTTTTTTTTATCTAGCAATATTATGATTTCTAGCGCATAAAAGTGCTTTGTACAAATTAATAGAAAATGATATCACTCACTGTTATATAACCTCAACATAAAATTTGTATTTTTTCATGACTTCTATATTATGTAATTATGATGATATTCACATAACATCACCGTTATACCCGGGGAAAATGATTAAGATTTGACCAGATATAATTATTTCTAATCAGATCAAATTATATCTTGGTAGATCTGTTTATTATATCTGATCAGATCTAATATTTAGACATAATCCGATCTTATTGTATCTGGCCACTCACCGTTTATATCCGGTCAGATCTAATCAGATATGATTAGATCTGGGCTAGATATAATATCAGACATGATTATATCCAGCCAGATCTGCGTATATCTCGTAAGATCTGATCAGATTTAACTATTTCTGAACTAAATACAACATTTTACGTAATCAGATTTCATTATTTCTGCTCCGATATAATCATATATATGCCTTATTTTTATAGAAAATTGTTTATATCTGATCAGATCTACGTGTATCTCGTGAGATCTGGTCAGATATAACTTCATCTAAATTAAATACAACACTTAACATAATCAAATTTTATTATATCTGCTCAGATATAATCATGTATACATTGTATAATTATTGAAAATTGTTCATATTTAGTTATTTACACTCACGTGATCACATACGTGGGTCAGCGCAGTGGATAGAATCAAATACTTTGAATCGGAAGGATGCAGGTTCGAGCCCAGCAGTCACCGGGATTTTTCATTAACTATATTCATTTATAATTTCTCTAAGTAACGTTCCTAATTTATCAGATTACATTTCGGATTGGATTGAAATTATCTTTTTTCTGTACGACTATTTTCTGCTGAGATATCAGCCTTCCAATGATAAAGGATCCTTTTGTCTTTGATTATCGATATCTCAGCAATAATGGTCGCAAAGTAATTTAAAGGGCAGTTTAAGAAACTTGATCGAATACCCTACAAGCTCCATTTTTGATTTATTCAAAAAAAAAAATTTTTTTCATCCTTAATATCAATTTGGAAAACCCACGAAAAATGGCCATTTTCTGGTTTTTTAGTCAACTCATCGCTACTTTGTAAATATCGATAAAAAAAATAATATTGTCAGGTGATTTTACAGCTTAATGAACCCCTAAAAACCCTGGAAGTTTTCAAATTGATCCATTGAACCGTTTGTCCGGGCCGATTGCTCAAAGTTTTATAAAACAATTAAAGGAACAAGTTTTGTTCTTTAATTTGTGTAATCATTACCAAAATGAAAAAATTAATTTTTTCCGGATTTTTTTCCATTTTTACGTTAGTTGTTTGGTAAATCTAAGGTAAAGAGAAAAAAAAATTTTTTTTTTCGAAAAACGAGATAAAAAAAGAATTTTTTTTTTTTTTTCTTACGTTTTCTTCGGGTTTTTTTGTTTTTCTTTGTTTTTTGAAGAAAAAATTTTTTTTTCTCTCTTTACCTTACATTTACTAAACAACTAACGTAAAAATGGAAAAAAATCCGGAAAAAATTAATTTTTTCAATTTGGTAATGATTACACAAATTAAGGAACAAAACTTGTTCCTTTAATTGTTTTATAAAACTTTGAGCAATCGGCCCGGACAAACGGTTCAATGGATCAATTTGAAAACTTCCAGGGTTTTTGGGGTTACATTAAGCTATAAAATCACCTGGCAATATTATTTTTTTTATCGATATTTACAAAGCGATGAGTTGACTAAAAAACCAGAAAATGGCCATTTTTCGTGGGTTTTCCAAATTGATCTTAAGGATGAAAAAAACTTTTTTTTTGAATAAATCGAAAATGGAGCTTGTAGGGTATTTATTCAAGTTTCTTAAACTGCCCTTTAAATTACTGTGCGACCATTAATTGCTGAGATATCGATAATCAAAGACAAAAGGATCCTTTATCATTTGAAGGCTGATATCTCAGCAGAAAATAGTCGTACAGAAAAACTAAAAAAAGCAAATTGTAGCTAAATAAATTTCCTAAACGAGCCCTAAATTGGTTTTTTCGAAAAAAATTTCCTCAGCCCCGTAGACCTAAAAAACAAAACCAAAAAATTTAGAAAAATTTTGTCTCGACCTATTTCTTATGATTCCGCAGAAACCGTGGCTCGAAAAATTATTTTACTGGAAGATCTTTAAACTAGAGATTTGGCAATCTTCCATGTTTATCATAGAATTTAAGGCTTCAAAGGCGTTTGACGTTTAGTCGATGACTTTCTATGATGAATAAAGATTTAATTTCATAAATAATATAGTGTATATAATCATATAAAATTATATATAATTCGATTATATATAATCACATATAATTATATATAATTGTATATAATTATATATAACTATATATAATTATATTTATCCATTTTTCATATATGATTATATATATTCGAGTTATATATAATAAAAAAATATTTTTGAAAAAAAAAAAAAAAAAATTAAATTAAATACCGAATTTTTGATTTGGTTATTACCGCGCGAACGCATTACAAATTCAGAAACAAGAATTGATATCAGTAATTGATGAAAAAATCCTGGACGTCTGCTAGGTCCGAACACGGCTTCTCTTGGCGGGTAGTCCTGAACGTTGATACCTGACTCAACAACTGAATTCAACCGAATTCAAAATTTTAATTCTGTTATATTCTGTTGAATTCTACAAAACAGAATTCAACTGAATTGAAAATTTGAGTTTGAATTAAATAGAATTCAACTGAATTGGAAATTTGAATTTGAATTACATAGAATAAAAATTTCAAATTCATTTTAATTCGGATTTAGAACCAGAAATTGGAGAATTATTTTCGAATTAATTCAGAATGAAACCGAATATAATTATTTAAATTCGTTTCAATTTGGACGAATTCTGGTTTTCCTGCCGAATTAAACAGAATTCATTTTTAAGTTAGGTACCGAATTAACAGAATTTATCCGAATTAAATAGAATTAAAAATTTAATTCTGTTTAATTCGATCGAATTCAGATGTTTAATCAGGGATCACTGGTCCACATCACGAGAGTTCAAGTCATGTGCTTAATTGATGTATTTAGAGTGGAATGCCGGTAAAGACAGAGTTCATAAGTTTTCGTGATGGATTTTTACAAAATTTACTAAAACTCCATGAACTTATATGAAATTCTATAAAAACAATATTAGTCGGCCTCGATGATAATTATATAAAATTTTATCAAGTTTTCTCAAATTTTTTAATTGTCTGTTGTGATGTGAAATTTAAAAAAACTTATGTAAAATTTTCGGAAACATTAAATAACTTTACAAAATTATATGAAATTCAACCGATTGAAAAACTGGGTACTTTCAATTTTTGAATACCATGAAAAAAAAAATTATTTTTTTTTTTGAAACACCCTAATGATTGTATACAATTATATATGGGTATATGTATAAGATTATATATAATTATATATGATTATATATAAAAAAATTTTCTCGGAACAGTATTATATATAATTATATATGATTCTATATGAAAAAAAATTTCTCGGAATAGTATTATATATAATCATATATAATTATATATGGCGCTACTATATATGATTCTATATAATCATATATAATTATATATAATTATAGTTGTATATAATTATGTATGATTATATATAAACATTTTTTCTCGGGACGTGTGATAATAAAAATATCAATTTAATACAAAATATTCAAAATAATTATCAAAACATACATATAAACATAATAAACAATAATATCAATAAATTTAAAATTAAATAATTAATCAAAATAATATGAATATTTAAATAATAATAAATTATTATAAATAAATGCGCTTACATTAGCTAGAAGGTGTTGTTAAATTCACGGTGAGATAAGAAAGCGCGCGCAGCGGTTCATGTTTGAATCGCTACTGACAACATAAAATTATGCGCTTTGAACTTTCTTGTGAGAAATTTATTGCTTTTCATGAAAAGGTTTCTAACACTGTTTTCGTAAATCCCACCATTTGAGTTATATCGAAGCTCAAAATTGATAGATTTAAAAAATAATGTTTTTCGATTAAAATTCGATCACTCTTCAGCAAATAGATACATACTCAGGCTTTTACCAATTTTTTAATGGAAATTTACCGCTCTACAAAAAAGGTCTCTCAGATTTTTTTGATAAAAAAACATGAGTTCTTTTTTGTAGAGCGGTAAATTTCCGACATAAAACTGTTAAAAGCTTGAGTATATATATCTATTTGCTGAAGAGTTATAGAACTTTAATCAAAAAACATTATTTTTTAAATCTATCAACTTTGAGCTTCGATATCACTTAAATGGTTGGATTCACGAAAAAAATATAAGAAACCTTTTTTGAAGAGTGGTAAATTTCCTACAAAAATAAGTATTACTAATTGCTGTACACTTATTTTTCAGCGAGTAATAAAATTATGTTCATTGTACTGAAATGGAAATGTATCATTATTAAGGCAGGGTTAAAGGGCATTAGCATAAACTTTTTTGTTTTTTTATAAATGATTTCATCTAATCATTTGTTCTTGATTCTTTGGCTTTTAGGTTCAGACATAGAATCGGGGACATTAATTTGAGTCAGTTTTTACGTTAGATTTTATTTAGAAACCGACTCAAATTAATGTCTTCCATTGTACTTGTTAAGGCTTTGGTTATTTTAGCAGTAATTTTTTTTTTTTTTTAATAAATATTTATTTACAATCACCAATATAAAAGTAACCCTTAAAAAATTTTTCAAACATTTAAATTCTACGACGCGCGTCACCACATAAGAATGAATGGAGAAAAAAAAATCACGTTGCCAGATAGGAGAATCGACGCAATGAGAATATTTTTGGATGAAAAAAGAACTTATAGAAAATTTATTTAAACTTCGAAAACTGCCGATCGATTTGCTGTGTGATCATAAGTTCATGAGATATCGATGATCAAAGACATAAGGATAATTTCTCATACATCGGCCGATATCTCAGCAACAAATAATCATACGAAGTTTTAAAAAAGAAGCAAATCGGAGCTGAATAATCAAACTAAACTATTCTGACTCTGGTGTTGTTAAAAAAAATGTTTTTCGAACCAATAGATATCGTTAAAAAAACGAAAACATTTTGAAAATGTTAGTCTTGCGATTTTCCTTCTAGTAGATGTTTTTCTCAACAACAAAGTAAAAAAAAGCAACATGACTCTTAGAATTTGACATGGAATAACATATTTCAGTGGCAGTGAAATCAAAGTTAACGACCTGGGATAACATTTTTGCTCGCGGATTAGCTTAGAAACTTTATGCTTTCAGTGATCAAAAGAAACTCAACGAATTGAGTTGTTGTAATGTTAATGCTAATTTATGAACTCAGCGATTTGTCTCAAACATAACTTGAATCAAAATTATATCCATGCAGCTTTGTAAATTATTTTTATTCTTAATAAGTTAAACAAATTTATTGAAAATCTGGTTTTACAGACTTCGAGTCGAGCACATGGAGAGACAGCTTGCAAACTTAACTGGGCTCGTACAGAAAGCTCTCACTCAAAGTCCTCATAGCGGCACAATACAAGATTATTTACAGGTCTCAACAGAATGTGACCTCTACTCGAAAAGTTCAGGTATGTTGCATACCCTTTAATCATATTTTCTTTACGTATTCAATCGGATAGATAATTTACCTATTTACATAAATTATCTGCTACTCTTTTAATGATTAGTTTATAAGGTATATTTCGGAAAAGAACTCTTGGACCTAGCTGACTACTGTTTACACTTATAACATTATATAATCGTAAATTCGATTTTTCCGATATTTATGTATAAAATGAGGTATTTTTATATGCTCTAATAGGCGAGATGATAAGAATATGATTAATTTTCAGTGGGAACAAGCGTTTTGAAATGTATTGTAACGCTTTGCTGTAGCTTCCGAGGCCGCATCATGAGCTAGACTCTTGCACATATTCCGCGCAACTTCAGCAGCAGAATGACCAGATTGGTATTCTTAGTTTCCCAGTTTATGTTACATTTATAATGGAATCTTGTACTCTTACACTCACTTTCACTCGCCTATCAGCATATGTGAATAACTTGCGCACTTGATCCCGCTGTAAATGCGGCATGAGTTCAGACTCGTGATGCCCATTCAAGACTACCGGAATTCCTCGCATATGGTTTAAAAATATTTATTTCATTAAGAACGGTTATCAGATAATTTTGTCCAAGCTTTTCTCTGAAATAAAAGCTCTAAACGCAAAATAAAGACACAGACCTGATGCTTTACTCTATGAACTAGCGAAGTGCACTTCAATTTTTTGATAACTTCCATTTATTTACGAGAAAAGCTTGGACAAAGTTCCCATTGACTGTACAAGTGCAAAAAAGATAGTACCGTTCATCCAGTTGAGTGCGAATAGAGAAACAAATGAGAACGCGTTTTAAAAGTAATTTTTTTGTTGGCAGTGTTACATGCATACTCACAACATCTCTATTCAAGGTAAATAGTTATAACTCTGCTCATTTCGACGTTCTAATTAGCAAATTGTCTAACTTAATATTTTTCAGTAGGTGATTCTGTGCGATTCTTAGATAGTTGTAACGAACGGTATGACAGAGAGACTAATCTTGCCAAGTCTGGTCGCACCTAGTATTATAGTCGAATATTAGGGCGCCACTGGAAGATGTACTCGGCCTTCCAGAACCGGATGTTGGAGGATTTTATTTTAATTAATTTAAATTAATTTGTTACTCAGGGTCGTTCGTAATATTTTGTGAGTGAAAAGAGGAATCGTAGAGTAGGCTGAAATAATGTTAATTCAATTTTTATTTAATTTAAGCACCTTGCTTTATTTCATTACCTTTTGACAATAATTATTTCCTTATGACAAACTAATTTACTTATGACAAACTATGATTCCTTATGACAAACTAAATTCCTCGTCCCCTGGACGGTTACTTATGGCAAACTAAATTCCTCGTTCCCTGGACGGTTACTTATGACAAACTAAATTTCGTCCCCTGGACGTTTTCCACACCCACACACCCACGTTAAAATATCTCGTCCCCTGGACGGTAAGCCTTAACTTCAATTTAAAAACATCCCCTGGATGTATAATTATTTAAAATAAACTTAACATGTCCACCGGACCTAAATCACAGACACAGTTTTCTCTACTTAATATTTTTTGGCTCTACTTTACTTTATTTAATTCATGACTTCATTTCTTTTACTCAATTACTAAACTCGACATAAAAATTTCACCAATAAAATTTCCAGTATAAACATTTCACAACTATTTAATTCTTATTTATTTTCCCTGATTTATTTAATTCATTTATTAATTTTCACTGTCTTATTTAATTCAATTATATTTATTAATTAATTAATTTTGGTTTTATTTTAATTATTAATTAATTAATTTTTCACTGATAATTTTCCCATTAATATCCAATTCCAAAATTTATATACAATTAATTTACTCCAAATTTCTGATAATTATTTTTTACTCAACTTAATTTACTGACAAAATAATCCATTCTTAAGCTTTAATCGAGACAAATTTATCGTAATTTTCTAGCGTCTTACTTTTGATTTTATAATTTTAATTAGAATTATTTTAACATTTTTTTATAAATATTTTATGACTAATTTTTACGACTAGAATTACGGTTAAAATTGACTAGAACATTCGGCCGGTGAGTTGGCGTCGCAAGGCCTTAATTTACGATCTTACACGCGGACAACTTTTGTCTAGAGCGGCCGACAGGCCTGAATACTTTATTAAATTTATTGAATTTAATTGAATTTAATTGAATTTAACTATTGAATAATTTACACGGAAAAATTTATTTTATTCCTGCCGAGAGGCCTCGAATAGAATAAATTTCGAGTTATGACAGAACAACGAGTACACGGTAAAGATTTTACAGAAATTTCGAGACGCGTGGTTGAACTAGCCGACGGGCCTTGTGCTACCAACCTGATTCACGTAACCAGCAGAAAGATATTATGTAAATTAATTATAACTAATTCGGCCCTCTAATAATTAAATCAGAGGCCTTAATTAATTATAATTTTTACCTTGAGGAAACTCCACAATTTTGACGAGAACGTGTCTGGTGTCTCGTTCACTCCTCTAATTTTTCCCGCCGGTCCGTACTCTCTCTCTCTCTCTCGTCCACACGAATTTTATAACTGATAACCTGTCAATGAACAGTACGCATTAGTATGTTAAATAATTATTATTTATATAAACTATCAGCCTAAAGGCCTCATAATCTATTAACAATTAAATATTAATTAACGAATCGCCTCGTTCCACGTGAAGCGTGAGCGGACGTATATATTTACCTGGATGATATTTTATTTTGCGTCCGGTGTTCTCGCCGTCTGGACAACTCTCTGCTTCTTTCTCGTTCCGCAGTCCATTATATCATTTCACTCCCGTTCACTATTCCGGAAACCTATTCCCACTATCTTAGACTAAGGAAATGACGAACGGACAGGCCTTAGTGATACATGCGACACCCGGTGACTAGTCGCAATACTACTCGTAACTTACGAGGTCATCGGCCGGTTATTGGCGGGAACGAAATTCAAATTCAAATTAATTTAATTATTCATGTTTATTAAAATTACCCTGTTACAACGGTACACATGTATTATGACTCAAATTGATTAAATTAAATAATACTAACTTAATTAAGGTTCATAATAATAAAAGTCAAACTCTAAGAAAAGCTATAAAAGGATAATTTACGACAATAAATATTGTTACTATCCCTTATGACAAAATGAAAATTAAACTGGATGGTGTGACAACCTAACTAGGTCGCTCGAAGTACTTTTCGAAGAAAAAGAGTTAACCAAGCTAAGGAGGTATCAACTCATCAATGCTTATTGAAGAAGGACAACAAACTTCCTTAAGAATATATAAACCCCGAAAAAATGGCAACTTTTGTCAGTCTATTACGAGCAAGTGAGCTCTGCTGGTCTCTACCAATAATTTGGAATTTTAGAGACAATTAGTATCACTACTATTTTCTGACTAACTTCATATAAATTTATCATAAAGTTTTACTAGTACAGTAAACCGTTCACCCAGATTGGGACTAGTTAGTCGAGTTGTCAATAAGCATTGTCATCTTTGTAGTTGATACCTCTTGTTGTAGAAATACTCAACCATATTATAAAGACAATTAACGATATATTGTGTAAACTCAGTGTATCAGCATTATGTTCCTGCAATTGAAGCTCACACTTCAATTTATTTGCAAGAAATTTTTAATAATATATCTCCTATTGCAACTAATTTCATTCCACTCATTTAAAATTCTCCAACCTTCAAAGTAATTATAAAATATTGGGAAACGAGGTGTTCACGAGTGCCTATAATTCACCAAACCCACTCATCTTTCCATAATACTGATTCAAGACTCCCTATTGCCACGCGGGTTATTTATCGGATTCCTCCCAAGTACAAGCCGCTCGGTACTAGTCAAGGTAAGTCAATGGTATAGATTCGAATCATCGAAGCAATGAGCGATTTAGAGATCGGAATCGCGTAGTTAAAGACTGGGGATCTCCATATCTGATCATAGTAACCTCGAGTGATAAAAGAATTGAATTTATTGATTTAGGTAAATATAATTAACGTCACAACCCTCAGTTCGTTACATAGTAATAGTCAGAACAAATATTATTTAAGTAACCTAGACAGAAATACTATGCATATACTAGATATGAAATTGATTTTTAGATGAAAAAAAAAATTTTTAATTACTTTTTTGTCGCATAAATGGACGATTTTCTGAAACGGAGTTAGACAATTTGCTAATTAGAAAGTCGATTTACATCTTTACTTAACCTCAACTCTGCTCAAATGTATTTTAACTCGGTTTCAACTCTACTTAGATATATCTTTACTCAGCTTAAGTTCTAGCTGAGTAAAGTCATCGCTGAGCAAAGATATAACTGAGTAGAGTTGGAGCTGAATTAAAATAAATTTAAGTAGAGTTGAGATCAAGCAAAGAAGTAAATGAGTAGAGTTATAATTATTTATCTTGAGTAGAGATGTTGTGAATAGATATGTAACACTATCTTTTTGTTGATATGATTTCGTGGTAACAACTATAGATTAATATATTCCATTAATATTATATAACAGAGGCTTTCCCTTGTCAAGTCTGGTCACCCTTTTTTATTAATGTCGAATAAAGAAGGGCGTCAGTGGAACGTGGACTCGGCCTTCCAGAACCGGAGATGTTAAAATCATAGTAAACCAGGGTCGTTTTATAAATTTAAACTTGAAAGCAATTCTGGCACAAGTACTTCTCTGTTATTCGACAGAGTGTCAAGTATCATTTTTGGTGGTAATATAGTATATCCTACGATTTGAAATTTTTAATTGTCATGAATCGTCTTTAATCGTAAAATAATATTGCAATTTCTGATCCCGCATGAAGATTAAAAACGATTTGAAATTTTAATCATCATTGATTGTTTTAAATCGTAAAATAATAAATCGTCTTTGGCGATTAGAAACGATTAAATGTAAAAAAACCATGACGGATATGAGTATTAAAGACGATAAATGATGATTAAATTTTTAATCGTCACAAATCGTATTTTCTAATCAGGGTGACACATCGTATCATTTAAATTAATCAATCCAATTATAATTACGATCCTTTATCGACCGTGGACAAATTTAAATTTAAAATTAGTAATTATTAATAGGACTCTATTTTACCCTGTTACAATCGATCAGATATTAGCTAATAATTTGCTATCAGATCTGATGCTTTGAATTATACTCACCAACTGAATTGTGAGCTTAAAAATGATTAATTTGTGCTTTATTACTCACACATACTCTAGGTGCTGAAGATGAATTCGACAAAAACTCCAGCTCCAGTTCAGCCTCATTGCCAGGTAAAAGTCCACATTACGTTTCAATTTTTTACTTTATCCGATAAATTAAAAAATATAAGTATTATTCATACTCTATGAATAATATCGAATTAATTTTTATTTTATTATTTTTTTTTTTTTTTTATAACGTTCCAGATGACTCGTGCTCGAAGACCAATGAAAAACCACCAAAACTAGGAAAAGGTGTGATAAAAAATTTATCATCGCATATGCATGAACATGTGATACTATTTGTAATTATTACAAAATTTATTCATTTATGATTTCAATTGAATTTTTACCTTATTTCACATCTAAGAAAAAATAGGTCTGAATTACGTAGATCTACTCAGATAAAATTTATTTTACTTTACAAATTACGTTCATCCATATAATAATAACGTTTCTGAGCTCCGTGCGTTCGAAACTAGCGAAAAGTTGTGAGTTTGATCTATAAAGCCAATCATTTTTGAGATTAATTTTTTTATCTGAATAGAAAACCACACGCTAATTTTTATAGTTCACATTTTAATCCAACTGAACGTCTTGAGCATAGGAATTGGTGCTATCTACGCGAATAAAAAAGAAATGTTGCTGCAACAAGAACGTTCTTGTAGCATAACTTTGTTGCTGCAACAGGAATAACCTGTTGCTGCAACAGGATATTCCAGTTACAGCTAGTAACGTAAATTTTTCTTAATTACTCGATTAAACTCAACAAAATCACACATAACTTTTTACTCAATAAAATTACTCAAACTCAATTTATACTAAATCGGGCTACGTTACACTTCGTCCGCCGATCACTCCTCTCATTTCCTCCAGATCCTGACAGGCACCAGCCGACTTTTATTTCCCCGATATCGGCAACCGGTCTAAACATACACGTAAATTAAAACCTAATATCTAAATCCGTCGGAGATGAGAGCAATGAACGGTGGTAGTGGCATATCCTGGTGCGTTCAGTATGCTAGGTTGTGGAGAGAGGTTCTTATGACGCAGAAGAAGCCTTTTAATTATATTAATTTAAAACACAATAAAGAAAAAAAAACCACATAAAATACCGTAAAGATGATGCTAGAGTGACGCGGAGGGTCCGAAAAGCTCGCGGTCGAGTACTCTCGGTCCATCAAATGAATAAATACCTGAGTATGACATCGGGAACCTCTTGTGGACGACGAATCACCGAGTTTAACACACTTCCAGATAAATAATAAAATAAACAATGCAGTAAATCAAGACGACAAATATCTTGACAAACGGCTCCAAGGACCCAATGCTTAAAGCCATAAGCTCCGAAAACGATATCAGTCAAGGGTTTGGTCGAGGCCTACCTTCGGGGCTCTCTGACTCACCACCACTTGCTCCAAAACTCCAAACTCGACTATTGGGTCTACTCGTACTCGAGCAACTCCGAATCCCAACTTTCTGACACCATGGTCTTCCCTCAACTGCTTTTCTCTATTCTCCCACTCCATTCGCTCGTACGCTCTACTACTTTCAGTCACTCTCACATTCTCGCTTCTCCATCAATTCTTCTCACACCACATACAAGCCGTGGACTCACGGGCATTTCCGTAATATCGCTCCTCGTGACATCCGAAGTTAGCAAATCTATGGCTTTCTCGAGCATCGCAAACGAGGCCTGCCATCCCCGAATAAACGTACACGTACCCCAGCTAACTCCGGGTACCAACACGAAGTGGCGGCGACATCTCAGTCGCTCCTCCGTGATCACCACATCAACCCCGAGGACTAAGCCTAGGCCTAGTCGCCATCACTGGTTGGAAGGCACGTTATCTTGGCCACTATCCGCGACACAGCTAGATATCCCCTGTTAAATCCACGCTCTACCACACAGACACTCCAAAACAGACAACGTACCGTACACGTACTCGTACTCTCAACACACTTAACTCACCGCACACATATACTTCATACTCTCTACTCACTATCTACTACACTCAACTCGACACACGTACTAACCCTATTTCTCTCTAACGCACAGACTCACGCTTACTCCACTTTCAACTCCATCTCCACGGCAATGTAACGTCATAAGCTATATGCCCAGACCTATAGCTGTAACAGAAATGTCCTGTAGTATTTACATCTCTAGTCCTGTGGCTGCAACAGGACTATTCTTGTTATAGCCGCAGGAATATTACTGTTGCAGCCACAGATATCTTCCTGTTGCAGCCACAGGAATAATTCTATCGCAGCTAGAGGATGAATTTTTTATTATATACCAACAATACTAACTGATCACAACTTTGTTGACAACATACGTTAATTGTTTTAATCAACACTAATCAGCTGACTTTACTTCCGGTTCAGTATGTCTCTAATTTGACTTTGTGAAGTAAAACATCTCTATCTTCTGTGCATGCGTAATTGAATTAAAAGTAATTGGTTAAAATAAGCGCCAAAATTGTTTGGTGGTAAAAATTCAATAATTATAAAAAATTCTATGTTCGATTTTTAGAATAATACACTGTAAAAAGAGCGGTGTTAAAAATAGACTCAATTTAACTCCACGTGGTGTTAAAATGAAATTACACAAGTGTCGGAGGCATAATTCGGTGATTTTAAAATACCGGTGTAAAAGCGGGATGAATTGCGTTTGCTCAGATCATTAACTTTGGAAAGCTTATAAAACTCAAACAAAATCTTGATACACATATACATACGCACTCAAACACGCACACATACTCAAAAATATATGAACACACACTAAGTAAAATATTTTAACACTGGTTAAAAATATTTACACCAGCGACGGCGTTATTTTAACACCGCTTTCGATGTTGAAATTTAACATCGCAAATTTTAATACCTACACCGCTTGGAATTACCCCGATTATTTTTTACAGTGTATTTCCTAATATTAGTTTACTTCCCTTACTACGAAGCTTTGTGGCGAAAAATTTCATTAAATAGAGAAAAATCTGATGAATCTCCCAGTACAAAAACCTAGCAAAAAAAGGTGTAATTTTTTTTGTTATTAACAAAGACGTTTTGCAAGTAAAGGCTCAGTCGACTTTAACGGAATACTAGAAAAAGATTATTCTACTGCAGTTAATTTAATGTACAAAATAAAATAATTCGATCATTTCTGAATCGTTTGGTCACACCATTTGTACGAAAATCTTAATTAATAACGATGAAAATAATTATTTAATTTAATCAACACAAAGAAATACTAGCCTAACAGCTGATTTATTTACCGACGTGGTCTGTGCATATCCACAGTGGAGAGAAGTTGCGCGCGTCGCCATGACTCATTTGAAATTTCAAGCGCGTTGATAATTTTATTTCAGGCAATAATTTATTTTAATATCTTAAATTCAATTAATTAATGAAAAACTTTTATTACAATCGATAAAATTATTAATATATTTTTATGGATACTGATGTTAAAAATAAAATCTTGAGAAAGTAGTAAGCAAATTTGAAAAATTTTTTACAAACATTAAAATTGTAACTGTAAATTAGTGTACTACCAAATGTCATTGAATTTTCATAAGCTGAATGATTCTATAATTTACAATATTTTAAACCTATGTTGGTAATTACTTCAATAAAATAATCATAAAATGAAGATCTTACCTATTTTTTTTTTCTTGCCTTTAATTATTATTTGACTAATTGATACTAAATATTTTATCGCCACAAAGCTTCGTAATAAGGAAAGTAGACTATATATATATATATATATATATATATATATATAAATAGTTATTGACATATATAATTAAATTTATATATTATACTCATTATTAATTCAAAACTATTCCTTGCTCTAAAAAAATTCATCCTCTAGCTGCGATAGGATTATTCCGGTGACTGCGATAGGAATAGTCCTCTGGCTATAGAAATATACCTGTTGCTTCAACAGGAATATACCTGTTGCTTCAACTCGACTGATCTTGTGAATACTGCTAGATCTGCTAATATGATCAAACTCAAGCGATATAAGATGCATTATTAACCCTTCTTTAAGACCAACTTTCCTTGATTTTTATTGCATACTAGAATGTCATCTTTAACGCCTCGAAGAAGTATGACTAACAAAAAATTCCTCTCACATACTAATTATACCATGATGATGATAATTCTCTCATAACAAATTTATCATTTAACTTTGCAGATAAATCGGTCTCCTTTGAGAAATCAGTATCTTTCAGTGATGAACCTCCAGATATGAACTCGCCAAAGCAGCATTCTCCACAACACACAGGTAAATTTTTCTAATATATAATTACTATATTTCTTATACTCAAATTTGGTCAGCTGTAATAAAATTTGATCAAACTCTATACTTATTTTTTTTCCGGGTATCACTACTAATATTTATTAATTATTGCTTTGTATGATTCTATTAACGCAAAACGAAGCGGATACAAAACCTACAAAACCAGCGATAAAATCATCAACTCTACCTCGGATGTCATCTCAAGGTAAGAGTGTAATTTTTACCGATATTTTTAGTAGATTTCATAGAAATCTAACTACTACGTATTTGTCCTCATGACGCAATTTTTCAAAAATTTTACCATTTTCTGTCTCAGTTAGTAAATAAATTGCGAAAATACCATTAGTTCAAAAGCTTTATATATATACATACTGTAATAACTGATAACTTATAAATTAGTATCACTTACATTACAATGATAACACACTTAAATTATAAATAATAACATCACAATTAACAGCAGTAAAAGAAAGGCAAAGAAAGATAGTTTATTAATATACAAGATATTCTCTGTTTAGTTATCAACGTATAACTGACTGATTCTAGTCGCGTTTCTATAAACAAGAGAATAAAACATTTGTTTTCTAGATATTCAAATATTTAAAAAGATCAATTTCACTTTCGTTCCAATATATAAATATATATATATATATATATATATATATATATATATATATATATATATAAATATAGATTATCGTGTTTAAAAAAAAGCATTTGACGTTCAATGTAGCAATCGATGCATTATATTGAGTTCTAGAGCTGCATAGATTTAGGAATTGATCAGATAAGTCACTTCAAAGATAACTGAAAAAAATCGTTTTCTCTATTTCTTTCGCCAACGATATCTTTCGAACTAATTAATGGAAGTAGATGGTTGAGGCCGAAATCGACGCACCTTATTAAGTTCCAAAGCTGATTAGATTTTGAAATTGATCAATGGAGTTGTTTCTAAAAAATTTCAGAAAAACTTAAAAAAAAAATCGGTCTATCGGTTGACCCTGCGGGCCAGCCTCAAAACTTCCCGCTATTTTCGAGATTCTTAACTTTAAAAATATTGTTGTGAATACATTTTCGAGCTCTTCGAGCTCGAAAATATTTTTGTATGCCTTCGTTTTAAAAACAAGTTAGATGGCATTATACGATGATCGAAAAAGACTATAAAGAGGATGAGTTAGTATGATTTCTGATACATTTTAGTACATTATATTTTTACTGATCCGGAAAAAAAAATTTTATGTTATTTTTTTAACTTTTAAGTACCGATATCTTTTGAACTAATTAACCAATTTTGGCGTTTGAGGTGGCTATCTGCGCGTTTTCTTGAATTCTAGAGCTGAATAAAATTTGAAATCGACCGGTCCAGCGATTTCAAAGATATTTGAAAAAAAATCGTTTTTTACCATTTTTTTCTCCAACGATATCTCTCGAACGCATTAACCGATTGAGATGGTTGTGACGGCGATCGACGCGTTCTATCAAGTTCTAGAGCTGATTAGATTTTGAAGTCGATTGTTCGAGCCGTTTCGGAGAAATAAAAAAAAAAATAATATTTTTTCCATAATTTGCAAATATTTTCGAGTCTACTTGATCAAATGATCTGAAATTTTCAGGAAAGTTGACGGCCAATAAACTCTTTCGATTGCTACCTTAATCATTTAAATCGGTTTATTAGTTAACAAGTTATAGAGCGTTCACATCCACATACACACATACATACATACGGACACTCGGACATCATTCTGAAAATAGTCAGAATAGCTTCCTAGGACCTCAAAACGTCGACATCTGATGAAATTTAGATTTTCGCGAATCGGGGTGAAAACAATAACTTCCCGAATTTTTTGAAAATCATCGATTTTCTTAGCGGGAAGTTAAAAAATTGTTTTTTCGTATTTCATCAATATCCAAGAGTCTCTCATCGATCGATCTGAAATTTTCAGAAAAGTTGACGTATATTCTCAAAAATTATGAAGAATATATGTTCTTGTATCAAGTAAATATTCTCGATAAAAATATTTTTTTTTCTCAGTGTGTCATGAATGATTGAGCTTGGTCATGCATGACGTTGCCCGGATCATGTGTGACTATTCTTTCCTCTCCTTGTATGGTATTGTACGATTGAACAAGATTTTACATGATTATGCACGACGACGCATAATTCGTGCAGTGTCGTGAATGATCATTCATGACTGAGCTTGGTCATGCATGATTTTGCATGAATCGTGTAAAGTCATGACTGAATCATGCATGACGATTTTTTTCGGGGAACTCGAACAAAGAATTTAAGATAATAAGATTATATGTAATCAAGAGCTTGATAATTAATGGGCCGATTTGCGGCAGTTTTTATAGTCGATACTATAGGCAAGAGGTAGCTTGCATGACCTAGATTTGATTTTGCTGGCTATCGAAAAATAGGATAGTAAACGGAATCTCTAACGATCAGAACGAAAAAGAAGATGATGTTACTAAGCATAGTTGAATAGCTGAGCTACTCGCGGGGTGCGGTGTAAGAAAAGGCGTACGTGACGATCTCAGGTAGAAATTTCTAGAGCAATGACAAAGACTCAAAAAAAAAAGATGATGGTAGTTCCTATAGGTGGAAGGAAATCCGACCTCATGTCATTAGATAGGAGTTATTTTAATCTGGTAATTACATGTTATTAATTAGTCTTATGGTATAGGTTGTTATCGATAATTGATCCTTTTGTCATTATCTTTCCATAAGTTATAGTAATTTCTTTCTAGCACCAGTGGTTTAAATGTTACAGCTATTTTTAATTACAATATTCAATAAATTGCAATTATTATTAAGTTCATATATAAAAGTGCATTAGAGAATTATTTTGAAAATCTTAGTTTTTCATTATTTTAATTATTTGTCGAGTTATTGACAGTAGAAGTTAGCGATATAGTCCTATGTGTTAGAGAGAGAAAATGATCGCGACGGGTCATGCGGCACGCCTTAGAAAGAAGCTTCTAGATCCAACTCAATGTTATTAGATGAGCCTTATTTTGAATTGTTAATTACGGATTATTAATAGGTTAAAGGTATATGTGTTTACTAATTATTAATCCTTTCGATATCATCTTTCGATTGATTAAAGTAATTTACTTTTACCGTTATTGGTTTAAATGTCATACCTATTTTTAATTATTATGCGATAATTATTAAATAATCTGGTATTCAGTAAATTTGGGGGAAAGAGAAAAAAATGATAAATTTCCAAAAAATGTGAAAAAAAGTCAAAGAAAACAAAAAAATTGAAACTAGTTGTGGTCGAAAAATTTTTTTTTTACATTTTTTGGAAATTTATCATTTTTCTCTCTTTCCCTCACATTTACTGAGTAGCCAACACAAAAATGTAAGAAAAAACGAAAAAAAATTATTTTTTCATTTTGATTATGATTACACAATTAAAGGAACAAAATTTTCCTTTAATTGTTGAGTAAAATTTTGATCGATCACCCCCGAAAAACAGTTCGATCGATCAATTTGAAAATTTACACCTGAGGATTTCACGTCATGGCTCTTAACCAGTTTTCCAAATGAGTACGAGGAGAAATTGTTATATATTGAAACAGGCATGAGAATAAACACCTTCGAGAAGTGTAGATGGTCGTACCATCTCGTACGGAAAAGCCGAATCTCAATATACGTATATACCCATACAAACATCTTGTCATAGTATAGGTAACTCATACATACACTGGTCACTAGTATGTACACTAGCGCTATCGCGACAATTACTACTAACATCAATTTAGAAATACTCCGATTTAAGTATCAAAAAATTTGTAACTTACATTGAAAAGATACGGAGACAGCGTTGGAAAATTTTAAAATAAATACAAGAATATTTATATGTTTTTATATCTTATTTTTTATTCCTATGCTTTTTACGATATTAGTACTGTATTTTTTTAACTGAACTTAGTATAACAATCTTTTCGTAAAATTACGATAGTAAATTGTAAAAACTCTTTTCTAAATAGTAAGTTTTCATATAAAATACTTGATAGTTTACGGTAAAAAGAGTATGGTTCAGGATTACGATACTTATAAAGTAAATTTTCATAAAATTTTTTCTCCATGTACGCATGCCTTGCTCAAGATTTGTTCAAGGCTCAAGTTCAATTTTGAGCCTTGAGTAAGCCATGCGCAACTATTTTCAACTATAGTCTTCCTCCAGAATTGAGATAATCTGGCACGAATTTCTTGTGCAAGGCTTGCGTTAGGCGTGCAATTTAAAGCTGGTCACAAGTATCTGCAGCAATACACATACGTAGAAAAAGACACTAACACCTATCGATCTTGAGAGCATACTTGCTCAAGAATTTAAAAAAATTGTTATAAGGTAAATGTCCCCAATACCGAAATAAGACCCAATACCGGAACGAGACCTAATACTGGAACAATTTGATAATCATCATATTATACTTAAACTCGTACACGAAGAAGTTAAATAAAACTTTCTATATTTAAACTCTTCACGGAAAAAATTTCCTGTTGCGGCAACAGGATTTTCCTGTAGCTACAACAGGAGGCAGTCAAAAAATCAAAGAAATAAAAAAAAATTGAAACGTGTTTTGGGGTCGAAAATTTTTTTTTGACATTTTTTGGAAATTTTTCGTTTTTTTTTTTTCTCTTTTCCTCAGATTTACTGAGTTACCAATGCAAAAATGAAAGAAAAGTGAACGAAAAATTATTTTTTTCATTTTGATTATGATTACACAATTGAAGAAACAAAACTTGTTCCTTTAATTGTTTAGCAAAACTTTGATCTATCACCCCCAAAAAACGGCTCCATCTATCAATTTAAAAATTTATAGGGTTATTGGGGGTACATTAAGCTAAAAAAGTCCCTGGCAACAATATTTTTTTTATCGATATTTGCAGAGTAGCGGTTGATTTACTACACAGAAAATAAAATACTATTGTTTAAACATGAATTTCTTGGTTCAAGAATTCGGTTCAAAATATTTATTTTATTATTATTAATGATCAATTTCTTAAGAAAAGAGCATCAAATTTATTTTTGTTATTGTGTGAATTTGATATTATATTTTAAGTAAACAAAAGAATAGCTTTACTCGAATTAAATATAAATTATTTCCATCAATTCTGCGAATTCATGAGACAAAATTATATATTCTTGATAATTATCAAGAACATATGTTCTTGTATCAAGTAAATATTCTTAATACAAGTATTTTTTTTTCTCAGTGTAAAAAACCAAAAAAAGTCATTTTTTTGTACTTACTTCTAAAGGATGTTGAGTCAAAAAAATTGTTTTTTCCAAAAAATGATGAACGGGTCTTGTAGAGAATTTATTCAAGTTTTTAACGCCGCCCTCAAATTTACTGTGCAATCATTGGTACCTGAAATATCGATGATCAAAGCCAAAAGGATCAATTTTTGTTTGAAGGCTGATATCTCTGCGACAATTTGTCCTACGAGGTTTAAAAAAAAGCCAAATTGAAGCTGAATAAATTTGCCAAATTACCTATGCATTGGTTTAGTTGACAAAATTCTTCCACGGTCCGTGGGCTCTTTGGAAAAAAAAAAATTTCGAAATTTTTTGACTCGTGGTATTTCTCATATTAGCGTAATAACCAGACCTTTTAAAAGTTTTTGATAAAAATGCACTAAAACTAGAGATTTCAAGCTATAAAATGCTTTTTTTAAAACCTCGATACGATATTTTTTTCCAAAGTTACATGTTTTCCAAAGTTACCAATTTAATATAGTGGAAACCTAAAACATGCAAACTTCAATAAGACAATTTATAGATAAATTGAGAAAAATATAGATAGCCCGAACTGGGAATCGAACGCAGACCATGTTGGTATCGCGCCGAGTACTCTACCAGTTGAGCTATCGGACACTATACTATATTCCGTTCAATTTGATCTATAACTTATTGAGCCACACCGTCCATCGTACGGTATTACACCAATTTAATATAGTGTATGAATAATTAAAGTCACTTTGACTAGCGCCTGTTCTCATTATTTTTCATCGTAGCTTGTTGTCTTTTTTTTAAACTCGAATAAAAAAAAATTTTTTTAAATTTTATTATAATAAAAATATTATTCAACTAAAAAAGTCATAACAATTTGAATACTATCGATATTGACATTATTTTCTTAATAATTTTATCACTCCAAGAATCTATTTTCAAGATCTAATTATGATCTTTTATTTATGAAAATAAATATTAAATGTTAATTTATCACTGTATTGAGGGAAATAGTAGAAAATAGTTTAAGAAAACTATAAATATTGCTATTTTTACATTTCATAGTCATGTAATTAAACTGATAATCTCACTCGCATTAAGTTAGAATTTTAGGGTCAACAACTCCATCATACCTTTAAAATTGAGCCTATTTATTGATCCTCAAATTTCAACAACAAAACTCATTTTTATAACAGGGCTATGCTGTTGCTCTGGTCGTCTACTAAGGGCGCCACTGGAAGTAATACGGCCTCTAAAAACCGGATCTTTAATCATCAGGGTCGGTGTCATTTTGTTAATTGTAAGAAAAGGAAAACGAAGGATAATTTATAAATAAATTTTAAATTTATAATTTGACGATTTCAACCTCTTTTATTTATTTACGTTAATTACCTTTGACAACTTTTTATTTCATAACCTTATAACCTTATCAAACTTTATAAACCTTACAATCTTATATATACGGACAAAAAAATATTCTGAAAAGTATACTGTATAGTTACAGAAACAATACGCAATAGTTATCTACTAGATTGTTACTGTAATGATCTACTGTATCGCACTGACAACAATACAGTAGATAGCTCTGAGACCTATACCGTATCGCTCTGAGCTCTATCTGACACACATTTGGAAATTTTTATCATTAATAAATAAATAATTTTGATTAAATAAAATAATTTGTAAAACTGATTTATCATTTGCAGTCTAAATAAATTTAAAATATAATTGTAAATATCTTTTAATTTTTGAGGTTATATGTATATATATATATATATATATATATATATATATATATATATATATATATATACATAGAAAGTTTTTTTTTGTTGCTCATCAAGCAAAATATTGTTTTTTATGCTAAAACAAAAACCCCTATCAAGTTTGAGCTCTTAATTCCAATCTTAAGTACTTTCCATTTGATTTCAAAGATTTCCCATTTAAAATATACGTAAATTGAATTACTTTTTTTTTTGGCTTTCTAATACTCAGCTGCGTTTTATGACATCGACACGGTTTTGGTCGCAAATTATAGGGCATTTGGTGTTCTTCACAAATACCCATAGTAACTTAGCTGTAATTCCAGCTGTTTTACTGATGTCCGCTGAGGAAGTCATTTTCATATCAAATTGACCTTTATTAGCTTGCAGAACGTAAACCAATAAATGCACATTAAAAATGTTAATGGAAATTTTATAGGAAATTTTATTCCCTTCAAAAAAAGCTCTATGAGTCAAGTCGCTAAAGTCCATAGTTTCAGAGTTATAGGAGTTTTAATAATTTAAAAAATATAATATTAAAAAAAAAATGACAATGGCTAATTTATTTTTTAAATTATGAAAACTCCTATAACTCGGAAACTATGGACTTTGTAACGGGTAAAACTGGGGTTACTTTCAATTGCCAATCAAAAGTTATTAATTAATTGATAAGTCGAAACTGAACCACACAGAACCAGGAAAGATGAACCAATAAATTGATAAGAATCTGAATGTAATGAATGTAATTATTAGCCAGTATTAATAAATAAATAATACTTTTAATCAATTGGTTCACTGAAATATCGTAGTTACTTTTAATAAGCAAATTTAGAAACACAAACTACCCTCTTTTGGCTCGGGTACTGCTCGCCGGAGTCCAGGGTGGAAAACAAAAGGGGTCTTCAAAAAGACAGACAATATTAAATATAACAATTCAAATTTTATTCAACTCAACACTTTACATGGGCTTCGCGCCCTTGTTCTACTACCTCTACAACAATCAATTACGGTTTTTAATTGTTTCAAATCACGGTTTATCGCGGTTACGCGGTCAATTCACACACACAAAAGTTACGCGGACTAGTGACGCGGTTCTACCCTCTCCCGGGTGCTTCAGGGGTGTCTGGTCGACTTCCCCGTAGGCCTTGCACGAATTCCCCTTTCCCGAGGGTAAGCGGATGGTCTCCGTCTAATCCCCACCTAATCGGCTAGTATCACCTACCACCCCTTGGCAGAAGGCCTCAGAGTGGGGACCCTCAAATCTCCCCGAGAATCAAATTTCGCGTACCTTGGTCCGGTCGGACTCGGGGTAGTCGAAGTTCCAGATGTTGTCCAGGGAATGGTCTTCCTCCAGAAAACGTCTCGGGAGACTAAGTTGCCAATACGGTCTTTACGAGCGCTTTTATTACCTGATCCATCCGCCACACATACGAAAAGGGATAAATTTCATCGCCCTCTAGCGTCGCTTGCTTAAGCGTGGCGATCGAGAAATTATTTTAAGTCCCTGGGCGAATAAATCAACGGGAAACAGAAAATTACAAAATAATATGTCAAGAGACTGAATTTCTTCTAAGTTTTGTGCGATAATATCAACGAGAATTGAAAAATATAATTTAAACGAAACATAAAAATGATTTGGAAAGAAAAAGAATGTGTTTAAGAGTTAGAGCACACATTGAATACGGAGAAATTAGCCGTGCGGCTTACGCACTCGCAAGCGAATAGAAAGAGAATGGAAGAATACGCGATTAAAATACTAAGTCAATTTCAACTCTCACACATTATTTCTCTTATTTTATATTTCTTTCAATCTCTTGAATCTTTTAAAAGATTCATATGGAATTATTTTTCACGTTTTTTTCTTTCCCTTTGATTTTGCTGGCTCGGGACTTAAAATAATTTTCACTCGGCGCGTATCCATATACTCATACTTATACACTCGTATAACCATAATATCACACAAAATCTTATTAAAAATAAAAACACAGCCATAGTAAAATAATAAATCAACATAATTATAGTAATAGCGTAAAGTATATTGAAAAAAAATAGAGATCAATAGTAATTGAATCACAAATAGTAGATCATAATTAAACATGTAGTAATTAAGTAGTAGTTTTTAAGTATAAGGTAAAAGTCCCTATTACGAGACATATTTCAGGATAGGTTAAAGACCTGCATCAATATTAATACTATTTGAGGATAAAATATAATTTTAATTGTATCAAGCAATAATTTCATGATTAATTCATCACTATTTATGTTTTGTAATAAATTTTATAATTAAAAATTAATTAAAATAAGGATTTTTAAAGGGAACCTTTATGGCCCTATTTATGAGACACTAGAAAGACACATGGCCCCAGTGTCTCATAGTACAGGTCCCTATTTTTGAGACACTTAAGAAATCAGCAAAATTGATTTAACGATATTTATTTATTGATACTTTGAGATCATTGTAGTTATAAAAATAATTATTTTGATTTTTCATTAAAAAATAATAAGTTTTTATAAATTAAATGGCTAATTATCACAAGTTATTGACTCAAAACTATTTGTCTTCTTTAATTTTTTTTTGTAGTTCTTTAACTTGGGCCATTAATTTTTTCTTCTCTTCCTGCAGTTTTTTTTTATTTTGTTGTTTTTCTTCTTTTATTTTTTTTAAGTTTTCTTTTTCCAATTGTTGCTGATACCATTCATCCGATGTCCCCACAGATAGCAATTTTGGCCTACCTGCTTTTTCAATTTTTATTCGTTTTTTTTTTGGTAGATACTCTAGCGGTAAGGTAAATATTTCTTTTAAAGGTCTTGTAAGTGACTCATCTATAAATAAAATAAAGTTCTTTAAATCTTATCAATGATTTTCATAACTAGTCCATAAAAAAGTTATTTCATTTAACCTTTATCAATATTTATCGATAAAAACTTGTCAATAGAATTGTTTGTATCAATCATTCTAGAAACACCGTCCAAATTTTCTTTCATAAGTTCTAAAAAAAACAGTTAAATTTATAAATTAAATTTAGTGAACATAATAATACATTCGACATTTACATACCTAATTGATGATTTTCGTCAACTGTATGATTCGCTGAATGAATATTCATGGGTTTTGTTTTAATCTCTTCTTGTTGTACAGGTAGCAGTATATCTAGAAGTTCATAATCCACGGGGATTGTTTGGTCAATTAGATTGCATTCATTTAAGTCTACAAAAGTGGACTGCGTTATATTGTTGCTATTAGTTGGTAACTCTTGAAGATTTACTTGAGCAGGTTCACAAATGACTTCAAAAATTTGTCCATCATTGATATAATTAGTTTGTTCACAGTTAGTCAGATTACAGTCATTGTCTACGATAATAACAGATTGTAAAACGTCTTCACTATTTATTAGATTAATTGTTTCAACGTTACTAGATAATTTTTCATCATTAGTAGGGAGATAATTAGTAGAAGAATTAATATTTGTATTAATATCGTTTGATAAGCAAAATTGATTAACATTTAAGTTATGTTGTAAGATACGCTGAATACGATGATCATTAAGATTTTCAATATTCTTGATTACTGGCTTCTGTTGCGAAGAAATACCTATTTATATAAATATGTAAATAGATATTAAAAAATATACAGCATAAATTGAGCAAATGAAACGAACTGAAAATAAATAATTAATACTGTAAATAATAAATCATTTTAATTAATAATAAATACTGTAAAAAATAAATCAAATGTAAAAATTAATTAATTAATTAGCCTCGAATTTGATATCAATTATAGTGTCTCATAAAAATCGTAACAAAAAAATTATAAAAAAAATAATCCAAGCAAAAAATTGCAAATATCAACTATGCATAAATCAATAATTATAAATTAAAACAAAATAATTGTTTATTTTGAATACCCGAAGAAGTGTTAGAAATTTTAAGCCAGTAATCGAACAGTGCTTTCTTCTGTATATCTCCGGCCCATGATCCACATTTTGCAGCTTCTCTGAATTCACAAAGCGTACCTTCGGGTAAATTTTTTTCAAAATTTAGCAAAAATTGTTGTTTTTCTTCAATCTTATCTGAATTATTATTATCTAGTTGTTCAGTAGGTCGTTTGGATTTCCTACTCTTTTGTAGAATATTATAATCTACAGCATTTGAATCGAATAAGTATAGTCCAGTTGCTTTGAAGCCACTCACGACAACACTTTCTTCATTTTTCATATTTTCTAATGTGAATTTGAGTACTTGAGGGAAGTCTTCTTTCTTAATTTGTCCAACATCATGTTCATTTTTCCATTTAGGTACACATTTTTTCCAGATTACCTTAAAGGGATGAAAAAATGAAACATCTAATGGCTGCATAATATGGGTTGAATTAGGGGGTAGCATGACCAATTCAATTTGCTTGCCTCTACAAAAAGTAACTAAAGGTAGATTAAGATGTGATGAGTGGTTGTCCATGTATAAAATGACTGGAAACGCTGTTTTTTGTTCAATTAGCCATGGATAGAAGACATTCGTAATGTATTCATAGAAGGTTTCCGTTGTCATCCAACCATTCTCCGACACTCCAATACCCCATCCTTTAGGCGTATTTTCAACTATTTTCTTGGGTACGCATTCTTTATAACAGTACATAAGCATGGGTGGAGCACGAGTTCCATCAGCACTGTACATGAAGAGAACGGTTACAGCTTCCTTGCCACCATCGACTATTTTATACACAGCACGAGATCCTTTTTCAGCTAGCACACTTTCAGCGTCAGGGCACAAAAGTATGCTAGATTAATTGCAGTTGAAAATTCTAGACGGACATATATTTAACAAATTTTTACTTCCCAAATACTTCCCAGAACCTTTGAACTAATCTTGCAACTGCTCGCGACTGACAGCTGCCCTAGTTGTGCTTAAATGCTGGGGTTTTCTGATAGATAATTGAGGATGGCGTTTTCTGAAAGCCTCATACCAGTGACGGCTTGGCCGATTATCAGTAAACGGAGTTTTTATTTCCATTGTTTGGACATATTTTTGTACACAGTCTAATAACTCTGTTTTAGTTACAGGTGATCCCATTGATCCTCTGTGCAACACCCACTGAACAATAACATCCTCTTCTTTCGATGATAATACAGTTTCTGGACCTGATTTATTTTTTGTTTTTTCAGGATCAGCACTTTTTTCTTACCCATGGTAGCTGCAGGTACTCCATAAATCACAGCAGCTTTTCTTAACGACAATCCTGTATCTTTTATTGCTTTTAAAGCTTTTTCTACATTTTCCGGATCATAGTTTTTCCTTTTAGACTTTTTTTTAATCAATTGATTATTTATATTGAATCTAAACACTTTTTTTTTGTTTGGCTTCGATGGAGTTTTTGGAGTTTGTGTCTTCTGAGATTTTTGTTTATTTCTCATTATTTTAGCTTTTATTAAAATTTGGCTGTTTAATCTAAAACAATTTATTAGTCAATAATATATATTATAAAATGTACAAAACTTATTTAAAATAATTAAAAAACAAAAATTTGCTAGCCAAGTCAATGCTCAAAGTTTTGATTTCAGGTTAGGTTCATAATCTAATTTTATTTAATGTAAAATATTTACTTGTAAGAAATTATTTGAAGCGCTACAAATATCTGATATTTTATATTATATAATTACACTATTTTTATAATGAAAATCGATTATTTGCAATATAAATTCTTATAAATGTTCACTGTCTCTTCTAACCGGGACGAACGAAACAGTCTATGTCCATATTACTTGATACACTGAGTAATGTGTCTCATACACCGGTATATTCAGATTTTTAAGTGTAGGTATTATGAAACACTCGAATATAGAGTATTATTATCATGGAAAAAATAAAAATACGTGTAAAAATGAAATCTGCGACTTGTCAGCTTTTTATTAACATATAAATTATATATATAAATATAATAAACATTTTAATTTCATCCGAATGAAAAACTGTACAGTCATTATCGTTCAACTCGTTTCAGCTATAGTTTCAAGTGCAGATAATGAACCACGAACTTAAATAATTTTTTTCTTCTGACATTTCAAAAGAATCAAAAGTAAGACTTGTTACTTGCGTTTAAAATTAATAAAATAATGAGTTTATTATATTTTTCCAGAGTGTTATTTGGTATTTTTCTTATGAGTTAGTACATTTCCATTATGTCTCATAAATAGGGACTATGTCTCATAATATGGACTTTTACCTTACATAGTAATTAGAAGAAGCACCATAGTTTTTCGGTTTAGTCATAAGTAATAATAATAATACTAGTTATACATCACACATAGTAGTACGTAGTAATAATCACATTAGTAGTTAAGTCATACTAATAAAAATAGGAGTAAATTAGGTACCATAGTTATAGTCAGGTTTAGTATAGTCATAGATATAAGAATTAACTGTAGCATTAATACTAGTCATATTTAAATAATAATAATAGTAACTCGTAGGAAATAGTAATAAAAATAATAGTTATAAGTAAAAATAGTAATCACATTATACACACTCGGGTTTGTGACAGCAGTCGAATAGATTTGCCCTCAAATTACCGAGTGATTATCACTATATGCTAGTGATATTATTATGTATGGGCTATTTATTACCCTCAGAATTTCAAGACATTCCAAAGGAGGATCCTCACCCGCGCAGAGGTACCTATTAGCTTCCTGCAACCACGGAGTTGCCGCATGTTACGGGTGCAAGACATGCGGGCACCGCTAACGGTTGGAGTACTGGTCCCAGAACCCACGAAGAGGGTGGTACTTGCTAGTTTGGCGCCCCCTAGAGGGCGCCAAAACAATTTCCGGGAAACAGCTGGAATTACAGCTAAGTTACTATGGGTATTTTTGAAGAACACCAAATGCCCTATAATTTGCGACCAAAACCGTGGCGATGTCATAAAACGCAGCTGAGTATTAGAAAGTTAAAAAAAAAGTAATTTAATTTACGTTTATTTTAAATGGGAAATCTTTGAAATTAAATGGAAAGTACTTAACATTGGAATTAAAAGCTCAAACTTGATAGGAGTTTTTGTTTTAGCATAAAAAACAATATTTTGCTTGATGAACAACAAAAAAAATACTTTTGCCGGAAACGAAGCACCCTAATAGATATAATAACTAGCTGTTACCCGCCTGCTTCGCTAGGCGCTTCGTAATGTTAGGGACTCTTAATTTTGTTTTTATTATTGATATCGATATCCTAGCATTTACTGTTTAAACAATCGTAAATACGAATACAAAATACGTAACAAAGAAAAGTTTTAAGTGTAGACACCATAGGATAGAGTCAAATTTGAATAATCTGGCTAAGCTTATAACAGTCGAATTATAGAAAAAACACTACTGATTTGGGAGTAAATTATCGATAAAAAATGTTTAATTGTATTACTATTAATTTTCTTGTGTCCTCACTAATATTCATTTTAAATATCAAGCCTGTAGATCTTTGAATCGCAGCCGTGAAAATTTTCATTTCTTACGCCCCCGCAAATCTCCACCATAGTTGATTATTTAAAAAAAATTTACATCAATAGTTTTCTCGTATCGAAGAAACTTTTCATTTCAAATTTTAAGTCTGCACGCCTTTTCGCTGAAAAAAGTGAAAATTTTTATTTCTCACACTCCCACGAAGCCCCACCAGTGTTGGTACAAAATAAATGAATTATACCATCTTTTTTTTCAGTTCGTCAGTATTATTATTATTTTGCTATGGCAAAGTTTTCTACGTCATCTGGTAGTACCCAATCAGAAATGCGCGGTTGGTAGATTGCCAATGAGAAGCGAGGATTCGGTTAGTTGCTCGATAGTCCACTTTGAATAGAAATTTCGTGAGATCCGGTCTTATTGAGCATCTACATCAAGAAAGGAAAATGCATCTTGGTTACTATGGCAATGGTTGCTATAGTGACGGTCTCTATGGCAATGGTTGCTGTGGAAATGATTGCTACGGTAACGGTTGCTACGTGATCGAGAAGTCAATGAGAAGAGAGGATTCAGTAAATTGCGAAGAAGTAAACTTTGAGTAAGAGTTTCATAAAATCCGTTCCTAGTGAGCGTCTACGTTGCGAAAAGAATATGCATGCTAAATTTCAATTCCATAGGACCTATAGTTTTGGAGATCTCATGATGAGTCAGTGAATCAGTGAGTCAGTGGTATTTCGCTTCTGTATATATAGCTAGATATATGGTCACTGGTTTAGCAGTTACCCAGGTATAATCAGATTTAATTATATATTTTATGGTTACATTATCGAAAAAGCGTAGTTGGAGGTAGAGTAAGCGTGAGTCTGTGTGTTAGAGAGAGATAGAGTCAGTACGTGTGTCGAATTAGATAGGATGAAGAGTTGAGAGTATGGAGTGTGTTTGCGCGGTGAGTTAAAGGTGTTGAGAGTATGAGAGTAGGAGTATGTGTTTCATACGTGGTATGTTTTGAAGTAAATATGTGTGATGGAGCATGGAGTTGACGAGGAATGTTGAGCTGTGTCGTGGATAGTGGTCAAGATAATGTGCCTCCCGACCAGTAATAACGACTGCGCCCAGGCTTAGCTCTCGGGGTTGACGTAGTGATCGCGGAGGAGCGATTGAGATGTCACTGTCCCTTCATGTTGAAGTCTGGAGTTAACTGGGCTACACTTATGATTATTTAGGAATCGTAGGCCTCGTTTGCGATGCTCAAAGAAGCCAAGAATTTGCTGGGAGTACCACTATGGGAAGGTCCATGGCTTGTATGTGGTGGGAGTACGAATGGATGGAGAAGTGAGAGTGGCTGAGAAAGAGTAGAGCGTGAGAGTGAGTGGAGTGGGAGATACGAGTGAATCAGTTGTGAATACCGGCGAGTGAGTTAATTAATGTAACGGGACGGTTAAGTCCACCTCCGTTTGACGGGAGGCCGATACCACACCCTTTTGGGCATACTCGCGCTGCGCATATCCCCTATTCTCTACCATAATATTATAAAAGCGAAACATTGAGCAAGCTCAATATTGGCGGATGTTATAACCCTTAGGATCAGAGATCCTTTGCGTGTGGGTGCCGAACCAACAGCCACTACGAGTCCGACCTCAATTGGACCCATGCACTCCTCCGGTCTCAGGAAATAAAGAGATTCTGGTCGAAGTCGGGCTTGGAATGCCCCCCCCCCCATAGTACCAATTTCATGTATTGGTCGACATACCACAGTTGGTCAAAAGGGGACATGGTTTCTTCCCCTGCCTTCCTGAGAAGACACCCAGTTTTATTTACATTCATTCGTCCATACTTCAACACTTTCACATAAACACCTAACTTCGGACTGACACCCGAGATGCACAGAGTCCTTACAAATCGTGAGTTTTGCACACCCATGCCCATATGCTCCGACAACAACTAGTAGTCTTCTCCTCCTTCCTCTTTGTGTTGGAACTGGCTGCTGAGCTTGTGGTGGAGACAATCTTTGCTGAAAGCATTAAAAATTTTCAAGGAGTTTGGGGATGTGTCAATCACAAGCTGAATGGGCACTGCCCCCGCAACTACAATAAGTCCCTCATACGATGCCGTCTTGTATGAAGACGTCATTGTAATCAGGGCTCGACGTTGCAGGGCCCTAAGAGCATTCCAATCCTCTACCTCACATAGGTCACTCCAACCTGCTGCCGCATATGTGACAACAGGTAGGAAGTAGCCCCTGTAGATAGTGGACATTGCCGGAAAGCGCAGTCCCCATTCAGTCCGTGCGAGACGGCGTAGACGACCAAAAGTTTTATCTAATTTCGCGGGCCTTGTCTTTATGTGTGTTGTTGGTTTGAGGTCCTGGTCCAAGTGTACCCCTAAGTATCTAACGCTCTTTTTGAATGCTATTTTTGTTTTACCTACTACGATTTTCGGTGGCTTTGAATCATACTTAGACTTTTTCTGTCTCTTCGCTTCATAGGGGTACGGACCTTTGTCCTTGCGTGGACCACGTCGGGTGTACTCTCTTTTGAGGAATATTGCCTCGGTCTTGGACTCCGACAATGTAAGTTTCGCTGAACAACACCATTCCAGTATCGAGTCTACTGTCCCTTGCTCCTTTCTCGCAATATCGGCACGTGAGGTCCCTTCTATGATGACGAAGAGGTCGTCAGCATAGGCTACAAATTTACTCCCGTGTTCTATCGGCTCTAATTCTTTAAGTAAATCATAGAACATAATGTTCCAAAATAAAGGCCCTAATACTGATCCCTGTGGAAATCCCCTTGTTGGCTTTTTGTTCTCTTTTCCAAATCCCCATGACAGTGAGACTGTCCTATTTTCAAAGTAACTCTGTACTACCCTGTAAACATTTTTGGGTCATTCCCTTTTCTTCAAACCTTCGAGCCCTCACGGCCACCACACGTTGTCAAAAGCGCCAGAAATATCGAAGAGGTCCAATTGCCAGATTCTCTGTTGTCGAATCTAGTAAGCGACGCATCTCAACGATTGCATCTTCGACTTCAGTCGACCTTTTGGCCATAAAACGAAATTGTTGACTGGAGATCTTATCCCTAGCTAAGACTGTGGTGGTGAGTCTCGACTTAATTAGTCTCTCAAATACCTTCCCGATTACCGAAAGTAAACATATTGGCCTATATCATTTAGGGTCACACGCGTCTTTGTCACTGCTCTTAAGGAGCATGATAATCCCACCCTCTTCCCATGACGTTGGGAAAACTCCTAACTCTAAGCATCTATTATATAGTTCTAAGAACTCCCCTGACAAAATTACTGCTGCTCTTTACATCACCTCATTCTCCACTAAGTCTGTTCCGGGTACTTTTTTATTTTTAAGGGTCTTTAAAATTTTGTAAAGTTCGCAAGGGGTGAATAAATTGGCGTCCGCGGTGTCTGGTGGCGTCTCTGAATTTACTCGCGTAGTTTTCTGCTCCTCCGTTTCTTCCTCTGGTTTGTCGTCTACAATGTGTTTGTTGAGAATGCAGCTAGCTGTGTCCTTAAAGCTTTCTGTGGATTGTCCGTCACGCCGGAATGTGGTGAGCACTCTGTTAACTCGGTGTTTGTCTACCTGGAGCTTTTAAACGATGCCCCAGTGCTCCTTGTTACCGTTTGACGTGACAAACTCTTGCCAGCTGTTTTCTATCTGTCTTTTACGTGTTTTGAGTACGTCTTACACAGTTTCAAGTATGTCTTTTTTAGTTCTGTCCTTTTGTCTTCTTCCAGCTCCCTCTGGTGTCTCCTTCTGGCTTTGTAAACCACTCTCTTTTCTCTTGTTAGTTCTCTGGTCTACCACGGGTATGATTTCTTGTGCGGCTTTTTCCGCGGGATAGCAAATTCACATGACCCTATAATGGTTTTAGTAAGTGTATCGGTATACCTTCCCACGTCCTCGGTAGTTTCTCATGGAACTTCTCCCAATCGGCCAACGCAATGTTGAAACGCTTGAGGTCAGCCCCATCGACGCCCTCCCGGTCTTTTGGAATTTCAAGGCTGATATCGATCGCATAATGGTCGGTACTTTGCACCCACTCGCGTTTGATGGACCAGTTTTGTACGTACCGAGCAAGTTTTGGGGTAGCTAAAGTGACGTCTATGTATGATTCTCCTGCGGTTGATGAATAAGTTGGGCCCTCCCTTTTTATGTTCAAAATCTCTAACTCATAATGGTCTATAAAATCCTCCATTTTCTCTCCCTTCCCGTTTGTTTCTGGCCCCCAACTAATAGACCTAGCATTCGCATCCATCCCAAATAATACCCTTTTTTCCCTTAATGCCTGAACTACCTTTTCTAGTTGCGTTCCTCTTCCCACAGGACACCTGTCTCCAGTATTCCCGCCTTATCGTTTCGCAAGTTTACCTGCAAGACTCGAAGACCACTAGTGTTAAATTCTCTTTCTCCTCCTTCTCTTTCTCTTTCTGTTGCTGTCGGATTTGGTGGGGATGGAATTTCGTTTCGCGTACCGAGCTCTTCTACAGTTTCTTTTTGTGTTGAGAGCCCACCGTAGGCAAAGTTACTCGACCCCAGACACTCACGTCAGTTTGTGCCCCGCGAACAAAATCTCACGTCTACTAAATTTACTCTGCACTCTCGCGTGAGTGTTACTGCTGTTTCCCGTTTTCCAAGTTAATTGGTCTCATGATTTTACCCGTGCGCGTCCGCTTTTCCCGATTCTCGTGCCGACGATTGACGGGGATACCAGGGGGCTTAGCCCAAAGTGAAAAAATTGCCCTGGGTTCAAGGACCACAAGACAATTCATCCACTTATAATCATCAATCATTCAAAATCGATTAAAGTGAAAAGCCCACTTCCCCGAAGGGAGCAGGACTTATCACTTTTATATATATTCAACAATCATTCAATTTCTTCCATTGATTTTTGAGTGATTGGCATCACTTTTTGGGTTGGCAGCGTTGGGCTACCTCCCCAAGCCGGTGACCGTTCTGCCTTGCTCCGATAAGAACATACTAGCACACAAGGTGTAACAATCCACAACATTACTCCCTGCTTGTAGTTTCCGTAACGAAGGTCCACAGCGTTGCCTAAGTACAAATTATTACTCGTCCCCCTCGGATCGAAGCGGCCTATTAAAAGCCTCCGAAGCGAACATACGCCGCTTTTCCTAAGTTACTTCCACCAGAATTATTTGCGTGGGAGTAATGAAGTAGAATGCCTTACCTGACCCTTGCCTCTCCTGTCGACTCAAAGAGTTGTTTTTTTCCTATGGAAGAGGCCTAGGGACGGCTGAGAAGTACCCTCCCAGGCCTGCGTAACCCTATGAATCCACAAGCTCTAGCGGGCACCCGAGGTGTTTTAAGCCTCTAATGAATACTCTCACAGGTCCGTGTGACTTGCTTTGAGTCCACGACCCGTAGTATTCTTTTGGAGTCATTGCTCCGCTATCGCATGTGTAGCCACTCAGGCTTGTGTAGCGCCTTGGCCCACAAGACCGGACTACACTTCACTTTGATAACTACTCAAAGTTATCTTTTTGAGGAACATATAAGGTTTGAAATTTTGAAATTTTCGCCAAATTTGGATGAACATAGCTCATTCATTAACTTATATGCGCGCGCGCACCCGCACATACACACCCTAATGTATCATTTCTCTTGCCCCTTGGTCCTGTAACAGGGTAATTTTCAACCTTGCCAAATTTGGCCCCTTTATTAATTGATCTTAATAAGGGCGCCACTGGAAGATAAGACTCGGCCTTCCAGAACCGGAGATGTTAAATTTAGAAAATTCAGGGTCGTTGAATTTTACAAGAGTGAGAAAGGATGAGGAATTAAATTTATAACACAATTTTTTTTTTAATATCATTAACAATTTTATTTATCACAAATAATTTTACCCACCGGGGTTTACTTCACTTATAATTATTTTATCAACTAACGGAGTCCACCGGACTTTATTACATTGATTAATTTGTCCCCTGGACTTTATGAATTAAAATATTTAATTGGCAACTGGCCTGATCCCCTGGATCTATTTAAAACTGAGTCCCCTGGACTTATTAATATAAACTTGGCCACCGGCCTGATCCCCTGGATCTATTTAACACTGAGTCCCCTGGACTTATTTATAATGGCCACCGGCCTGATCCCCTGGATCAATATTAAAACAAAATCGGCAACTTGCCAGATCCCCTGGATCTAATTATTTCAAAATAATTAATTAAAAACTCCCCTGGAATCATTTTATATCGCACACACACACGTTTTATTTAACCAATTTACTGTCCACTGGACTTAACTCACACACACACACACACACACACAATTTAATTTTCTTCTAAAACTTTCCTTAAAATTTAATTTTAGTTATTCCTTAATCTTCTCTTTTGTATAACCGTTTACTTTAATTCATAAAAATTTTCCAGTATTAATTTTCCATCAAGTGATAGACTTTACTGACTCGAGCGACCAACGCTATCTCTCTCTATTTCGTGTCTTTCTTTCTTCGCATTCAATTTTAATTTCCTTTAACAATTTACAGACATCAACTTATTACTCAAATTTAATTAATTAAAATCTCAATCTTTATCCCGATTTTTCAGCACTTGATTTTCAGTCTTATAAATTTTATCTTACTAAATTACCGATTAATTTATCATATAACAATGACTTAATAACTACTATAATTTCTGGCCTCCTGCCGAGAAATTTTTCTCCTTAATTTACAATTAATGATTAATATATTCTGGCCTCGCTGCCGAAAATTATTTGACCAAACACGTGGTTAATTATTATTTTATTTCTTTACAATAAATTCTGGCTTCCCCCGCCGAGAATTTATTCTATCGGAGACGCTGGTTTATTAATACTTTCGATAGTTTTATACTCGATATTAATTAATTTATTAATTCTGGCTTACCTGCCGAGAATTGATTTACGCACAGCACTACGATGTTAACACTCAACTTTTCACTTGTTTACCGGATGATACCATTGGTGTCTATCTAACTTCCCTTGGTCTTTCGTTGGTTTCCGGTCTTCTGGATAAGGCTCACGGCAGATGGACGTCCGTTAGGCTTGTCGGCTCGACCGACTCTCCCCGATTTTGCTGCTGTCCTGTTGTTATATATTTTCAGCTCGGCCATTTTCGGAAACTTCCGGAAAATGGTCTCCCCACTTAATTAATTTTGGGACAGAAGTCCGAGCTTCTTCAATTAGCGCACCCGGCGACAAGTCGAAAAACTCTAACGGGTACTGGTTTGGGGTTTCGGCTCGGGTAACTGACCAGCCGTAGGAAACCACGATTTTCCTTTATGATAAATTAAATTTTACCCTGTTACAGTCCTATTGGGGAAAGTTATTTTGCCCTCTTTTAAGAGTTTTAAACCCTTATTTATATTTCAAGATCTAGCATGAACTCATACTCTAAAGAACCTCGGCTTGTAATCCGGCCTTTTGAAACCTATATCAGCTAAGTTACCTTGTCCATGTAGCTGTCCACACATGGACCTAACCACTCGTGGTTATAGCTCTGGACTATCCAAACCATCGCCTCCTAAGTAGTGAAAACTGAAGTTCCTGGCATCGAGGTTAACGCCTTAAACTACACTTTGATGTCCGAGTTTCTCGAGCCTTTTCCATGCGAGCACTGCTCTCAGCCAGTTTGGCCCTACGGTCCACCGGCTTTTGAGCTAGTTTAGTTTAGTTTATTTATTGACGATCATGGAGCTACTGCTCCTTGTGATCAAACATCAAAATACATATTATTTTGTTATATTATTAGCGATAACAACTAAAATAAAATACCATATAATTATAATTTAGACGCTATAATTTAATTTAATTTAATTTAGACGCTTACTCACTCACTCTAACACATACAATATTTTAATTAAGTAAGGCTCTACTGGTTATCTAGATCCATTAAATACAAATAGCATTTACTTCGAAATTCATTTAAACTTACTGATGTCGTAATTTTGATTGGAAGCGAGTTCCAAAAATTACAGCCGGTAATAAAAAATGACTTCTGGTAAGTTGTTGTTCGAGCAAACGGAACTAGAAGAGTATCCGTCTTGTTGAAATTTCGACGAGATGCAATATTGGGCCTAAGGACTAACTCGTGCCCAAAAAGACCTGGTCGCATAAGACATAATGCTTTATAAAATTCACATGAGATAAGCTGTAGCCTGCGACTATGAGGTATAAGCCATCGCAATTGATGTCGATGTCGCGATATAAGTTAGGTTAAGTTTGTGAATGCACAGTTACAATAGTCATATATACGCATTACTAATCCAATTACCAGTCTATGTTTTAATGGTGTTTTTAGATTAGAATCATTTAAACGAATCCTATACAAAGCATAAGCAGCACGTTTTTTAACACTGGCGATATGTGAGTACCATGATTGTGTACTGTCAAGTATAATACCCAAATATTTGAAAGTATTAACAAACTCAATGGCGACATTATTTAGGTATAGTTTGAGATTATTTACATTGTTAGCATTACTCACATTTAATTCACAAACACTGATTGTGCTGCCAAAAACCATAGCTTTCGTTTTAGATTCATTAAGACTAAGTTTATTTGCTGAACACCAGTCATCAATACGTTTAATATCATCATTCATCCATCGAATACAGTTATCAATATCTTTAGGTTTACAACGCAGATATATTACAAGATCATCTGCATATAAAAGGTATGAACAATGCTGTAAACATCGCGGCAAATCATTAATAAATATAGAGAAAAGTAGAGGACCAAGAACACTGCCCTGAGGAACACCCGAATTTATTTTAATCCATTCTGATCAATTATTAGCATTTATGAACGCATATTGAGATCGATCACTAAGATAAGAATAAAACCATTTGACACTGTTTATTGAAAAGCCGAGATTAAAAAGTTTGCGTATAAATAGTAGATGATCAACAGTATCAAAAGCTTTTGTAAAGTCAAAGTATACTGCAATAGTGATCTCTCCCTCATTAATGCCAAGTCTAATATCATCTATAAATCTCAGTACAGCAATCTGGGTCCCCATACCTTCCTTAAAACCAGTCTGCCTATTATCTAGAAGATCATTTCTCGATAGGTATTTAATAACTTGTTGATAAATCACTCTTTCAAGCACTTTAGATAAGGCACAAAGTAGTGATATAGGTCTGTAATCCGAATGCGATGATGGCTGACGAATTTTCTGTAATGGTTTCACTATAGACCGCTTCCATAATGATGGGAACAATCCATCATTAATAGATACATTAAATAAGTTAATAATGAATGGCAATAATTTAACAGGACTTTAAACACTTGTATCGAAAAACCATCAATTCCCATTGCACTAGTAGAAATACGCTTGATTGCACTTTCAACACTATTTACCTCAGTATCACGAAGATGAAACTGAAACAGAGGATCTTCATAGTAATCGTCTGGAACACATTCGTCAAAACTCAATAGTGGATCACCTGAAGAGATAGAGGCAAAATGTTTGTTTAGGTCATAAGGCGGTATCAACTGCTCATTATTGTTATGTGCTCTTTTTCTTGTAAGTCCTAGATTATCAATCACTCTCCAAATGGCTTTAGAGTTGCCTTTGGATTCATATTTAGTTTGTAGATACTTGTTTTTAGCTATGGAGATCCTTCTTTTACATTCACACCGAAGATCGATATATCTACCAAACAAAGCATTTGATCCTTATCGCTTCGCAGCTCTATAACAAGCATCTCTCTCTTTTTTCAATGAACGTAGTTCAGCAGATAACCACGGAGCAGGTGGACGGCTTACGGAAAAAGTTTTCAATGAAGCAACATCATCTAAAAAGTCATCAATCATAGAATTGAACAGTCCAAGCTTAATGTCAATATCCAATTGATCATCAAACTCATCCATATTATAATTTGCCATGAAGTTTCCTGCAGCTTCTTGATCTATATTCTGTAGAGGTCTGGAAGTAACTATAGTCCGTTTGTGGGCCAATGTATTATATTTAACAGTTAAGTAGGTCAGATCATGTCCTGATAGAAACGGCTGAAAAGACTGTCCCCAAGAAGAAATCATTGCGAGATATCAATCCAGGTATCTGACGTTCTTGTATGATGTGTAGGATCCATGCGAATTATTTTCAGTCCTTGAGAAGCAAAGTATTCCCTTAAATTTGAAGAATCCTGAGTTTGTGTCAGCAAATTAATGTTAAAATCACCTATCACGCAAATAAATTTATGTTTCTTTGTATGGCTTGCTAATCTATCTTGAAATATTTCTAAGTGGTCAGCTTTTGGAGGCCTGTAACCTACTGCAATTAATAGCTTTGGTTGAGATGGGCTCCAGACCTCGGTAATGAGGAACTCCGGAGTACCATCTTCTGATTGTGATATTGACGATGCTAGTATACGAGATTGCAGTCCGTCGTGAACAAATAATACTACACCCCCACCTACTCGCCTACGACGATCTACACGTAAAATATTATAAGATGGCAAAGCGATTTGAGCATCAGTAATTGCCTCATTTAACCATGATTCAGTCACTGCAATAATATGGTACTGATTCATAAGAAAATAATCTCTAAACTCATCAAGGTGAGCATTAGATGCTAAAGACTGTGCATTAAGACAACAAATATTTATGATTGGTGATTTTAGAGCATCAGGATTTGACTTTGATGTCGTGGATATTAAATAAGAACTTGATAATCTGGGCGGTGGTATGTGACAGCCATGTAGTGAGTCAACGTCTGATAAGAGTTATAATTTAATGAGCGATAAATCTGTGCTCGGCAAAATTTTAATTGGCTTGGTTGTGGGATCCTTCCTTAAGAATACAGCACCGTTGCTGATCCATATAGATCTCGGGCTTATTTCTGTAAACTTTTTACGGACTGCATCACGTAGTTTCTGCAATTCGAGTGGTATTCGATGTGTGATGGCAGACCAGTTGGGGCGGACCCGTTTCGTTTTTTTTGTTTTATTCTTACAACTATTGATTCCTTATATCTACTACTATACTAGCTACTATTTATCTAAATTACTACTATTCTTATACTATGACTACTTGTTAACTACTAAACCTATAACTAGGATGCTTATGCTAACTACTATTTATTACTGTACTTAAAACCTACTTTTTTATAATAACTAGGACTACTATTTAATTACTACTTATTTACTATTTGTGATATATTACTATTATTATTATTACTTACGACTAAACCTAAAACTAGGGTACTTATTCTAATAACTATGACTACTTAATGCTACTTGTAACGATTAACGAAACCTAAAACTATGGTACTTATTATAACTACTATTTTGTACTTAAAACCTATTTATCTAATACTAATTACTACTTGTTTATTGTAATCTACTTAAATATTGGTATTATAACTATTATTTACTATTATTTCTATTAATATACTTAAACTATTGCTATAACTATAGTGGATTTATTTACTATGGCTGTGTCATATTATTACTAAGATTTTGTGTGATATTACATTGGTACGAGTGTATAGAATGGTAATATGAATACGCGCCGAGTGAAAATATTCTAAGTCCCGAGCCAGTAAATTTAAAGGAGAAGGAAAAAAATGTGAAAAATAATTCCATATGAATCTTTTAAAAGATTCAAGAGATTGAAAGGAATATAAAATAAGACAAAATATGAAAAATGATGTGAGAGAGTTTTAATTTAACTTAGTATTTTAATCGCGTATTCTTTCATTCTCTCTCCGTTCGCTCGCGAGTGCGTAAGCCGTAAGGCTAACTTCTCCGTATTGGATGTTTACTCAAAGTCTTAAACACATTCTTTTTCCTTTCAAACCATTTTTATATTTCGTTAAATTATATTTTTTTCAATTCTCACTGATATTAAAACACAAAACTTAGAAGAAATTCAATCTCTTGAATAATATTTCATCGTTTTTCTGCTTCCTTTGATTTTTGACGGTTGGACTTAGCATATTTTCTCGATCACTACGCTTTAGAAAGCAACGCTAGAGGGCGATGGAATTTATCCTTTTCCGTATGTGTGACGGATGGCTCAAGTAATAAAAGCGCTCGTTAAAGCCCGTATTGGGCAACTTAGTCTCCCGAGACGTTTTCTGGAGGAAGACCATTCCCTGGACAACATCTGGAACTTCGACTACCCCGAGTCCGACCGGACCAAGGTAAGCGAAATTTTGATTCTCGGGGAGATTTAAGGGTCCCCACTCTGAGGCCTTCTGCCAAGGGGTGGTAGGTAGAACTAGCCGTGTAGGTGGGGGTTTGACGGAGACCATCCGTTTACCCTCAGGGAAGGGGAACTCGTGCAGGGCCGACGGGGAAGTCGACCAGACACCCCTGAAGCATCCGGGAGAGGGGTAGACCCGCGTTACTAGTCCGCGTAAATTGTGTGTGTGTGGGAATTGACCGCGTAACCGTGTGTACGTATTTACAGAACCGTGATAAACCGTGATTTGAAATAGTTTTAAATAATTAAAAAACCGTAATCATTTATTGTAAAGGTAGTAGAACAAGGGCTCGAAGCCTATGTAAAGGTTTGATTTGAATAAACTTTAAAGTATTACATTTAATATTGTCTATCTTTTGAAAACCCCCTTTGTTTTCAACCCTGGACTCCGGCGAGCTAAACCGAGCCAAAGGGGTAGTTTTGTATATCTTCTAATTTTGCTTTCTGGGATATTTTATTGGCTAATCATTAAATTTCCTTGCATTCAGATATTATTTGTCTATTTACTGTTTTGTCTTTTCTGGTTCTGATTTGGTTCATTTCCGACTTATCAATTAATAACTTTTAATTGGCAGCTGAAATCAACCCCAGTTTTACCCGTTACAGATGATTGATGCTTATTCTACTTGACGATAAGGTAGAGTCAATAAACGAAGCTAAAAGATTCGGATGTTTTTTCTTCACACTGATGATTTGATTGCACTTTGCCGATGACGCAAGCTCAACGAGTATAGCTCTCGACCTGATACGACCATTGTTTAATTGAGGGTCTAAAGGCTTTCGTCCCATTCGTTGTACGTATACAATATCATGCTCGGGCAATTGAACATCGATTACGTTGGCCAGAGCTGGAAGAAAATCTTTTTTAAGCTTCCGAGGATTAGTCGTAGTGTCAGTCTCAGGAACTCCTGTAATAACAAGTTGATTAGAGACGCTTAGACAAGCCATACATAATAACATAGTGTCCTCAGCAGACTTAGTTATCGTAGATGACGCTATTGCGATCTTATTTTCAATAACATCTAAGCGGGAGTCATGTGACACGATTTTTTGAGAAATATCATCGACACTACTTGTAATTACTTTGACTTCTGCAGCAACTGTAGAAATTTTATTTTGACAAGATTTTAGCTCTCGACGAATGACCTTGTTGTCTTCTTTTAGTTCATTAACATCAGTAGCCATACCTTCCAAAGTCTTTTGCATTCCTTTTAAGCCTTGTATTCTCCTGTCAATTTTAGTGAGCAAACTACTTAATTTGTCAACACTATCATTAAAATAGCAGCAAGGACACTTTTGTTGTATAGCTTCTGGAACATCTATTTCATCAATAGCAAGCTTCGTTGTGACACAGACAGAATGATATACATGTGCACATTTCAATTTCGTTCTGACAGAATCAGATACTTTTTCAATCTCTACATAACAGAGAGCACACTTTGGTTTTACCATCGTGTCTCGTGAGTGATTTCAACGGTCGATAATGATAAAACAATCGATAACTGTAATGAGTACCAGTTCGATGCACCGTAGCGCAAATGTACAATCAAAGCGACTGTGACTAGCTGTTGACAAATCTCACAAATTTATATAGCCAATGACTAAAAGCCGACACTGATCAATAAAATAAATTAAATAATAAGAATTAATAAACCTTTCAAGTAACTAATTCGCTCGAATCAATCACAAAAAATCAACACTCGATAACAATAACAACTTTCAAAAATCACTAGCGGTTGAACAGAAGCTACAGTCGAAATATGACAGAGTGACAAAAAAAGACGTTCAGTTGTAACAACACACTCTAGCGTAATCATCTACTAGCTACTCTAGGGTATGAGAACGTTCGTTCAGCTTTTAATCTTTTTGTACTTTCTTTGACTGATCCTTAGTCAAAATCATGTGCTCAAGGAGTAGTATTCGATAGTCATAAGTCGCTTAGACGAAGTAAGCGACATGACGTCTTAGTTTAGTTCCTTGGTACACTTACACCAAGGTGCGTGCACATGAGCACGCACACACACACACACACACACACACCCACCCACCCACACATACACACACACACATATTTTTCAGGTATTTTATACCCCTGTATCCTGAACCCTTGGATACTTGAGTGGACTCTGAGAGACTACCACTCTTTCCTTCTTTCCCAAACAATAATGTCCGTCTGGATCGGCAGTGACATCTGTTGGTTTCCCTTTCAGTACTTGTAGCGGTAGCCACGAAGAGGCCAGTGTGTGCTTACCCGGCCCATTTTAGGCCACTTTTGGGCCATACCGCCTGGCGAGTGAGTTAATTGAGTTTTGGAGTTGCTCGACTACGAGTATACTGGCTAGTCGAGCTTGGAGTTTTGGAGCAAGTGGTTGCAAGTCGAAGAGCCGCCGAGATATGCCTCGACCGCAACCCTCGACTGATGTTGTTATGGAGCCTGTGGCTCTAGGTAATGTGCTATGGGAGCCGATTGTCGTGATGTTTGTCGTTCCGGATATAGGCCTCCGCATATTACCACATTATTTATTTATTTTTAAGATTTATCTGAGGAAGTGTATCGAGTGTTGGAAATTCGTCGTCATTGAGAGGTTCCCGAAGTCATACTCAGGTATTTCTTTGGCTGACGGGCTGAGAGGACTAGACCGCGAGCCTTTTGAGGCTCTCAGTGTCTCCCGCATTATATTCAAGATATTTCATTTGATTTCTTTCCTTTATTTTATTTGATTTATAATTTAATGAATCGGCTACTTCAACGGAGTAAGAACCGCGGCTCTCTCTCTCTCTACAACCTAGCATACTAACGCACCAAGACATGCCGCTACCACCGTCCATGTCTCTAATCTCCTAAAGATTTATATTTTACGTTTTCAATTTACGTGTACGTAAAGACCAGCTGTCGATACTAGGGAAATAAAGATCAGCTGACGCCTGTCAGGATCCGGAGAAAATGAGAGACCGGTCGGCGAAGTGTAATGTGGCCCGGTTTTGTTTTGAGTCCTGATTTTGTTTGATTCGAATAGTTGAGTAATTTTATTGAGTAAAATTTATGTGTACCCGGGAAAAAATTATCAGACCTGACGTTGCCTGTTCATGTATGATCAGGCGTGAAATTGTCACGATATTGGAATATCGCGGCAGTCTCGTATCAGGTCGGTGAGCAACAGAGGGCAGCACACGCTGCTCACACGTCTCATCCGCTATATTATAATTATTTTGTTTACATATAAGATTTTGTCTTAATAATTGCGATAATAATACTTTATTGATTTCCTAGGTATAAATTGTGTTGAACTCAGGAAAATTTACTGATTAATTTAGGTATATAATTAGATTTTTGTAATGCTGGGAAAAATAATTGCGCATTGGATTTATATGCTTATGATTATTTTGATTGGTTGACGCATGCGCGTCAACGCAACAGTTGGCGTCCGTAAATTTATTTATAACAAATGAATTTACTAGTTTTATGAATAAATCACTGGTTGATTTATCGTTAAATCATATTAAGAATCAATTATGAAAGAGACAATTGGTCATTTAGCGTCGGGAACTGGATAAATTACACGACCCAAGTTATGTATTATGTTGGTGGTACTGTATAGAAATAACGCGACAAATATATATATTCACTGGTCGAAGTGAGATATACGGCAAAATGACGCCGGCTGAGGTGCCGGCGTGAGATTCACGTGCTGCCATGGTCAGACGTGGGATAGTCTCTATAAGAGTAGCGTGTGTGCTCCTGTTAAATTAAGATAATTATAAATTTGACGCCATTTGGTAGTTTCAGTAAATACTCTAAATCCATTGGCATTATTTGAGAATTTTGAAGAGTACCCGGGGAAAAAGGTTCAGATCTAACCACATATAATTATATCTGATCAGACCTGACAAAGTAGATCTGGCCAAATCTGATCGGATATTATTATATGTGGTCAGATCTGAACCTTTTTCCCCGTGGATCCCTATTAAAAAAAATATTAAATTGCGAAAAAAAAAGATAATTTCAATTCAATCCGGAATGTAATCTGATATATTCGGAACATTACTTAGAGGAATTATAAATGATTTTAATTAATGAAAGAATTCCGGTCACTGCTAGGCTCGAACCTGCATCCTTCCGATTCAAAGTCTTTGATACTATCCACTGCGCTGACCTACGTATGTGATCGCGTGAGTGTTAATAACTAGATATGAACAATTTTCAATAATAATACAATGTATACATGATTATATCTGAGCAGATATAATGAAATTTGATCATTTAAAATGTATTTAATTCAAATGTAGTTGTATCTGATCAGATCTTACGAGATATACGCAGATCTGACTAGATACAATCATGCCTGACATTGTATCTAGCCCAGATCTAATTATATCTGATTAGATCTGACCGGATCCAAACGATGGTTGGCCAGATTCAATGAGATCTGATCATGTCTAAATATTAGATCTGATCAGATGTGGATAGGTTTGCAAAGATATAATTATATCTGGTCAGATCTAAACCCTTTTCCCCGGGTATTAAAGGAAATACATTTATCGTATTAAATTCAATCAAGGGGGTTGAATAATTACGTAAACCGTAAGTACTTTTGGCTATTACATTGGCGTGTAATTTGGTTCCCGAGTTGGTGATCATTTGTCCGTCTCATGAGAGCGAGCGAGATAACGAACTTTGAGTATTAATATTTTTCATAAGTATATGATGGAATGCGTGATTATTGTGCCCAGTAAATACTAATACAATGAGTGAAAATATTCAGTATTATTTTATTATTACCAAATATTGATTGTGATAAATATTTGGTTATTTTTTTTTTTCATTATTATTTATATGCATTAATTATTATTTCATTATTAGTACAAAGTATATGCGATAAATAGTCGATGGGATTTCAATAATTACTTATGATTTTATGTATTATTTCTTATTATTGGTTATGATATGCGTCACATATTTGATTGATTATTATTTCTTCTTGATTGTTATTTGTTATGATTTACAAATTAATATTAGTACTATCGCGTAAGAAATATTACGCATATAAATTATTTGTGATTAATAATTATTATTTATTTACAATTAGTATAGACTAGGAATTATTATTTTGCGAGTTATTTTTATTATTTCAAAGTTATTATTGTTTTCTTGCGAGCGTGCGGCATTGTACGCCCAAGTATTCATAAACAATTATTATTATTTGTATCTATGGTGATATCGAGTGCAATTAAATATTATTTGGGAATTTTATGAGATTATAAATAATTGGCGAATAGTGTTTTTTGCAAATATAAATTATTAATTTTATATAACATTTAATTTTATGATTTAAAATATAATTGAGAAACACATGGTCACCAACCCGGTAGTTATTAAACTTTATTTGTTTAATTAATAGCTATCTCTTTCGTGCTAATCCTTTTCTTGACCTGAAAACTGCTCCCTGATCATTTCATTTATTTTTTTTTTCCTTCCATTTTTTATTTTTATTTTTATTTAAATTTGTTCGTGGAGGTGCACGAACTGGCGCCCAATTCGGTTTTCTAACCCAGCCTGAGAAGAGCTGTGTGTCCCGCGGAGATTTGAAGCATCTCCAAACGGGATTTTGTTTTGGTTATTATTTTATTTTCAGTTTTTCACTGTCGGAGGGCCATAACGGCTATTTCACACAAACCACACTCCGCTGTGGGACGTGTGAAATAGAAGAGAACGTTATAAAATTAGACATGATCAGGCGTGATTATACCTGCCCATGCCTGTTCATGTCTGAAGCGTTGAATACGCTCAGGCCTGATCATACCTGTCCATGCCTGTTCATGTCTGAAGCTTTAAATACGGTCAGACCTGATCATACTTGTCCATGCCTGTTTATGTCTGTTCATGCCTGTCCATGTCTGAAGCGTTGAATACGCTCAGGTCTGATCATACCTGTCCATGCCTGTTCATGTCTGGTCCTGCCTGATATATGAGATTAAATTTAAAATCTTAGTTATAATTAAATATAACTAACTTAGTTATAATTAAATATATAATTTCATATAATTATAAATCAATAATTAATAAATTAAACATAAAATTTTTTTTACCAAGAATCTATCACGTATAAGATTATTATTACTTGAAGTTCATATGAAACTATCTTTGCAAGTCAATCTCTTAGGTCAGCGGGTAGCGGGTTAAACTTCCGAGCGTAAGGTCCAGGGTTCAAATCCTGCACACGCCCGAATTTTTTTTTTATTTTTATAGAAATAATTATATATAATTGTATAATCTAGTTATCCATAATTGTATATAATTATCTAGGGCCATTTTTTATTTATAATTTTTTTACCCGGATGGGACTGAACAGACATGAACATACATGATCAGACCTGAACATGTTTGGCCAGGTCTGGTCAAGCATGGTCATTTTTCATGTCTGATTAGGCCTGAAGACTCATACCTGTTCATGTCTGATCAGGTCTGATCATTTTTTCCCGGGATATTGTAGTTGAGTCTGATCGAGAATTAAAAATATACGTTACAATTTATATACATGGGTATTTTTTATTCAATACTTTAAATTAAAAATTGCATGCCTCATAACCCGAAGCGTTTGAAGTAGTGCATTACTCTCATCATGTCAAAGTCAAGCAAGTTTTTATTTATTAATATCAATAAATAAAATAAAGCTATGATTCATAGAACTTTATCATTACTATGATTGAAAGAAATAAGTTTATTTAATTCAAATTTTCCCGCTACTATATTCAAGCACCTTCGCGTGCACCTAAAAAATTATACAGACCTGATGTTTACATCTGTCAAAATAAAAAGTTACTAAATGCCAAATATAATGTTGAAATTTACTAAAGAACTACGACAACTGTGTATTTATAATAACTGTAAGTACTTTTTTTAATATTTTACGTGTTTATAAAATTACTTGTACGAAGCCCTTTTTCGATAAATATTAAACTTTTTTTTAAATACTTACATAAGATAAATGTGGTATTGACAGATCAAGGTCGAAGAAAATATTATTTTTCTATCTCGGGCTTTAGACTTTGTTAGCATTAACTAATGATTTTGAAAAAAAGATATACATTTTTTCATTCATTTAAAAACTAAAATTTTTTGCATTTTATTACTTTAAATAATTTTAATTTGATTTTAAAGTTTATTAGCTCTAGTACTTTTTTTTTAGTGCGGCTGCTAGCCACCAGACAGTGCCACTTTTTTTTGGAAAAAAAGTGGAGGACACTCTCAGAGAATGGCCTTAAATAATTTATTTTGTTTCTATCCACCTTAGAATATGTATTTTTTATGAAATATTAAATCATTCAGAAAAATTTAATCCATTTTAAATTAATGGAAAATGAAAATAAAAAAAAAAGCGAAAAATGAAAATGAGAAAAAAAATGAAATTAACGTTTTTGATTCTTAACTTTCGATATATTTTAAATTTATTAATTATTAATAAAAGAAATTTATCTTTTGAAAATTCATTGAACTTATTTACTTCAAAAATAACTCATTTAATTCACAGTTCCGGTATTGGGTCTTTCGGGTGTTGTAGAAAAAAATTATATATATATATATATATATATATATATATATATATATATATATATATATTAAATTTACGCAAAATTAATTTATTTATTTTTGAATAGGTAGCCCAATTTATATGGTGTAATAATTTCTTTTTTTTATCTATGTAAATATTTTTAAACCGATAAAAATCAGTCGTACACCCTTCGTCGTTCTGGTATTGGGATATTTACTTTATGGGAATGTACTGATAATATTTCATTCGATCCATTATATTATTTTCGCAGACAAGGGTAGAAATAAACCATCTCTACCACCAAAGCCGATGGCTCTTACAACTGGAACCTACGTTTATAGAGACTTAGCACTTACACCTGAAATGTACAATCAACTAAGAGGTTTACAAAAAAAAGCAAAAGATTTACGTCATGAAGTTCGAAATTTACGTAGAATGTCTCAGGCTCAAGCACATACCGTTCGAGAAACTATCAAAGATACGTTCATCACTATACGGTAAATACAGTTTTTTAGTGAGACTATTCGAATGCTAGCATGCCGGGATTTTATGATAGTCAATAAAAAATTCAAAAAATTCCAACTAATATGTTATTCAAAAAACTGCAAGAGTCTGTTTAACATGAAACAAAATACTAAAAAAACCTTGACCCTCTGAGCCAATTCCAAAACTTTCCGATGTCTTCGCACTCACAAGGTGCAAACCAATTATTGTATACCTGTTTTGGAGTTCTCGAATCTCGATTATGCTTTTTGAAAAATGTATTTTCATGTTCTAGAAGTTTAAATCACATTCTGAAAGATATTAAAATTGAAAAATTCAAGTAATCAGATTCGGATCACAAATAAGTTATTATCAAATTTGTTGTAACGTTTTATAAAAATCGTGAATTTTTTGTCATAATTTTTTAAAATATCTTTATTTTCCAGGTCTGGCATCGTTAAAGTATCTGTAGACCCCCAGTGTGTCAGGGCCTCGATTATTATTATTATTAAATTTTGCAGGTTAAAAGGTCTTTTGCTGATTGCGAATCTTACCTGCTATTCTTCATATATATATATATATATATATATATATATATATATATATATATATAAAGTATTAGAGTAACCCAAACGTTATCTTCAGTGCTCCAAGTTGAAAGGTAGTGGAGAACAGCTGATTAAGCGCTTGTTGCGTAATTTCAACCACCGTTTTGCTGTACATATTCTGCCAATATACATACAATTAATGGTCATCAATACCATTAATTACATGATACTTCAACGACGATTATAAATTTTTAACTAATTATAACTATTATAAATTATATTCATACGTAATCAGCCACCAATCACGATGCAGCTCAAGCACCTGGTGAATTTCACCGGCGGACAAGAAAATATCAAGGTATTCACCGAGTCCATGGTAATCAGCGACATTTAATTAAGCAATATTCACTGTTGTTAACCAAATAATTATAATCCGCTAATTAATTAAATGTACTCAAATAAATATTAAATTATCAAGCGGTCCTCTACCAGGCGAGCATCCTCCAGCTGGCAATAATAAAAAGCATATAAAATTGTCTCCACAAAAGAGTGTTTTCGGTTTTTACTCCCACTCTTGGTGTTCTATGTATGTACAATCGGCGACATTAATTTGTATCGGGTCGTGTTGCCCTTAGCTCGACGATTTCAGGACATCTCCTTTTATTTGGAACTAAATCTTCTTCCACTTTCTTACACATGTGCAGTTTAGAAATTTTCGGCAGTGGATGCGATTTCCGAGGTTTATTCTCTCTCTCGGACAAGATTAAATAAATTGCGCAATTATAATTAGAGTAGCGAGACTTTGCGTTCCGGATATTTTTCGGTTCTTACTCCCACCATCTAAATTTAATACCTAAGACATTTCGCCTTGATGGTGGAAGTGAAAAATCGAAGCGCAAAGTCTCGCTAATCCAATTATAATATCATCGATGGCCAAATATTATGTATCACAGTTTAAAATGTTCAGAAAATATGAATTAAATTTATATTAATACTAGTCTGACGGATCTTATACCAGTGCTGTCGTCTGATGCAAAATAACCCGATGGAAACATGCCACAATATTTGAATATTGTAACATATCCAATGTACTACCAATTTAGGCGACTTTTTTAATATTTAAATCTTTCAGAGCTGTCACATTCTTTCGGTGATACACGTGCTAAAAGTGGCCAACTTCTTAACTACAATATAAACAACATAATTTCATCTGATCAAATCTGACTATTGTCCATATCTTTATTACAGAAATAATTTACAGGCCTCATATTTTATACTTAACCGTCAATCACTAAATATCTGAAATATGTATTTTTAGCACTATGATACTATCCGGAGAAGATGCGACTTGGGCTACTGGTGATACTGAAAATATTAAATTAAAACGAGAAGAAGATCTATACAAGCAAGAAATGGTGAGATTGGAAAATGACCTTACGTGAGTAAAATGTTTTCAATCAAATGTTGATTTTTCAATGAAGTATAGAATTTACATTTAAACGAAATATTTTATTGTTAGTGAGTTGGAAAGTACGGTTGAAGATTTACGAGGAAACGTTATAAATAGGAAAACTCGAGTCAATATGTGTGACGTAGAAAATATGGCCTTGATTTTAAGTAAATCCAGGTAAGTAGTTATGCTCTCTTTAACGATTATGAATCGTTACTCATGATTATCAACTTTGAGAATAATTTAGGCTCATTGACAATTTACAGTAAAACTGTAGCTGATTTGAAAACACGCTTCCCAAGCTTACAAGAAAATCTTAAAGGCCTATTAAGTTCAGAAATGGAAAAAATAGTGCATGAAGAAAAGTTTCTCAAAGAAGAACCGGAGAGGCTCGAATTCGCTTTGCGACGATGTAAGAAACTGACTGGCACACTCGTCACACTCAAACGGTTAGTAATAAAAGAAAATACCGATAATTTTTTTAACAATCTTCTACATTCATTTCTAATAATGATTTTTTAGAACTTAAAAAAATTATTATCAAATTATTCAGACCAGTTAGAATTTGAAGACATTATTCTATTTCGTAATAGTAGCATTTACCTAGCTCCATAATCCCTCATATTTCCCAAGTAGTGTTATATTCGCACTTGAAATGAAAAGTGGATAGAATACAATTTTAATGTTTGCCTAAAATTCAAATAAAGCTTCGGAACTATTCTTTAAATTTTGTTAATGTTATTTAGCCTAGCATCAGTGCAGGAGCAACGATTACCAGTTATATCAAATGTTGAGGTTGAAGAAACACCAACGGTTGCATCTACCACAGTTCAGCATTCTAAGGTAATAAATACTAAAACATTTACTTAAATTTAGTATTATCGATTCATCTTGGTTAGAATAAATTTTAAATTCGGTTGCATGAAATAGGTATAACGTGCTTAAAACTAATAATTATAAGATCTTACAATACTAAAAATATGATTCCAAACGTAATGTCTGATTGCAAGACAATGAGTAAGTAAATAAATACTTAAATTCCTTCAGGAAATCATCATTTATATTTTAACTTCAAATTTACTCTGCTGAAAGTTAATAATATCCTAATAAAAAGTTCGTATTACATTTTAATTAATCAATTTACTGTTATAAATTGTCGAAGCATGCAGTCCTTGTAAAAAATGCGAAAACACAAATTTAATCTATATGATTAGCACGAAATATTTTTTGACTAAACAATGTCAACGATTTATTTTTACTTAAAAAAAAAAAAAAGTATTACATAATAAATAAAGTAAAATAAAATGGAATTGATCTAATTATATTAAATTCTTTCATTTTTAGTTTATTTCAATCCTCTGCTAGATTGTGTCCACAGTTTTGGTCTTAGTTTTGATATCTTTTATTGCTAATATCAATTGATATTACCCCAAATTCATCGACATTCGATGCAAAAATATAGAAGGAAGTAATATAAAAAGGCCATTTGGCAGTCAGAGTAAAAGGTAGATTTCTCAAAGAAAGTTTTAAAAATGTTGAGCCTTTGTAAAAAAACTAAAAATCGTTAAAAAATGAAAATCAAAACTAGTTAGACTCGCTATAAAAATTGATTGACGTATGACACCAACTAAACAAAGGAATTATTTTTGTTAAGAATGCTATGGTGTCATACTAAAGCTGTACCATTTTGGCCACCTGACGGAAATGATACAGCTTTACTATGACACCATAACATTTCAAAAATAATAATTTCTCCATGTACATATATGCTTATGAAATATGATATAAAACAAAATAAATTAGTCTCTGTGAAGTTATACTTGAGTCCGTAAAAAAAGGATCTTCTGCCCTCCGCCCGGAAAATAACAACTTTTTAGCCGCTGCGCTTAACGAAGTTGCCACTTTCCGGCTCCGTCGAGCGAAAAAATAGTATACACACCTTGGCTAGTAACAAAGAAAGCCTCCGATTACATGTAATTGTTGACCTTGGAATTAAGTCATTACTGCGCATGCGCGTAGGTACAAATTCACGGACTCCATCATAGCCAAATAGTTGGAGAAAAGATCATTCTTTTACGGAGTTAACTATATAATTATAGCTATTCTTCATTATTAATAGCTTCTTGTATTTATCACTTATTAATTATCACCTTCAATTGATTTACTTTTTTCATTTTTTACGGGGCTATCTGAAATAGCAACGTTCAATAACCAATTTGAGGTTATTTCTTGTATTATGTAAACATAAATATACATTAACGTAGACATAATATAGGCATATTCAATGCCAATTTTATATTGTAGGTGGCGCACAATCCCTAGAACTGCCTTCATTTCGCTAGCTAGGACCTAGTTTAAAACAACAGGACTCTCGTTTATTTTTATTAGGGTAGCTGAACGAAAAACTCGCGCGGATAAAAAATTTAAAATAAATAGTCACTTATAAAAGGATAAATTTTTTCACTAATTGGACTATGGAGCTCAGTCGAAGCTTAAAAGAAGCGTCTATTTCCAAGAATAATACTCGCATAACTATACGAAAATAGTAATATTTATTAGATTTCATTTGTTCATAATTTTCTGATTTTGACGTCAAAAATTATTGCTTAAAAAGTTTTTAATATTTTGATTCGAAGTTTGGTATACAGTTTTTATGATTCTTCCTCTTCAAAATAAGGTTTGGACGATCTGATCCGATGGATAATTTTTATTTTAAAGCTCTTTATTTACGCGGTCGTGGCAAAAAAGTCATTTTTTGTTTTAAAAAAAATTGTGGCACAATGTTTTTTTCCGGTACAACAGGTTTATGTAATTTCAGCAAACTATACAATATTTCAAAATGTTTCAATAATGTCGATCTCACCTTTCCTATACGGCTCCTGTATTAATTATTTATCTAAAAAGCTTCAAAAAAAAAAAAAAAAAAAAAAATTTTTTCTGCATTGAAATATTTATATCTTCGAAAAAAAAAAAACACCTCCCTAAAAATTTCAGGGTCTTCTAAGAACAGATAAAAGTAATCTACAAAAAAAATTGAGCCAAAAGAAATACAAGTTTTCGACTTATATAATTTCAAAATTTGGCAGTTTTTGGATTTAAAAAAATTTTTTTTTTTTTCAAATATATTTTTTTGTAGTCCTTGCAATCATCTTTGAAATTAACCAAGACTGATATTGGTAACTATGATAGTTTTTTAGGTATTCAAAAATAAAGTTAGAAGATTCAAAAAATGATTAATTTTTAAATTTTGCATAACTTTTGAAAATTCTTTAAATTTTTTTCCATTGAATCCTTTACGAGTCCTCATACCCATAGAACCATAGCATTCATTTTTGTTTCATGCTGGCATGGATAGGTTTTCTCCATAGTAGGGGAGAGGGGGGCGAAGTGGGCCCCTAAAATTTTGGATGCCTCGATAAAATTTGGGGGTGAAATGGACTCCTCCAAATTTTCGTTCAATTTTAATGATTCAAGAATACGGGACCCTTATTAAATGCTTGAGATTGTAGTTTACTTTTAACTCGTCTACATAAAAAAAATTTCTAAACTTAAATTTGAAATTAATGTTTTTTTTTTTTTTTCAAAGCTTGAAAATAATCTGAAAGTTGAATCGAGACCATGTCGACTAATGTAACTGAAGTTTCGACCGTTCATTGAACGAAAATAGGTTTTGAAGATATCACTATTTTAAACCTCAGATTTTAGTATGAATTGAAACTACAGTAATTGATATATTTGACCCATCGAAAGCATCAACCCTACTCCCATTTGTCAGAACCATCTCCACTGCCAAGTTGTGGATATTTTTAAACGTGCCGGCGGGAAGACCCTACCAAAACGGTGTGGTCAGTATATTGGGCGAGTCTCATGTGTCCGTGAAAAGTCCTTTGACATGGTTCCATCAAATAAGATCGGGGTATATATTTTTCACGGGCACATAAGACTTCACTGATATACCCACCACACCGTTTTGGTGGGGTCCTCCTACCGGCACATTTAAAAATATCTACAACTTGGCTGTGGAGATAATTCCGACAAATCGGAGTGGGGTGTATATTTTTCTTGGGCACATAAGACTTGCCTGATATATCCACCACACTGTTTTGGTGGGGCCTTCCTTCCGGCACGTTCAAAAATATCCACAACTTGGCCATGGGAATGGTTCCAAGAAATGGAAGTGGAGTTTATAATTTCTACGGGCACATAAGACTTGTCTAATATACCTTCTACACTGTTTTGGTGGGGTGTTCCTACTGGCACATTCAAAAATATCTACAACTTTGCCGTGGAGATGGTTCCGACAAATGGGAGTGGGGTCGATGCTTTCGATGGGTCAAATATATCAATTACTGTAGTTTTAATTCATATTTTACTAAAATCTGAGGTTTAAAATAGCAATATCTTCAAAATCTATTTTCGGAGTGCTCTTTCAGTTGAGTTATCCAAGTTTATGCCATAGTCCGTTCAATGTATCAGTATACAAAACATTAAAATCAATATTCTGAAAAATTTATTAATTAGCTTTTATACCATACCTGTACCGAAAGCTTAAATGCCAGCCCTGTTTGAAGGAAAGAAAGAAATTCTTTTTCTTTGTGAGAAAATAAATAATAATAAACAGTTCATGCGCCATTCTTTTCACAAACAGAGACAAAGATTTAAACTTTCCGGTGCAGATATGTCGAAAAATCGTATTCACACAAGGGGAAAAGTAGAAAATCCCAATTCGAATGTTTGCCACCCTATCTTCGGCTCGGATAAGCGATTATACACTCGGTTTAAAATTACCTACTTTCCTCCCTTGGTGTGTAATATACTATTAAGATGGAATAAAATAATCGGTGAATTTCAATAAATTTCTTGGGGGAACCCATTTTACCCCAAATTTTAATTTTTTATTTTTGAAGCTTACTAATTATGAATACATGGCAGAAAACTAGAAAAAGTAAAAGGGGTAAAACAAATCAAACATTCAAACTTTTTTAAGGGGGCCCATTTTGCCCCAAATTAAAAAATTTTAAATTTTTAACAGGCGCGGCATATTGAAACCACAAACATGGTAAGGGGCTAAAAAAAAGTAAAACAAGTGAGAACCACTGATGATATGAACCCTTTTTTCTTGAGGGGCTCATTTTGCCCCCCTCTTTCTTATCAATTTTATATATTGGTCGACATACCACTTGGTCAAAAACCCTGATTGAAGAAAACAATTCACTCAATGATGAATTAATATCTGTATAGTATTAAAATTAAATCATTTTGAATTGTTTTTTAATCAGGGAGAGGACGGGATTTCTTCCTCTGCCTTCCTGAGAAGAAGTTTATTCCAAACACATTCTCACACACACCAAATTTGACATCCTGAATATGCAGAATCCTCACAAGTTATGAATTTACATACTTATGTTCCGATACACCTCTAGTAGTCTTCTCCTCGTTTTTTCGATGTTGAAATTGGCTACTGAGTTTTTCACTTCGTGATCCACCCTTCTGTGCTCTGGAGCAACTCACGCTGAGGCTCGAACTCGATGCGTTTTAGCAGTAAGTGCTGAACGGTGCCCACCAGTTGTTGCACTGAGGCATTTGCGATCTTTTATAAGTCCATACTTGAAGAGTCTATCTTTAAAGCAGCCGTGACCGGTTGATCTGTATAAGCTAGAAATTAGGGCTGATATGTTTGTTCGCTTGACGTTTAGTAACTCCGGGAAAGAAGTTAAATGCCATTTGTCCTTTGCTCACTGTGGACCACTTTTTTTCCATCCTCGAAAAAGTTCTGTATCACCCTGTAAATATTCCTGGGACAATATCTCTTTTTTAACCCCTCGAGAACTCTCGGCCACCACACGTTGTCAAAAACACCGGAGATATCGGAGAGAAGTCTGACTACTAGGTTCTTTGTTGTCAAATTTAGCAGGCACCGCAACTCAAAGATTGCATCCTCAGTCGATCTTTGTAACATGAGGAAAAATTCGACATCGACCCGTGGTTTTAAAAATAATAAATCGTCATCCGGTGAGTCCATTCTGGTGAGACATATGATCAAAAATTTTGACTGTGACCGAGCAATCGACCCAACGCATGAATTGAACGAGAAATCCGACTGAGACGTCGTACAGAACGGCCGCGTTTTGTATTTTTGAACAATTCGACTCTTGACCAAATAGAACAATCCCAACTTACATAAAGAACGATTCCGATTTACGACTTCGAACAATTTCAATTAGGACTTCCAAACAATCCGCCTTTTGATCAACGAACAATTAATCGCGAAAAATAATTTCGACTAAAAATAACCGCCATTTTGTGAACAAGCCGAAGCCTCGGCGCAAAAACTGAACAACGCGTGTGACCGATTTTTTTTTATGAACAAGTGAAGTGCTTTTTTGTAATAATAACTAATTAATTAATTACGCGTAATAATTTTATGATAGTGCAATTTAAGGCGTTACCGAAATAAAATATTATTTTATATTTTATTGTACTCAACATTTTCTGAGAATTACAAATTATCAGTTTCTCATTCGTTGCGGCAGTAGCGTCTTGCCGTGTACTCTGACGTCAATCGTCAAGTATTTCGATCATACGTATGTAGTTTGTATGTGTCCGGAAAATAAAATAAAAGATTATTTTATTTCGTCAGCCGACTTTTGCATTGAGAATGAACTGACTGTGTAATTCGACCAAGAACGATTATTTTTTTTTGACCAATTTTGTTTATATCGAATCAAGCCGAAACCGGTAAACTTTCATGTTGTTTGTAACCGATAATCATTTGTGATACCGATCAATTTATTTTTCGTGTTCAATATACGACAATTTATTTTCTTTTAAATTTGATCAATTATTAAATTGTAATCTTAAGTGTCTAACCTTTCCCCGATCTACCACCCTAAGCCAACATTTTCGACATTTGTTCATCAGTGATTACTACATCACCTGGCGCCTTCACTTGCTTCTTTATCACTGTTCTTAAGAAGCATAATGATCCCACACTTTTTCTATGCAATTGGGAATGCACCTATATTTAGGCACCTGTTATACAGGTCTGAAAACTCTCTTAACGAAATAACTCCTGCTCTTTTTAATATTTCATTTTCAATTAAGGACGTTCCCACCGAAATGACTTTTCTTACAATATTCCTGAAATTTTGAATACACATACTTTTAAGGTTGCGTTCCACTAAGCGTTTGCAACGCTCAAAACGCCTCCAAATCTTATCTAAATACACGTGAGCGTGGCGTTGTGAACGTCAAGTGGAACGCAACCTAAGTATCCTTTGTGCGTAAAACTTCTTCAAAATAGCCATTACGGTACTAAATTTGTAATTATTGACTTTTTAAATTTGCCGATTCATCATATGAACCCTACCCCGATCAGTGTTGTAGCACACGCTTTCGTGAATAAAAATCGAAATTTTCTTACAATTATTTTGAAAAACTGAAAATCACTAATTGAAGATATAACGAATATGTTTCTGTAAAAATAAGAAAAACAAGCGGTATTTGGGGTAAAAAAAGCTAAAAGTTAGCTACTTTTAACAGTTTTCGAATTTTCTGTCGTCGCCCGAATCGTGAGAGATAGCGACTTTGCAATGTTACTCTAGGCGGGAAGTTTGAAATCTGGAATTTCACATTGAGCTGTTTCATGAATTTTCTTCTTGAATTTTGCTTTTAGTCTTAGACATACTTGCTAAGGCTTTGATTATTTTAGCTCCAATCTTTTTTTCTAAAGAATATTTATTTACAATCACCAATATTAAAATAATCTCTAAAAATTTTTCACTCGCGTTTGATGGACCAGTTCAGCACGTACCGTGCAAGTTTTGGAGTAGCAAGGACGACATGTATGGATGATTCCCCGGGTGTGGCGGAATAAGTTGTGCTCTTTTTTTGATGCATAGAATAACCCGTAGTTGTCTATAAAGTCTTCTACTTTCTTTCCCTTCTCGTTTGTTTCTGGACTTTATCTTATAGATCTAACGTTTGCGTCCATAGCAAATAAAACTCTTTCTCCCCTCAATGCTTAAATCACCTTTTCTAATTGCGTGATGTAAATTTCAATGTTGTTGTGAAACTGAAAATACGACGAGACCACATAGTGAAAGGTGCCTGAGCCCACAATTTAAGCGCATGTGCAGTGCGAAGTGCTCAGTTGAGAAATTTGGATCATTTTATACTTTGAATTGTGCGTATGGATACATGGGTATCCGTGTTTCCTGATTTCCGTACCGACGATTAGGGAGAGTGCCAGGAGGCTTATTGGTCAAAGCAACAAGGTTGGCCACTCTGGCACTCCTTTGAACGAGCGTGGTGACGTCAGAGTATTCTTACAGGCGACGAGATTGCTGTTGCAAATGAGACACAGATAATCCGTAATTCTCAGAATTGCTCGAATGAAATAAAATAGAATATAAAATAATATTTTATTTCGGTAACGCGTTAAATTTCACTATCATATACTTATTACCCGTAATTAATTAATTGATTATTATTTAATTACACAACGCATTTCACTTATTCAATAATAAATACACTCGAACACTTTATTTAGTTCGTGCCGATGCTTCAACTTGATCACAAAAGGCGGTTTATTGTTCACTCGGACTTTATTTGTCGCGATTACTTGTTCGTTGTTCACACTCAGATTGTTCTTAACGGCGTATATCGAATTGTTCCAAAAATCGGAATCAAAATTTTTCTTTTTGGTCGGGGTCGAATTGTTAAAAATACAAACGCGGCCGTTCAGTACAAAGTCTCTCCCAGATCTGCCGTTTCAATCCATCCGTTGGATCGATTGCTCTGTCGAAGTCGTAATCGTGATCATAGATGTCACCAAATATTGTTCGACGGGTAACATTTTATTACATTTAAATAATGTAAACCACGAGTTGATGTCGAATTTTTTATCATGTTACAATATATATATATATATTATATTATATTATAACGCAAAAATTGTACACGCTATACGTTAAATTTTACGCTACAACTTCTTTCTCTACCTTTAGCCTCCAGTCTCAATACTAACAGGGCGCCAGGTAATTTTTATCACTGGGATCACCAAACCAGTAAATCTTACAAATTACCCGTCCGGCATCAATGTCAAAAAGATGACATAATGTTATCCAAAAAATGTTACCTTTAAGAGCTCAGAAAAATGCTATCGTTTTGATAACTTTATGTTGGGGTCATTTAAAATAAATCTGAAAGTTAACAAAATGATAACTATTTATGGATGTCTCTAGAACATCAAAAAATAACTTTCTTATAAGACTATTATAGCCTCAACTTTTGTCAGCTAATGTCATTGTAACCTATAAGTAACAATGATTATAAACATTATTTATTGATTCTGTTCTAAAGTAATTACATATAATTAGTTATTATAAATACAATAGCAAAATGTTGAAAAGAAAAATTTTAAAAATTTGTGTAAAGGTAAAAAAAATCAACGAATATGTTGTTTTTTAAATAAATTACATAATTTTGGAAATTCATCTAGTGATAAAAGTGAAACAGTAGAAAATAATTCATGGTTTGTGAGTAATAATATATCTTGTGATAAATTGGTTGATGTTGATAATGAAAGAAATATTAATACAGACAATAATATTGATGGCGAAAAACTTAATGAAAATGAAGTAAGCAATTACAGTTCTGATAGTGAAACTAGTGGCAATTCTGACTCACGTATATTACCAATCTGTAATCAATTAAAGAAAAATGCTTTAGTAGCTATCAATGAAACAAGTTTATCATCGACACTAGCTTAGTGGGTGACTGATTTCAATATATGACGTGAAACAGCGAATAAACTCCTAAAAATATTAAAAACATTGAATCAAGAAGAAGTCAGTAATCTAGCTCTTGATTCTCGGACCTTACTTGGTACACCGGAAACAACGATAGTAACTCGTGAAGTTCCTCCTGGTCAATATTTTCATTACGGGTTAAAAAATGCCTTGACTGATCAATTGAGAATTATTGATTATTATACTCTACCGGACTTGATTGTCATTAATATTAATATCGATTGGCTGCCGATTGCTAAAAGTTCGACAAGTCAACTTTATCCCATTCTTGCGCAAATTCATCCCAAAGTTTCTCAGCCATTTGTAATTGGTATATATCATGGATATGAAAAATCCAAAAATGTTGACATTATGATCTCCGTAAACTGATTTCTTTCAGATCTCTAAAAAATGTTATCTTTCTGTCTAACCGATGAGCTCTTAAAAATATCCTCAGATGGCGCGTAAGACGCTTTTCTGATATCTTCGGGATAACTATTTCGGATGTCAGAACAGAAAAATATTATCTTTAAGAACTCTGTATGTCATCTTTCTGCTGAATGGGTAGATAAATATTAATCTATGGAACTATCTCAAAACCACGCATAAATAAAACTGGATAATGTTTATCTGTAGAATTATCACTAAAACCACGCAAACTAAAACTAAAACAAAAACTTAACAAAAATGCTCAGAACTTATAAGCAAAAACAAAACAGAGAGTGGAAAACTAAAAACAGAGTTACGGCATGTCATGGTGTCACTCAGTGTGTAGGTTCATTATTCATGTCATGGTCTCACTCAGTGTGTAGGTGCATCATTCCAAATTCATGTAGATTATTAGTGGATTTGCAATTTTTATTAAACAACAAATTAACTCAAATTTTCCATTTAACAATAAACAAAATACTGTAACATCATACAAATAATTTTACTTTATAACAAAATACAGAATCTAATAATAATAATAATAGTAATCTTAACAGAAGTAAATTGACATCGAAATGATGCATATCAAGACCTTATAAATAAATTAATTAATTAAGTAACTGGAGCCAGCCGATACTCGATTAGTGTTCGGTGAACTAGACCAATAATGATGGATCCGATACTCTAGAACATTTTCTTCAACAAAATCGTAAAACTAACATACATGGGTCTCATACTGACGTTAATTAAGTAATAATTAGTTTAATAACTGAACATTTTCTTATAATTATTTTTATAAAATAAAATTAACAATAAATCGTGAACATGACTCTAAACTGTAACAATATTCTCATAGTTCTCTTAGATCTTACATCTTTTCTTTAATTAAAACAGTAGCATAATACCTCAAGACTCGGACTCAAACTCAATTAATTATTAATAATTATAATAGTTAGTTCATACATGATTACTGATGAATAAAATATCAAGTAACGTCTTACACTGTTTTAAATAATACTTCTGTAACAATAATCTAAATCGGTAGCTTTCTACAATGCCATGAACTGAAGCGCGATTTTTGGACACGCCTGCTCGCTTCGAGCGCCCAGAGCCGAATGCTCACGTCCATACTCTTCGAAGGTCTCCCTTCGACTTCCTTTTCTCAATAATCCAAAACCCAAAACTTAATCTTATCATTATCAATAACTGACCTCTATATTCTAAATTCATAAATCAAACTCAAACTCTACTATATCGGTAACTGGAGGCGTATGCCTCACCAAACATACTCACTAAACCTGATTCTGAGTATGGATATCCTTGATAGTTGCTCTCTTGGAACAGACTTCAGCTGGGATCGTAAAACTTAAAACTAAGTGACCTATGACTTCCTCAGCGGTACAAGTGATCATAGCTTGTCCTCTGAGGCCTGTCAGACTAAAACAATTAAAAATGACCAAACGGCTTCCACAACAGCAACGGTCACAAAATTACTGTTGAGGCCTGCCAAACCAAAACTCAAAAACTGATCCCAATCTGCATCCATCAGATTCCTTATATACTGGAGCGCTAGCATTTCAGCTAGACCTCGGCAATCTACGAAGAAGTCTCATAGGGATAGAACTAGATTCTATCATCAGATGATACCGGGTGACTAATTCAAGTCCCGCTCCACGGTAACACTGACTTCTCCACATACTCAAAATTCCAAAACTGTAAACCAAAACTCAAACTTTATCATTTTCTCAAGTTTTAATCTCAAACCATATTCCATATTCAATTTCCATAATTCTGATTCTAAATCTTTACTATAATTTTTTCTTAACAAAAACCCATAACTGTAGCCAAACGTTATTCCATATTTAATTCTTAAATTATAACTTAAATCAAAAATCTGTATTAAAATCGTTAATACCTGTAAACTAAGTTCTAAGTCTTGAGTTACCATGCTCGTAAATACTACAAAAATCAGTTGGTATTTGTGACGTTCACTTTGATTTGACCTTCATACGAAAAATAACGTCACAATATATATATATATATATATATATATATATATATATATATATATATATATATATATATATATATATATATATATATATATATATATATATATATATATATATATATATATATATACGTATTCAAGTACGAATGTTGCGGACATATACAGAGGGTTTGAAAAAATTAATGACCATCCATTGGTGAGGAAACGACTACATTTTAAAATGAAGGGAACGGACATTTTCAGAGTGGCTACATAGAAAAAGTCGACTATAAACCATCAAATCGTTTTGAATTCTTTTGAATCTACCTACGAATTAAAAATTAGCTTACTATAGTTGTCCAATAAAATGTATTCAAAACAATTCAAATATTATATCGGATGGAATCTTTTTAAATTGTCTTGAACCAGAAATTCAACTGTTATTTGTCGATTCAAAAGCTTTTGAAAATATTTGAAAAATTAGATTGTTTTAAACCTTTTTTAATCTTTTTGGGTACGTCGATTCAAAATGATTCATTTTCATTTGCTGTTTAAAAACTATGTAGATTAAATTGATTGAAAAGTATTCAAAACGATTCAAAAAAAATTTTTTGAATCATTTGAAATCGATTCAAATCGTTTTTTTTTTTTTAAATCGGAAACCTTTTCAAATTTCTCCGCGATGCATTAATTAAATTACTATTTGTCGATTGAAAAAGATTCAATACGATTAGATTTTTCGAATGGTTTTAAATCTTTTTGATTCAACAAACAATAATTTTATTTCTGCATCGCAGGAAGATTTGAAACGATTCAATACAATTAGATTTGTCGAATCTTTTTTAATACAATCTAATTGTTGATGTAAATTTCGAATGTATTAAATAATATTTAATAAAGTATAATTTTAAATATATTTAATACTATATAATTAATTATATCTTAAATTTATAATGACTAAGTATAACATGTTATAACTCATTTATGAGATATTTTGCCGCATTTATAGAAAGTATAGACAAGGCTATACTTTGTAATATACTTTAGAACTATACATTATTTTCATGCGGGAGTAGAGATAAAGAACTAAAAATTTAGCTGAAGACTTCTTTCTACATGCATGAAAACATATTAAAAAATCGAAGAGGGTCACCGTTGCAACGTCGTTGAATTGATTAGAATGACCCATAAATTATTTACAAATATATTATTATTCCATTAGTGTGTGTAATGTTTTCATCAGATCTGCACTTGGAAATTAAAGTTTTTGCCTCTGTTCATATAAAAAATGCCAAATTTGCTAATTTTGTTATTTTTTTTTTTTTTTTTTTTTTTTTTTTTCCAGAAAAGAAAAGAAAGATTATTTTCTTTCCCATCCGGGCAAGAATTTGAATTTTCGGTGCAGGTATTGAATTGAATTGGTTTTAATCGGGCACTCAGCTTGTGTTAGCCATTGTACCCGGGCCCATTGAGGACAATTTTATAGTGATCGGAAAGGATCGCGGTCCTGATGAACATTGTTATTAGGCCTTGTGTTTTTGCCAGTCCACCTAACAACGAACTTAGCAAGCCCACTGTCTTTCCGACAACTATTTATAATTTTACTATTGTAGATACTATTGTTTGTGAGCTGATATGTGGAGGAGACATAGCTTTATTTTGGTGATTCCCTGACCCGAGACGAAAGAAACATGTCGCGGGACACAGTCGCTGTTAGCAGTCCCCACTAGTGCAGAAAGAACCGGGACCTGGCGTTAGCTAAGCCCACCGTCATTCTCCCGTCACTATGCGTCCTAGCCTTCAGCTACCGTGGCCATCTTACGTCGTGTCCTTGTCATCGGGGGGTCTTGTCATCCGAAATTATGTCTCCTAAGAAGTCAATCAGTGTGTAATTATGGTTCATACTTCAGAGCCCACTGTATAGGATAAGGCACTTATACAATGGAGGATGCCTGTCATCCAAGGGCAACGTTGGTGGTGGAGGACTCCCTCTACCATTGCTTTGACACGTTGGCTTACACCAAGGCTAGAGGTTCTGCGAATGTTTATGGGCCTCTGCCGCCACCAATGCTCGGCCGATACAGGTGTTCTTCTCGGTGCAGGTATGGTAAAAAAATTAAAATAATCAAAAATAAAATATAAGTTATCAATAAATAAAAATTTAAATAATATTTATAAAAAATCTTTAAATTAAATTTCAAAAATTTTTTGATTCGCATAAATTAAAGTTTTTCAATTTACCGCACAAAACATATGAAGGATCTCAACAACGGGACCTATAGTCCTCCGGCTTTCAGCGAAGAAACGGTCGATAACACCTCAGAGTCCGACGTCGGGACACCTTGAACATTCGTTCTCATTAATGACTGGTCCTCAAAACTACAGAATCTTAACCAAGCAGGGAGCCAGGCATTAACCCTTCGTAGGGAGCGTGTCTTTTCCGAACTAAGTCAGTCGCATGGTGAGCGCTCCGCCGCCGTGTTAAATCGTACGCGCTGTTGCCAAATGTAACCGAATAGTATTTGCTTGTGAAACAAAAATGATTTAAAAAATTGGCATTCATTGTTTTTTTTTTTTCAATTTGTTTACCTGAAAATTTTTTTGTTTTTTTTTTTTTTTTTTTTTTTTATTTAAATAATGAGTAATATATAAATCCAAACATCTGTTAATTTTAGTATGATGTATTATACAATAATTTACTTACCAATTGTATTTTTATTATTATTTTTATATAAATAATATTTAATACGAGTGTAATTATTACATTATTTATACAAATCACATAAGTTATAATATAAACAGTAAAAACTAACCTCAACCATTACTTTATTTTTGTATTTCACTTGCGGTAAAACAGATTGAAATAGTGGCGGTAACGACATTTGGCAACAGCGCAGTTAGAAAATCTCCCGGAGGCTCACTCGCACCGGGCGGCGCTACGCCGCCCGGTTCCGAAAATTAATTTTTTAATTTACTTTGTATATATTTTTATGCTTATTAATAACGTCAAAATTTTCAGAAAGGTTAAAAGAATGCACTTAGTTTTTTTCAAAATTATCAATGAACTCAATTTTGAGACAAAAAAAAATGCAAAAAAGGCGGCACCGCGCTCATTATGCGATCTACGAAGGGTTAATAACAACGACTGTGACATTCCAATACCAGGCCCCGCGACGGCTAATAAGACTCCGATGCTCAATATCTCAACGTCCAGTGTACCGGTACCCGGCATCGCGTCACCACATAGTAAACGACCCTAGCAACAAAGCGTCACATTATCAGTGTATACGCCCAATTTTTATTTGAAGATACGTAATTTAAAAAAAATTGACTTAATTTTTAATGAGTCATCGAAATTAAAATGTTTAATTTTAACGGCTTGTGAATTGTTATTTTTTAAATTTATCGTCACCGATATCTTTTGAACTCTTCAACAGAATTAAATGTTTAATGTTGCGTTCGACGCAGTTTTTCAGCCTCTTGTGATAAAAATGTTTTAGACTCAATCATATCAAACATTTGGATGTTATTAAGAAAACAACACTTTTCAAGAAAAAATTCGACAATGATATCTCTTGAACAAATGAGTCGATTTTGACAGTTAATGTAGTATTTGATGTATTTCTTTGAATTTAATAAGTGAAGATTTCAAAATGCATCCAGAAAGTACGTTAAAAAGAATCCGAAAAAAAATTTTTGTTAATAATTCGAAACGTGCTATATCTAACGTGCCGTTCAATATCAGCTTCTCATAGGTTTTCGGAATTGATAAGCTGCTCCAAATGCCGTATAAAATATACAAAATCGGTTTATTTGTTCAAAAGCTATACAATATATGCATACAAACGTTTATAGGTACGTATGCATGTACGTAAGTACGTACAGAATTTCCCATTCTCTCAAAAATTTTCAATTTTCCGAGCGGGAATTTTTCAAATATTTTCGATATGCTTCACAATACTGAAAATGTTATTCATTTTTATAGTATGACTGGAAGTGGAGTGCAAATTTCAAGGAGGCTGTACAGACTAGTCACGAGTAAATTTTTCTCATTATTAACAATTTCTTTATATTTAATATATATATATACATACATACATAAATATATATATATATATATATATATATATATATATATATATATATATATATAGACTGCTAAGTGAATTCCTATTATTTCTCAACTATTTCCTATCGATGATTGAATATCCAAATTTTTCGTTGTATGATGTTATTATAGTGATTTTTGAACTTTGAAACTATGATTTCAGCTTGAAAACTGTCTTAATTAGTCAGATTATTAATAAACTAGTGTAAGTATATTTCATAAATAGCAGATATATTGTAAACTCTCGAATTTTCAAAGGCGTAATAATTGGGCAAGCTCAACAATTCTGATAAATACACGTACACATTTACAGTTTGAATAAATTTAGCAATTGTCAAGTGAGAAAATTTGTTTAAAACAAGACGAATATAATAACATCATTCGAACAAAAAGAAATAAAAACACACATATATATATATATATGTGTGTTTATGTGTGTGTGTATGCACTCTTTTTGTATTTTATCAGTCAATAACTATTTATTATTGAATTCACATTATTCTGCAAAATATTCAGAATAGTTTGGCAACAAGATTGATCAAATTCGATCCATATAAGATTTTGAAGAATTTTTATTCTAAATTTTCACAACTCAAATAAGCGTTAACTTATCCGAAAATTTGTCGCCGTAAATTGATATTTCATTAATTTAAAAATACATCCATAACATTTTTAAAAGATTGATATGATACATCAAGCCTTAAAACTAAATTGTATTTGGCAGAATAAAATGATAGTATTATATAATTGCTATTTATGTTTCCGTGCTTGTTTTTAAATGTGTTATTTGATATACGTTTTTCAATTATAAATAGCTCTGAAAATTTATTTAATCAGCACACTGCAGTATTAATGCAATTCATTATTTAAGAAACTAAAAAAATGTATCTATTTTGTACCCTGGTTAAAAATACTGATTGAAAAGAATTGAGAAGCGGTCACTCTATGCAAACTGTATACCTATATATACAAATAAACGAATTGAAATTATTGAAAAGAATTCGAATTTCATCGTTTTTAATTCTTTTCAATCAATATTTGTAAACAGGGTAGACTCCAAGTTTTTTTCCAAAATAAAAAAACATTGTACATCTTAAAAAACTACTCATATTTTTTATAATTGTTCCCAAACTAGTTTTGGTTTTATACAAAAGCACTTAATAATTTATTAAAGAAGATAGTTATAAAAATAAGTAACCACATCTTCACAAATCATAAAGAAAGATCAAGAATTCGAAAGAAATGAACTTTTGGGGTTACACATGCAGACAAAAAAATTGATATCGGCCGTAACTGCTCAGTTATAGGTCTTTTTGTGTGGAATTTAGTCTAGAGCACGATACCGTACTAAGCAGTTAACTGTGCTAGAGCCTTAGGAGCCTTCACAAATGATGAACAAAAGTCTAGAACTCTAAAAAAAGTTGGGTCCTCCAACTCAATTACAAAACGCACGCTCGCTTAAATAAGCTTTCCCATTCTGAAAACATGGAAAAAAAATTTTTTTAAATTTGAAATTTTATAACTCGTTAACGGATCAATAAATTAAAACAACTATTACATATTTTTGTAGAGTATCAAATGTTCTACAAAAAAGGTCTCAAAATTTTTCGATAAATCTATTCGTTCAAAAGACACTTTTTTAAGAAAATTTTAGATTTTTTCTCAAATAATTAATTTGTAAAACCTGTAACTTTTTAACTGTGAGATAAACAAATTATTAAATGACTTATATTGATTGCAAAACAAATAATGTACAAGAAAGGCCCTAGGTTAGCTATGACAATTGGTTATAAGGCTTTGTTGGAAAAATAATAAAAAATGAAAAATTTACCATGAATTATACACTGAATAAAAAATGTGGTTATAGTAATCATCTGAAGTATTACTAATTTATATATAAGCCGGTTTTTTCTTTTTGTGGCTTTTAACCATCAAATTCATTTATTTTCCGCGTATATCGGAAGAATCAGTCGAAATTTTGCAAAAAATGGAAAAAAAATTTTTTTTTTTTTCCTGGGGCACGAAGACCCCTCCCCAAAAAATTATTAACAAAATTTTTTTTTTCATTTCCCATTAAGTTATGAGCTCTGTAATGTTTTTATCATATTTTAGGCCAATATGTGATAGTGGGGTAAAATGGACCACTTGAAAAGAAAAATTGTAACGAAAAAATTATTTTCTTTCTCATTTTGCGTCAAGTTATGACCTTCATAATGTTTTTATGACGTTTTAGGCCAATATGTGATGTGTGAGGTAAAATGGACCATTCAAAAAAAAAAATTGTCACGAAAAAATTAACTTGACGGATAATCAAAAAAAATAATAATTTTTTCGTTACACTTTTTTTTTCGAGTGTTTCATTTTGCCCCACATATCACATATTGGCCTAAAATATAATAAAAACATTATAGAGGTCATAACTGGACGGAAAATAAAAAAAAAAAATTTTTACCTAATTTTTGAAGGGGGCCTTTGTGCCCTAGGCTCCCCTAGTTGTCATAACAAAATGTATCGTTAACTTGGCAATACTAGATTGCTGCATCGACTATCTTCAATTTTAAATAAAAGTATTGTCAATTTAACAGTATTGCTGTTTTAACGATTCCTATAGATTGCTATCATAGCAATACAAATAGTTAATATAGCAATTCAAATTGTTAATATAGCAATCCGGATTGTAAATATACCAATACGTATTGTTAATATAGTAATATGGATTGCCGTAGTAACCATCTATATAGATAGTTGATTTAACAAAACATTGTATGGGTAAAATAGCAATCTAGCCTTTACGCAAATAAAGTATTGCTATATTAACAATCTACGATTTTCCAAACTTTAGATGGTTACTATAACCTAACAGTATTGCTATTACAGCAATATTTTTTCAGTGTAGTTTAAGCTTAAATAACTTTTTAACGGTTTGATCTATCAAAAAATTGTAAGAGACCTTTTTTGTAGAGCATTCGATACTTTATTAATAGATGTTTATGCCATAAAGCCACAAAGTGGCGATTCACCGACAATCTCGATGTTGCGATATGATCCTAAAGTTTGTGGCGCAAATTTACGAAAATGAGTGTAAATTTGATGTCCAAGACGATGCCGAGGACAGTTATTACACTCGTTTTTGTAAAATAGCGTCACAATCATAAGACGAATATCGTAATATCAAGATTGTCTGAATTGCCACTGAGCAGCCGAATAACATACAATATTATTTGTCATTATTGTTCAGAAAATTCAATTTGAGAGATGCGCAGCCTTAATAAATTACAACGGAGAGAAAATTAGCACTACCGCTCAATCATAAATAAATTGAAAAACTATTCAAAATCTTCGGTTGGTTAGCTAGAATGTGATTCTTTTCTCTACAGTCTCTTTCATTTTCGTCCGGTTGTAGAGGAAAAATACAGTCATGGGACATTTTGCGGCCTCGACCGCAAAATAGAAGGGGTAAAGTAGGGTCTCCGGAAATCAGCACATTTGTGAACACTACCCACACGGGGAGAAATGCCAAGTAAATATGCCTCTGCAGCATAGTAGAGGTTTCATTACTCTATAGTTTGTGTCACGCCACTCTTATACACTGTAAAAAATCACCGGGGTAAGTCCAAGCGGTGTAGGTGTTAAAATTGGCGGTGTTAAATTTCACCACCGAAAGCGGTGTTAAAATAACGCTACCGCCGGTGTAGATATTCTTTACCGGTGTTAAAATATTTGACCTTGTGAATATTTTTACTTACTTGATCACTATACTTGTTAATAAATTATATTTTTTATTAATTGTCATAAAGAACTGACATTTTTTGTGTTTTATAATCTTTAAAGTTAATACTTCAAGCGGATGCAGTTTACACTGGTATTACTCCGCTTTTACATTGATTATCCCGCTTTTAGACTGGTTTAACACCGGTATTTTAACACCGCCGAATTTCGCCTCTTATACCGGTGTTATTTCATTTTAACACCGGGCGGAGTTAAAATGAGACCATTTTTAACACCGTTCTTTATACAGTGTGTGACTGCTTATACAAACTATAGAATGATGTAATAACCATTACTATGCTGCATAGGCATAATTACTTGACATTACTCTCCGCGCAGTGTTCGAAAATTGAACTATCTGGGCAAGTATGACAAAAAATATTTGTCAAATTTTTACATGATTTTCAAATGAGAAAACTTATTTAAGCGAGCGCGCGTTTTGAAATTGAGTTAGAAGGTTTAACCCCTGATTAAAAGAAATGATTCGAAATGATTTGCAATGTTAAATGACCATAAGAAGGGTGATTCAAAAGTATTTAAAGTATTCAAAAGCATTAAAAAGTAATAAAATTTTTTTTTCTAATCGTTTCAAATCATTTTTTTAAAAGAGTTGGTACCCAAATTAAAATAAATTTTTTGTAAAAATGTTTTCATCGGATTACTTTTATCACATTTCGTGGATTGATTTTAAAATCTAATTAGCTCTAAAACTCAGAATCCCGCTTCGAATGCCGCATTAACTATCAAAATCGGATAATTTATTCAAGAGATATCGTTGACGAAAAATTTATAAAACAATAACTACCCTATTTTCCCTGAAAACCTTCTTTCTCCAGCATTCAAAAAGCCAGGGCACACCAGGAATTTTATGGTGCTCCGAAGATGCCCATCTTTAATGGATAAAATTATATTTCAAAACTATGTAAATTATATACCACTAACTTTCTTAGACTATTGTTTATGAAAGTTGAGTGTAATATTAAAAAAAAATAAAAATTGTACTTAATTGTCATGCTGAAATTACAGTCAGAATAGTTACCTGAGACCTTTAAATGTTTATTTCCAAAGCTAACACGATTTTTAAAAATAGGGTGAACGAAAACCTTTTCTATTTTTCGAGAATTTTTAAGTTTATTATTGTGAAGTTTAAAGTTGCAGTAATATAAAAGTTTTGAGAAAAATAAAATTTCTAAATGACTTATTTTGTTATTTTTTTTTCTTGATTCAAGTTGGCAAAATCTATTGTTTTCAAAATTAGGTATACGGCTACCAGAGTCAAAATATTAAACTTACATTTAAATTACGTTTACTTATAAAGCTTAGATTGAACTTGCGGGTGTGGTGAATCCCTACCCAGAATTTCTCTATATTCTCTTTATTTCTATTATAAAACCTCACAAAGTTTTCCTCTATACGAATTAACTCTGCAGATAAATTTTTACATCGCAACAACTTTACAGAAGATTATTTTCACATCGTTCCATCTCTACATGAGAACATCTCTCATATTAAAAATCTCTACAGCGATCATTGTTACATAGCGTTAAGGTTAAACAGTAGAATTTTTGTTTTAACGTATTATTAATAAAGTAGGTTAATTATATAATAGAGCCAATGAATGAAAGTGAAATTAAATTATTTAAATATTACAAAACTGATGATTCACCCCAACACAAATTTAGAAAACTTGTATTAACTTTTCGTATCAATTTCAATAACTTTTTTTCTGTACTTGAACTTGATTTCCACTTTGGCTTATGTACAGCAACAGGTGCTCTGTCTTCACTTATTTTAAATCATTTTTTAACAGCACCACGGTTGTTTTATCCGACAATTAATATTTTATGAAAAATAAAAATATAAAGACAATAAAGAATATTAATTAAATAATAATTGATACAGAAATTTAACACAAGACAACCAGTTTAAAAGCAGCAACCGCTAGATTTTCTAAATTTTTGGTGGAGTGAATCATGACTTTTGTGATACTCAAATAATTTAATTTCACTTTCATTCATTCTTTCTTTTATATAATTAACCTATTTTATTAATAAAATGTCAAAACAAAAACTCTACTGTTTGAACTTAACGCTATGTAACAATGATCGCTGTAGAGATTTTTAATATGAGAGATGGTCTCATGTAGAGATGAAACGATGTGAAAATAATCTTCTGTAGAGTTTTTGCGATGTAAAAATTTATCCGTTGAGTCGGTTCGTGTAGGGAAAAACTTTGTGAGATTTTATAATGTAGAGAAATTCTCTGTGGGAATGCACCATACCCGAACTTACATGAGCTTAATAAACTTAAATAACTTAATGTAAGTTTATTAAGCCCGTGTAAGCTTAATGTAAGCTCTTTAAGTTAACGTAAGTTAAATGCAAGTTCAATACTTTAACTCGGGTAACTGTTCTAGGATAATTTTTTACAGTTATTAATGAATGATTTTCAGATTGCGAGTGCTAGAAAGTCAAGTTTAACAATTGAAGGGCTTGGAGACTCCAATTCGATCAAAAGCATCTGTGACCTTCTGCTCATTTTATTTATTTTTTTATCGCAAAAAAATTGTATAAAGTATTTGATTTTATTTTTCTGTCATTTAATTAAATTAGATTAGATTATTCGCAATTTCAATCCAATTTCTGTTCACAGCACTCTTAATGATCGAAAAACTTGATTAAATCTAATGTTAAAACATACATTGCAGATTTTCAATACGATAATTTCATTTAAAAAAAAAAAAAAAACAATAAAGAATTTATGATCTATTCATAATTTTTTTTCGTAACTACAATTAGTTTTTTTCAACTAAACTTATTTCCATACTTATTTCATATATTAAAATTTTTATATCGTTTTAAGCACCTGCATGCCTATAATTAGGCATCCCTTATTAAAAGAAACGATTTGAAATGGTTAGAAAAACAAAATTTTAAATACTCTTTAATGCTTTTGAATACTTTTGAATCACTCTTCTTATGGGCATTTTACACTGCAAATCGTTTCGAATCGTTTCTTTTAATCAGGGATTATCCTAAAAGTTTTTCTTTTTGAAAATTTCGCAATCCGCAATATCAACGGCGGAGATAGCTCTTGTTTATTTTTTTTAACAGTAATTTAATATCCTAATGTTAGCATCTTTTCTTAATTCCATTCGTTTATCCATGGTGACTTTGATGTTGCAGTGCTACAATAATAATGATGATTATCTTTACCTAACAGATTTTTTTAATGATTACGGTTGAGAAATAAGCTAATTATATTGAATCCATCAGTTTTATTTATAAATAAAGTGGCTATTCTGAATGTGTAATTTAGTAGATTTTCCACCATTTTTAAGTTCTAAAAAGTAAATATCTCTTATTCGTAATAAATATTTAAACTTAATTCATAAAGATTTCACATTCACAAAAATGGATTAGCAGTTTTTTATCATAAAATCTACTTATAAATGATTAAACTTTAAACAAGAATTTGAAAGAGAAAAAGAAAATAATTATTATTTATGTTTTTATGTGCTTATTAATTAAGGAAATATTTTTAAATATTTTAACTTGATTCGATTGTTATAAATTCTTTTAATGGGGTAATATGTCTGTTACTCTGAATTGAACGTGAAACCCACAATATAATAGTCTTAAAATTTTTTGCATGATAAAATTTAGTAAAAGTATTTTTTAAGCTCTGATTAGAAACTGCAATTACGAATAACTTGATTACTTAATTTTTGATAACAGTCATTAACTGAGTCATTAAAATTATGTAAAATCATTTCATTTAAATTGCTTTTATTTGTTATCGTTCGTAGTTTCTAATCAAAAAAGTAAGATTGCTTTTATTCCATATGATGTACTCATTCTATAATTTTTATGTAAAACAGACAACTGCCCCTCTATCATCGGAACAGAAGATGGATTCGTCGGGCATCATCAGGGGAACGTCCCATTCTAAGTTTTCCATCCTCAACCAGCAGCGTTCGGAGAACACACTCGACGCTCTGTTAGATGAGCTGCAAACTTATTCAAGACCATCATCACAATTGAGTCAAGTTTCAAGTGTGGGTCAACAAATTGAATACCTGCCGAATTCTCAGATTTCCAATTGTTCACCAGTTATTAAGCTTAATCACATAATGGATATTAACAGAAAAAAAAGTGTAGATTCTCTGAGTTGTTTAACAATAATGACGCCAAACTCTACCAGTACACTTCGAAGACTTCACTCTTATCCATCTGGTTCTGACACTGACATTTCCCCTCCTTCGACAAAAATTGATAGACTTGAGACTATAAACTCACTTCAAAAACCACCAATACCAGAAAGAAATGTCGAATTATTACAACTAGCTACTCTGAAACGAACCCCCCCACCACCACCTCCTAGAACTAGCTCAAAATCGCCATTAACGAGTCCTACGAGTCCTCAATTACCCCCGAGAAATTCCACAACTTCCTTATGCAGAATTCGTCATGCTAACAAAATAACCGAACTTTCCACAGATATCACATCTCATCATCTACTTCAAGAACCAACACTTCACATAATTCAAGTTAATAATGGACACTCTGCATCTGATTCTAGCTCGTGTGAAAGTATTAACTCACAAGATGGTTCACAAAATAAGAAAGATCGTCAGGATCAACTTGAACTGCGTCATAAAGAGCTTTTACAAAAACAAAAAACTCTTCAAGAACAATATGCTCGATTACAACAGCTTCAAAGAAATACTGCTGGTTTGACAGCAACACCTGTAGACCAACCCGATCTTTTAAAAAAAACTGGGTCTGAAAGTAATATTCTAGCGAAAATGGGCCTTGGAATGAGCGCTACCAATTCTGGATCGTTAACTAGCCTTGCATCTAAGGGTTATACGGAAGCGTTATCATCGTCAAGAATTGAATCACTAAATTCAAATGCAACATCTGCTATAGAGGATCATATGTCAAACAGTAAGATTTATGAGACGGATATCCTGTGACCAATGATCAAAATCTCTAGACAAATTGATAACCTAAATTTCTATTTATTAATATATTTTGAAATTAGTTAAAATTGCATCTAATAAATGACTGTCAAAATTTGAATTAATTACAAATATCATCCTATGATAAGAGTTAATGAAATAGTATTCATTAACATGCGAGGATCCGATTACATATTAATGTAAAATATTTTTCTGATTAATATTTAATTTTATCAACAAATAAAATGTTCAATTTGAGTTTTTTTTATACTGCTTTCAATTGCTGTAGAACAATTCGTTTTATTAATAATGAAACACTCTGAATATTTATGTGATTAAATTACATGAAAATTTCGGGTTTCTATCATCAAAAATGGCAATTATTTATTATGTTTTTGTAAATCCTAATAATGTAGTTTCAAATTGTTTAAAATTATCACTAATAAGCAAAAAAAAAACGTTACTATATACAAACACATTTAACACTCAATAATCAAGTTATCTTGAATATAATGTCATTCTACAATTCAAATAATTCCAAAGGTGTACATGCTACGTAATTAAATAGCACTTTTTCTATTATAAATTTCAATATGATACGATATGTATGCAATGATCAAGCACAATATTAATATTCATCAAATCTTCAGTATTCCATAACTCAAAATGTGACAAAATGTAAGTTTGAAATAAAGAAAGTAATTCAATAAAAGTAATGGAAATTATTTGATTTTTATAACTCTAAGACCGAATTAATTTTTTCAACACCATTGATCGAAACAAAACTTAAAACAAACGGTATCAGTATCTTTATAAATATCAACTGCCTATTGAAATTTAAAAGAACTTCCCCGGAAAAAATGATCAGATCTGATCAGATATGAAAAATGACCGGGTCTGACCAGACTTGGCCAGGCATGTTCAGATCTAATCAGGTATGTTCATGTCTGTTCATGCCCATCCGGGTAAAAAAATTATAGGAAAAAATGGCCCTATATAATTATATATAATTATGTATAGCTATATACAATTATATATAATTATTTCTATAAAAAATAAAAAAAAATAAAAAATTTAGGCTTGTGCAGGATTTAAACCGTGGACCTTACGCTCGAAAGTTTCACCCGCTACCCGCTGACCTAAGAGATTGACTTGCAAAGATAGTTTCGTATGAACTTCAAGTAATAAAAATCTTATACGTGATAGATTATTAGTCAACAAAATTTTATATCTTATACATCCCGATAAAAAAAGTTTTTGTCTAATTATATATGATTATATGTGTTCATATATGATTATATATGTTCATATATGATTATATATGTTCATATATGATTATATATAATCATATATGAAGTTATATATAATCATGCATGTTAATATATGAGGTCATATATAATTATACTTGGCTGTCAACTCCATTTATAACCATATATAAGTCTATATATTATAACAGGGCTATGCTGTTACTCTGGTCGTCCTTAAATTACCTTTTTAAGGGCGCCACTGGAAGTGATAACGGCCTCCCAGAACCGGATCTTAGATCATCAGGGTCGGTGTAATTTTATTTAATTGTAAGAGAAGGATGAGGAAGGATAACTTATAAATAATTTACTATTTCAATCCACCAATTAAACCTTTTTATTTTCTCATGACCTAATTGACCTTTAAAATTTTTAACTTCACTTATAACCTTTTTATAAACCTTATTTTATACCTTTTTAAACCTTATAACTTCTTATATAAACCTTATAACATTAAACCTTATAAACCTTAGAACCTTATGACCTTATAACATTAAACCTTATGACATTAATTGACCTTAACATAAAACCTTATAACCTTTATAACTTCATTAAACCTTATAACCTTTTATTTATTTACCCGCAATAATTTTATTAAAATCAGCCAACTACCTATGGCGTTTCCACACACTCACACATACAACAGTTAAAAATCGCTTAACCTTCGCGATACTTAATTACTAATATTTCACTAAACAGCCAACTACCTTTGGCATTACCACACACTCACACGCTCTCTGATTAAGACGTTGCCAACTACCTTTGGACTTATAATTAAAATCGGTTACCTCCCGAATTATTTCTTAACTAATTACACATTCAAAAATTTATTTCCTACACTCATACTGCACTCGAGTCCCCTGGACTTTTCTTCACGCACTTCTTAAATTAATTTTCCGCAATTAATAATTTAATTAATTTAGAGAATTATATAATTATTAACTAATTTATTAATTGATTTTTCTTTCCTAATTTATTGAGTACTATTTCCTTCTCATTTACTTATCACTTATTTTATCTCCTTAATAACACGACCTTGATTTATTAATTTAATACCACGTTACTTCAGGTACTTTTATCACCGCGATAATTATTCTTATATTAATTCTGCCTTCTTTTTAATTAATTATAATTTCTTTAATTGCTTAATTTCCTAATTAATTTTATAACGTCTTCGACCACGGACTTCTCTTATTTTCCCGAGACAATTTTAATTGATTTTCTTAATTTATTATTTTATTAAATTTTATGTATAAGTAATTACTAATGGACTAGCGTCTATGACTAGATTCGACTGTTCCGGTGCGCGCGTCACTCGACCCACCTGGAAACTTCTAGAAGAATTCCGGCTACCTGCCTGGAAATATTTTATACACGCAATGGCTCCGGCTACCTGCCTGGAGTTAATTAATTACTAAATCTTATAATTATCCGAATTTAATTTATTAATTTACTTTTGCAATTAATTTAATTCGCGAGGATTTTCTTTAGGCGCGACGATATTAACGTATGCCAAGTATTTAATAAAATTTTCCGGCTTCCCGCCTGGAATAAATTTTATAAATACCTCAACAATTAATTCTCCAGCTCTCTCGTCGTCGTCTCTGTCCGGGTTCTGTCTAGTTAATTGTCCTTGTTCTCGTTGGTCTCACTGGGTTCCGTCTCTCTTTCTCTCTTTACTCTCCTCTCTTTCCTTCTCTTTACTCTCCTTTAACCTGTTTAATTAATTTAACAGCGTCTGTTATGGCGTCGGTTGTCTTGTCACCTTGTCTCCACCTCTCTATTCGGACGTCCCGATGGTTAATGCCCGATTCTCGTTCCGGTCCCCGTTTTTAATTGCTCGCTCACTCTTGACTATAGTTGTCCTTTTTCCACTCCTACTTAACTCTAGGTGGGGTCGACGGTCGAGCAAGTGAAATTTCCATTTCCGGACGACTAGTCGCTACCTACCCGGAATACCCGAAGTGGTAATGTCACATGACCGACAGTGCGCATAATAGATTTTATTTTAAACTTAATTGAACGCGGTAAATACAAATTTACCCCGTTACACCCCCCCCTGCCAGACTGTCGCCCGGGTTGGAAATTGCAGATGCTCGTCGTCCAAGGATATAGGAACAGCAAGTTAAAACGAATGATCGGTACACGAAAATAGCAAAATTTGATGAATTTATTTTAGATAAGGACACGATAATTATAATTCCATATTATCATCTGGATCATTTATAACTAGGTCATCATCGGAGTTGACCTCTAACTCTAGAACTTCTTCACGGTCATCAAATGCCGGAATCTCTTCTTCGCACCCTGAGTCATCGGAGATGAAGCCTCTTCCGTAATGCAGGCGGTCTAAATCATCTGGTACCACCCAGTCCATTTGGGCCATATGTGGACCATTTGGACCCTTATTCTTTTTATTCTTCTTCTTCTTCTTTTCCTCAGATCCAGTCGCTTGAGCCGCAGAACCACCAACCTGGACAACGGGCCTGGTTTGGACTCGCCGTCCGGTTAAGTCCTGAGCTGCTGCTGGATTAGGCCGGCTGGTTGATGTTGTCGCTGACGATGTTGATGGGGCAGCTGGCATTATTGGGAGAGCTCTCGCCTCCTCTTGCCACGGCGTTATGGCAGACCCGACAGATGGTCCTGCGACGGATGATGGGTCGACTGATGTAGAGGCTGGATTTTCCTGGGGTCGTGGAGTTGTTAGCTCGGCGGCTGGAGAGGGGGTACCTTGACTACCACCCTCGGCCTCGGGTTGACGGGACGACAATAACAACCCAGGAATATCCACCTTATCTCTTCTCCAAGCGGCCACCTGCCAGGTTGGCTCAACTCTAAGTGAGAGCTTCTTCAGGCCCTCTCGTACAATCTTCTCTTCTGGCAGTTTTAAAATTTCTTTCAACTTCGCCTTAAGCTGCTCCCGGCGCTTGACGTTTTTCAGGCGGCGTTTCTCATCCTGACTGGCAACGGCTGGTGCTTGCGTAGCCACACTACGGGTTGGTCCTGAAGACGATGTCTTAACCTCACTCACCGCTGCTGTTTGTCGTATAGTCGCAGCACCTTGATGAGTGGGGTTACCAGCGCTTGTAGCCTCAACGGTGCGAATAGCACTACTTCCTGATGGTCTCACGGCCTCAGCGACTCCCGCGACCTCCATGGGGCGGTTGGGGACAGTTGGTCGGTCTCTCGACACCACTGGATGTCCGAGTTGAGATCGATATTAATTTTTATGAGGAATTTTGTCAGCTAAACAACTACTACGACGCGGTATTTTTAAGTCAGGTATATAATGCGTACCGAGAGATTTTCCGGAATCATTTTTAAGTTCTACTACAAGCGGACTTATGATTTTACTAATTGTAACTGGCCCGAGATATTTCATGCCTAAGCTCGCGCTATATTTTTGATTTTTACTACTTAATTTACGATTCGGATAGAAAACCTTATCGCCTAATTTTACTTCCGGTATTTTAAGTTCTGAATTTTTATTATAACTAGATTGTCTCTCATTTTCAGCCCTCATGATACTCTCGACCTTATGTCTAAGTTCGTCTAATCGTTGGACGCGTTGTTTCCATTCTTCGTTCTCAGGGAGAAAATCCTCCATCTCCAGTTCTGTCAGTTTATCGGACAACCTGGGTTCCTGTCCGTGTACCAGGAAATATGGAGACAGTTTTAATGATGTATGGTATGAGCTGTTGTAGGCTAGTTGAAATTCACCTAGATGGTCATCCCATCTGGTCTGGTCTTTGTTGATGTAAGCTCTGATCATCGGTTTTAATGTGCGATTTATCCTTTTCACTGGATTGGCTTGTGGATGTGCGACGATCAACGGTGTAAATTTTACTCCAACAGATTTCAGATAATCTTGTACAGTCTCATTAACAAACTCCCTGCCATTGTCTGTTACCAGGAACAGCGGGTAAGATCTCAAAGAAAATGTACGTTTGAAAGCTTCCAAGACAGCAGCTCCAGTGTGTCGACGTAACGGATAGAGTTCAATGAACCTAGTATATAAATCTTGTATGACTAGAATATATTGATGACCTTTTCTGGATCGAGTAAAAGGTCCAGTTACGTCTGCTGCCACGATAGCCCAAGGTCTTATGGGTTGTCTGGTTTGAAACGGAGCTTTTGATGACGATTGCTTGTATTTGACTTGCTTACAGATTTCACAAGCTTCCACGTAACTTTCGACGTCTTGATACATACCAGGCCAATAAAATTGGACTTTTATTCGCTCATACATTTTTTCCCTCCCTAGATGTGCAGCATCTGGGTCTTCATGATGTTTTTGGAGTACTTGTTGAACTTCAGGATCTCGTAAAACTGTCTTCCATGCGTTATCATCTCCAACGATAGATTTCAACGGGTCTGGACGATAATATTCAAGTCTGTCTTCAACAATGCGCCAATCCGGATACCTTCCTGGATTGCGACGCACATTGTTGAATTTTACTGCATACCAATTTGACACTTGTAAATGCAGGCAACTATCCGAACCCAGTTGTTCTTTGATTCCCAGCCAATCTTCCGGAACAAAATCTTCATAAATACGAGACAATGCATCGGGACCTTCATTTTCTGTTCCTTTACGGTGTTCAATAGTGACTTGGTGTGACAATAGCTCCATGGCCCAACGAGCTAATCTGCCATTCGGATCTCTTAATGAATGCAGCCATCTTAACGCAGCATGGTCTGTGACGACAGTGAACGGGGTACCTTCAAGATAACAGCGAAGCTTGCGAACCGCCCATACGACAGCCAGGCACTCTTTTTCGGTGGTAGTATACCGAGTCTCGGCACCCTTGAGTTGACGACTGAGACATATGATCAGAAATTCTTTTTGAGTTTCTGGATCTCGTTGAACTAAAATTGCTCCCAGTCCTGTATCACAGGCATCGGTATATAAATAATACGGGAGTCCAGCCTTGGGTACTGATAACGGATGAGCGTCGATAAGAGCTCGTTTTAAACGCTGGAACGATTCTTCTTCCAGATCTCCCCACTTCCACTCGGTGTTGACTCCAGTCAATTTATTTAAAGGACCCTGAGCCTTTGCTACATTTTGAAGATGTCGATGATACCAATTGACTAGTCCTAAGAAGCTGCGTAGTTGCTTTCTGGTTGTTGGCCGTGGATAATTAATTATTGGTGCTATTTTCTCTGGATCCGTATGCAAACCATCTTTATTTACAACAAATCCAAGGAATTTAACTTCAGGTCGACAAAATTTACTTTTCTCGGGATTTATGAGTAACCCAGCATCTCTAAAAACTTCAAACACCAAACTTAAGATTCTTTTGTGTTCCTCTAATGTTTCACTGATGACTATCCAGTCATCTAAATATGCAAAGACTTGTTCGGCCCATTTCGTCGGTAATTCTCGATCAACTAGAATTTTATGGAATCTTTCTTTCAATTCATCCATAGCTTTTTGAAAAGTACTTGGAGCACCTACTAGTCCATACGGCATCCGTAACCACTCGAATTGCCCTCGTCCTTCCACAGAAAAAGCGGTGAGAGGAATCGACGCAACTGCCATGCGGATTTGATGGAAAGCTTCTTTTAAATCCATAGTACTTATATAAACTGCACCGTGTAATGCGCTCAATATGCGTAACATATTAGGTAACGGGTGAGCTGGTGGTATTGTCACTCGATTAATAGGCCGATAGTCTACACAAAATCTCCAGGTGTTGTTGGGTTTAGCTACCATGACCGGTGAACACGACCAAACACTGTAACTTGGTCTTATAAATTTCTTCTCAAGTAACTCGTCGATTTGCCGATTTAATTCCTCGTTGATCACAGGACTGCGTCTATATGGTTTAATCCTGACTGGTCTAGCATCAGGTTTCAAGACAATTTCGTGCTCGATGATGTTAGTTAATCCTTGATTCGGCATCGCTTCAATTTTTTCCATTTCAGTTTTGATAAAATTTTTGAAATTTGATTCTTCATCAGCTGTCATTGATAAGCACCTCGACGAATTTTCTTTACATGATATAAGTTCAAATTGATGTATTTCAGGATGACCACTGAACTGCCAAGTTTTCTCTTTGCTGTTTATAATGACTCCAAATTGTAATGCAAAGTTCATTCCTAGGACCACAGAATGTCCAAGATCTTCAAGTACACTTAAGTATTGTTCACCAGCGACCGATCCTATCTGTATAATAAACGGGGCACCGCCAAGGCTTTTACACAGAGTATAATTGGCCAGTAAAACACCTCGCTTTTGTGTATCATCAGGTCTTAATTCACCTGACGCGTACTCCTTGATGTCTTCGTATACTTTTGCATTGATGTAGGATCTCTCACTGCCAGTGTCCAGGATACCATTGAGTTTTATACCAAAAATCCAAAATGATACTGGTATTCTTGCTGTATATTCTGGTGGCTTCGGACCTGAACCAGGGATAAAAATTTTTCTTTCCGCTAGACGGTATTTTTGAGCAGCTGACAATGATTTATTTTGAAGAATTCCAGGAATGAAAGCTTCTCGAGATGTAGACGTTGTAAATGTATCCGCTACCTGCGAGTCTGGGGACTGGTTAAAAGAACTACCTAGTTCCAGAGGACGCGGTAACGATACATTGAAGTCGAGATCAACTGGTTCCAATCCAGGTTGAAATTCATCTTCCCATTGGGTTTCAGGTTCATCATCATCTGGTTCTTCTATAGATGTAATTGAATTCAGATTAATATTCTCGTCTGCTTGATTGAGATCTTCAACGATGCAATTTGGATCTTCTAAAAATTGAATTAATTGATTAATAATTTCTGTAGAATTACTTGACAGGTCTGCTTGAGTTAATGAAATTATATCCTCTACGTATATCGTGTTCACGGACATGGTAGACAATTGTAAGTCACTACCTGGAATGGAGTATCGCGGCGAACCTACCTGCGATATATCATTCCGGTCATCAGGTTGAGCTACACTACCTGGTTGAGAATAGTGCGGTGAAACTACCTGCACAACCTCTTGCCGGTTAATTTTATTATCTTGTTTTGGTTTATTTAACCCCTTAGTTACTCCAAAATTATCCTGAGCCGACGGGGAATTCGGTCCAGGTATTAATCGTTTTTTCGATTGTCTTCAGGTACATTATTGTTCTCCTGACGTACTTGAGGTGGATTGTCAGGTGAGGTTGAAGCATTTGGTCTATTATCATTACTATAAACCGCTAAGTTACAATTATTGCGGGTATGACCAACTTCAAAACAAATATTACAGACATCCTGTCTGGGGTTTTGACATACCTCGAAAACGTGACCTGGAACTCCACAGTTGAAACACGGTCTGTTGTATCTTGGAGCGACTACTGGATTCTGATTAAAGCCGGATAACCTTCCTGGCTCCTGAATCAGACGAGGTCTAACTTGTTGTTGCTGTCTGTTGTTGTATTGGTAATTTTGAGGTCGGTAATAATTAGTATTATTCCTCATTTGCACTCCATATCTGTTGTTATAAGTTGCTGGTGGTGGTGCAACCATCAGATTACATCTGGACGGTTCCAATTCATCTTCTTCATAAACTGCTTCATCAGACGAAGATTGTATCAAATTAAATCTGGTTTTATCTTGAAATTTTACAGTTTTATTCACGACAGCAGTCGGTTGTTGAGCCTCCTCTATGCACCTTGTAGCTTCATGTAACGCATTTAATAGGTCTTCATACGTATAGACTGATCTAGCGAATACCAGAGTACGTAACTCATCAGATGATTACGGATAGAGGCGACTTGTTCCGATACTGGTGGGGGTATCTGCATTGACTGATACTTCTGCTGGATTTTTAATACAAACTCAGTCACGTTATCCCCAGGTTTCATCCGCATCTTACTGATTTCCATAATAATCTGATGGTCTGTAGCTGAGCTGCGGAAAGCTTTTCTAAATTCCGTCTTAAATTGGATGTAATTTTCCCAGCGCAGATAGTTTGCGTCAAACCACCGTGCTGCAGCTCCTTGAAGTATATAACTCATCGCCTTGAGCAAATCCCACTCGGACCAACCTTCACGGTGTGCTCTGGCTTCAGCAGCATACAAGAAATCATTTACAGTCATGTTCTCCTGAGGAAAATGTAAATTTCCCATTTTCAGACTCTGCAAAATATCCTTCCATCGTCTGTCGTCGAAATTCCTGCCTTGGTTTTGTTGGAAGACTGGATTCTGAGCGGGTCTTCCCGGTATGTCGTGGAGATGACCGTCTACCTGGGGTTGACTCCCTACTCGACCTCCCTGGTCGTTATTTGGCACTGGAATCTGGCCTTGTTGTCCCATTTGAAGTTGACGTAATTGTTCTTGCAGATAATTGATACGATCTGCCACTGATGGATCACGATGATTATTTTGCTGAGCTTGTGGCTGATGTTGGTGTTGTTGGGGACCCAAGCTCTGAGGTCTATGAGCAGCTGGGCACTCCCCCCTCGCCAAACGTTGACCCATCGGGGAAATGTTTGCACCACTAAGCTGGAACTCAGCTGCTCTCCAATCCACTGGTGAATTTGATCGCCATGAATTATCACGTGAATTTAGTCTGTTGTTAATTTCCCGTTGTTGGTCTATGAGCTCTCTCATCATTTGGGACAGTTGATTAATCGTCACAGCATTTTCTTCATTTATATTACGTTGATTATTTGACATTCGACGTATTTGCTGTGTGCTGTTGTCCATACGATTAAATATACGTCTCATATCTGATGGAATATTGTCCTGAAGATGATTGAGACTTCCAGCAAAATCCATTTGATTATCAACTACTCTCTCCTGCCTATGGAGATCACCCACCTGCGTTCTGGGTGGAAAATTCCATCCATCTGCGGTTCCGATCGTCCCGTGATTTCCTAGCAGTGTGTTTGTAATATTGGATATGGCGGTGGTGGATCCAATGTCAGTGAATTTGTAACCGTACTAGTTGTAGTTGTAACTGTCGGCGTTGTTCTGGTACAAGTAGTGACTGTTGTGACTGTTGTTAATCTTACTGATGCACCAGGATTTGATGTAATTGTCGAGCGGTTAATTCCCCTACCTGCTGACAACCTGCGTCCTCCAGCCATTTCTGAATCTTCTTCTTGGTTGAACATAATCACCATTTATAATTTCACTTGTATAATGTTTTATTTAATATTAATTTATCACAAACAAATTACTGGCGGATTTATTTTAAGTTTTATTCTTGACAGAAACTTAATCGTTTATTTACGGTTTTATTACCAAGTAATTTTAATCTTTCCGTTTTCGAGTTTGAGGATTATTCTAAAAATAGAATCGTGACACATCCGGTAATATTTTAAGTCGATAATTATTTTACTTATAAATTTTACATGCGATTTTGTTTTAATTATTTATACTGAAAATTATAAGTAAATTTTATGACTAAATTATTTTATAGAATAATTATCGAAATCGGTTTACTAATTATTTCATGTATTATTTTAATTATTATTACTTTTAATTATTAAAATTATTTATCACAGTTATTTCAGTCTTAATATTTTCTGTACTTTGTAAATTTTATTTCAATATTTTTCTACCTAATTTTTCCAATACTTTTTCTATTCAAATTATTTATCACAAAATCAAAGTTTTCAAATTTTAACTTAAACTCAATTTTTCTCTTTCCAAAATTTCCATGAATTTTATCCGATGCCACGCCACACTATTTTTAATTTTCTTTTTTCACGCCGCGCTACTATGAATTTATTTTTTTCACGACTTTAATTTATAAATTAACTCCTCAACCTCTCTTACAATTAATTACGGGGTTTTTCAAAAAGTTGGGCGCCAAATATAACAGGGCTATGCTGTTACTCTGGTCGTCCTTAAATTACCTTTTTAAGGGCGCCACTGGAAGTGATAACGGCCTCCCAGAACCGGATCTTAGATCATCAGGGTCGGTGTAATTTTATTTAATTGTAAGAGAAGGATGAGGAAGGATAACTTATAAATAATTTACTATTTCAATCCACCAATTAAACCTTTTTATTTTCTCATGACCTAATTGACCTTTAAAATTTTTAACTTCACTTATAACCTTTTTATAAACCTTATTTTATACCTTTTTAAACCTTATAACTTCTTATATAAACCTTATAACATTAAACCTTATAAACCTTAGAACCTTATGACCTTATAACATTAAACCTTATGACATTAATTGACCTTAACATAAAACCTTATAACCTTTATAACTTCATTAAACCTTATAACCTTTTATTTATTTACCCGCAATAATTTTATTAAAATCAGCCAACTACCTATGGCGTTTCCACACACTCACACATACAACAGTTAAAAATCGCTTAACCTTCGCGATACTTAATTACTAATATTTCACTAAACAGCCAACTACCTTTGGCATTACCACACACTCACACGCTCTCTGATTAAGACGTTGCCAACTACCTTTGGACTTATAATTAAAATCGGTTACCTCCCGAATTATTTCTTAACTAATTACACATTCAAAAATTTATTTCCTACACTCATACTGCACTCGAGTCCCCTGGACTTTTCTTCACGCACTTCTTAAATTAATTTTCCGCAATTAATAATTTAATTAATTTAGAGAATTATATAATTATTAACTAATTTATTAATTGATTTTTCTTTCCTAATTTATTGAGTACTATTTCCTTCTCATTTACTTATCACTTATTTTATCTCCTTAATAACACGACCTTGATTTATTAATTTAATACCACGTTACTTCAGGTACTTTTATCACCGCGATAATTATTCTTATATTAATTCTGCCTTCTTTTTAATTAATTATAATTTCTTTAATTGCTTAATTTCCTAATTAATTTTATAACGTCTTCGACCACGGACTTCTCTTATTTTCCCGAGACAATTTTAATTGATTTTCTTAATTTATTATTTTATTAAATTTTATGTATAAGTAATTACTAATGGACTAGCGTCTATGACTAGATTCGACTGTTCCGGTGCGCGCGTCACTCGACCCACCTGGAAACTTCTAGAAGAATTCCGGCTACCTGCCTGGAAATATTTTATACACGCAATGGCTCCGGCTACCTGCCTGGAGTTAATTAATTACTAAATCTTATAATTATCCGAATTTAATTTATTAATTTACTTTTGCAATTAATTTAATTCGCGAGGATTTTCTTTAGGCGCGACGATATTAACGTATGCCAAGTATTTAATAAAATTTTCCGGCTTCCCGCCTGGAATAAATTTTATAAATACCTCAACAATTAATTCTCCAGCTCTCTCGTCGTCGTCTCTGTCCGGGTTCTGTCTAGTTAATTGTCCTTGTTCTCGTTGGTCTCACTGGGTTCCGTCTCTCTTTCTCTCTTTACTCTCCTCTCTTTCCTTCTCTTTACTCTCCTTTAACCTGTTTAATTAATTTAACAGCGTCTGTTATGGCGTCGGTTGTCTTGTCACCTTGTCTCCACCTCTCTATTCGGACGTCCCGATGGTTAATGCCCGATTCTCGTTCCGGTCCCCGTTTTTAATTGCTCGCTCACTCTTGACTATAGTTGTCCTTTTTCCACTCCTACTTAACTCTAGGTGGGGTCGACGGTCGAGCAAGTGAAATTTCCATTTCCGGACGACTAGTCGCTACCTACCCGGAATACCCGAAGTGGTAATGTCACATGACCGACAGTGCGCATAATAGATTTTATTTTAAACTTAATTGAACGCGGTAAATACAAATTTACCCCGTTACAATATGGTCAGATCTGAGCCTATATGAGTCTATATATGATCAGATCTGATAATATATAGGTCAAAATTCACTTCTTCGAAAGTTATTCAGGTTATTTAAGTCGTTTTTACTCGACTTCAACCTTGAATAACTGTTGAAGGAGTGAATTTCGCAAAAAATGTTAAGAGACCTTTTTGGTAGAGCATTAAATTTCCTGCAAAAATATGTATCTTGACTAGGAAAAATTTTAATATTTCTAGCAGTTACAAAAATCCAAAATAAAATACAAAGAATTTGAAAAACAAATCAATGTTTAAGGCACGGTAACAAAGAAACGGTCAATTTACTAAGAGAGATTTTTGGAGGAAATTCAATTTCCTTCAAGAATATGCATTGCTTAAATTTTTCAGATAGATGATTCACGAGTATTGGGTAAAAAATGAAATTTCTGTCAAAAAACGAATAGTCATAATGATACACCTCTTAATATCAATATTATGGACTCAAACTTGCACAATAATTTTTTTTGGTCATCAGGGATGATATTTTCACAGTATCGATAGAAAAAAAAATAGTCGATTTTTTTGGCCCAGTCTATTATGGACCTATATATTATCAGATCTGATCATATGTAGACTTATATATGGTTATGAATGGAGTTGACAGCCAAGTATGATCATGTCTAATTATATATAGACTCATATATAATCAGATCTGATCAGATCTAATTATATGTAGACTTATATATAATCAGATCTGATCATATATAGACTCATATATGGGCTTATAATAGCCAGGTATGATCAGATCTAATTATATACGACCCCATATATAATCATGCATGATTATATATAACCATATATGATTATATATAATCATATATGATTATATGTATGAACATATATAATCATATATAATTAAACAAAAACTTTTTTCATCGGGATAATATGACAATTTTTAAATATCAATGTTATTAAATCGCTGTTATATACTGCCATCAGAGTAGAGAAAGATTCTAAAAAGGTGACAGTCACTTGCTTCTATAGAATATGCGTATGTAAAGGTCTCGTGATTGAAAGTGGATAAAATACTAATGAAAATTGTAAGGGTAGGTCTGAGCTTCAATTTGAGACCAAAGAAAACGCCTGATTTTGATTAGTTCAAAAGTTATTCGGTTTGTAGTGATAGATTACTGGATCTGTACACATGTATTACAACTTAGTCATCTGTAGACCGATATCTTGGAAACTAGAGATCAGAAGTAAATAAAGTATCAGTGAATAATGTAGCGGAAGGACTAAGCTGCAAAATTAAAACTCAGAAAAAGCTGGATGTTAATTAATTCAAAAGTTATTCAATTTCTTAGTAGAAAAATCATAGATCTATACACAGGCATGACCGATTAGTCATTCGGAGATCGATTTCTCGAAAAGGAGTAACCCAAAGAAGACGCTTGATTTTGATCAGTTCAAAAGCTATTTAGTTTATAGTAGAAAATTACTCGATCTGTACACTGTAAAAAAATAAGTACTGGCGTCAAACTCCTTAATTGGTTGATAAGTTTCCTCTTCAGTGAAATCGACTTCGTTTAAACCAATGAAAAATAGTTTGCCTCAAGAGAATCATTTTTTTGAATTAAAATCTCTACTCGATGATGAAGAAATGCTTATAAGCGATTATGTTAAAATTTTTTAGGTTTGACCGTAATTAAAATAATATTTTATTGAATAGTAAAGTATATCTTAATTAAAATTTGAATGGACTTCATTTTAAACTAAAAACGCGTTAAAGCAAACTCAAATTTTAAGAAATTGAACTATAACTAGAAAAGTTTGGTTTGACGACTTTACATATTTCAATTAAACAAAAGTGTTTCCTATAATACATAACGTGTCGTGTCAACTGACGAGTTCTTGGGAAGAGAATCTGATGAGTTTGTAGAAATAATTTCAGATACTCACATTGAAACTAAAAAATGTTCAACAAGAATTCAAATGTATTTGTTACAAAATATCGAACCATATTTAAATGACAGTCTTCATAGTATTGATTCGGTAAAAAAATTTATTTGTAAAAAAAGTCCCATATTTATCGCGTTTAGGTCAAAGTATAAGCGATTGATTGTATATGTTCATTCAATATGGAAACAAAGTATTAGAAACACAATCAAACTGATAGTCGCTAACTGGCTCCGTAACGTAGTGGTAAAGCGCCTGTCTCTCGCGCTTAGTGTGTTAGTGAGCTGGGTTCGAATTCTCTGTTGGGCTAGTTGCGATTATCTAATTTTTAACGAAAAACTGAGCATGTTAAGATTATTTATTAAAGTATAATAAATATTTATTTATTTATTTATTTATTTATTTATTTAATGCCAATCGGCAATATATAATAACAATTTACATACGATATAAAAGAAGAGTAACAGGTGAAATAACACTTTAAGCGATGGATTGTAATATAGATATACAAAAATAATGAAAAAAAAAAGATAATGAGGACAAAAAGATTGCACGTGGAGGGGTTCGTGGTTAGTCGTTGTATTACCGAACCAGCTTTTTGACAGGCGTTCGAAAGGATGGGTAAGGACGACCTAAGAAGTTCACATCCGAGTAGATAGCATTGATCAAATTAGATATTCTGTTGATAGGCCCAAAACAGATGTAGTTTTTGGAGGAATTTGTAGTATTTGGCAGCCGGCTATGTCGTAGGCCTGTTTTGGGGCAGATAAATTCAAAACGTTCAAGTATTTCAGGAGAGTCAATGTATCCGTTGATTACCTTGTAGAAGAACGAGATATCGTTAACTAGCCTTAAATTCGCTAAATAATTGATATGAAGGTACTCATATATTGCGTCGGTATCCAAGTCAGTCTGTCCGTCGTAAAAAGTAGGATAGGAACTTTCAGAATCTATGTTGGATTCTTTCAAGCCTAGCAACCAGAGTTTCGGTATGGGGTGCCCAGATGACCAAGTTATACTCCATAATAGGTCTCACCAATGAGGAGTAAAGATTAAGCAATGTAGTAACGTTTCTAAACTCTTTACCTTTCAAAGGCAAAAGATATTTGCGGCAGGATGGGCTTTTCAAGTAGTTTTACTATGGATAACTGTACACATATCGGTCTGTAATTAGTGGCATCCAACCCAGGACCAGACTTGTGAATAGGACTAATGTGCGAAAGCTTCCAAGTCACTGGGAATTGACCAGTCTGAAGAGACACTTACTGAAAATGTGTGTTATAGGTTCGCAAAGACCAATCACGCAGTTTTTAAGGAAGATGTTAGGAATACTATCTGGGCCTACATTCTTTTTTACGTTGAGTTGGAGTTATTGCCTGTAGACATCGTCGTATTGGACATCAAAGTCAAACAAGTTGGTATCGTACTCCTTTTTGTTTACGTCTTCAGTAGTGCGGAGCATACTGGGTTGAACTTTATGGTATAAACTGCTGAAGAAAGAGGCGAATAGATTAGTTACCTCCGAACCATCAGCTTCCTGATTGTCCCATGTAATAGTTGGAGGGATATTACTGCTACATCACTTTTTGTTCTTCACAAAGTTCCAGAAGGTTTTCGTATTAGATATCACTGAGTTTTCAATTTTAGAGACGTAGTTATTGTAGCAAGTGACGTTTAGTTTCTTGCATTCGGATCTGTAACTGCGAAAGATATTATACGAGTTTCGAGTTTTGAATATAGTATAATCATCGATATAATATAATTATCCCGATACTTAATACAAAAAAAAAAAAAAAAAACACCAAAAATATATATCTTTGAATAAATTATTAATGAAATAATTAAAGAAACTATTCACTTGATTTAAATTACTGTTTCTTTTGGATCAATACAATACAGCAACTTGAAATAATTCGATTTTTTATTAAAAGAAAAATTTCGGTGAACAAAAAAAAAGTTTCTTTCAACATTTAAATTCATTTGCTTCAATAAAATTATAGTTTAGCTAAAAACGGATACCTTCAATCACATCTTACAACTTACTTTGAGTGAAATTTCAAATGAATTAATGTAAGTAATTGGAAAAAATAACCCTGGAAAAAATAGATCCAGAAAATCAATTTTTCAATTGACTATCAATTTCAGGTGGAACTACATACCTGCCTTACTATTTGATCGTATCATGTCTTTCAATGGTTCTCAATTTCCCAGTTAATTTTTCTCGTGAAAAAAGGACACCTCAAGGAGGTCCAGGGACAAGGCTCCGGTGAGGGTCGCAGGGCGAAGCCTCCCAGATAAAAATAAGAAGTTTCATTATTTTGCGAACGTAACAACAGACGAGAAAAATTTTTTTTCTAGCAATTTTTTTCAATTCCGGAAGAATGTTTATGTTTCATTCAATCAACTTGGAAACCGCATATTTATCACCTACCATTATCTAACTTCTACTATATTAAAAATTTATTATTATTATGTTATAATAAAAATCCGGGTTCTACTCCTGGCTTGTTTTTGATCTCAGAAATTCTTTTCAAGATGATCTTTGCTTTCAATGAGTAAACAAATACTGTCTTAAATAAATTGTCTAATTACAAAAAAAACAAAATCACCATTCTATTGAAATATTATTTTCTTTGGATCTGAGTATCAAAGATGATAGAATAGAAATCATTGCTGAATAAAAAATATTCGATATTTGTATCCGTGTGTTTTTCCCGGTCTATTTTCGGCAATTGACCGACCACCTTGCACGTTTGGCTATATTCCAACGTACCGAGTACTTGAGCCAAACGAATCTGGTTTGATGTCAGTGATTCGTTTTTACAGTGTACACATATATGACTAATTAGTTATCTGTAGAAATCGAAATATTGAGAACTAATAATCAAAAGTGAATAAAATAATAGTGAAACTTGTATCGGAAGGTCTTAGCTTCAATTTGATCACAGAGTACACTCAATTTTGATTAGTTTGGAAGCCGTTGATTTTTTTAGTAGAAAATTAACAGATCTGTTCAAAACGGACTAGATTTCAGCAAGTAGTCTTTCATCCAAAGTTGATAATTAAAATAGTTTAAAACGATGTAAGACGGAGTTCAAATATTATCAAATAAGGAACAAAGACACTAATTTCATGAAAGCAATTGATTTTTTCAATTTTGTAAAATGTATTTATTTTTGAACATTTTTAATATCAATAATACTTATATTTAAAATAATCATAGAAAATCAACATAGTCATATTATATATTTATTTAAAGATTTTGTTTTAAAACAGTTAAGTTGAATAAAGAATAGAAACAAATAATCATTACGATTTCCATTAAATAATTAAAAACAAAACATAAATCCATATATCACTTAAGAATCGTATTAGTGCTATGATCGGGCAGAGTATAAAATGTCTACGTTACATATTCACTAATATACATTTATTTGTACAAGTACAAAATTTTTAATTATTTAAGAACACTTATATTCTTCACAGAAAAATACTTGTCATTTTTTATTAAAAAGGGGTAATTTACTTTTCACAGCACCATCACAAATAACTAGTCGTTGAGCTGCAGAGATGCTGCATAGTGGCATATTGCCTTCAAGATTTGTTTTCAACAACGCAGTTCTATTTGAAGTGGCTTCACGAGTATTTTTACTAGCGGTAGCTTGTTTTCTCTCAAAGTATTCAACAATTTTTGAAATCGTCTTACTAGAAGAGCTCAATTTCTCTTCCCAATAAGATGAATCTCCACCACCAAGACTTGCTATATCCTCGGAAGAGTCTGTAAATATGGAACTCGTTCTATGATCATCCAACAGAAATAAACTACTGGCTGCTGAACTACTCAATGTAGATGTTTGCCGACGATTAGGTGGTTCTGGGCTTAAATCTTCACCAACACAACTCCAGAATCCAGATTCACAGCTTCCACGTCTCCGAAGTTCCCAACTTTCCCTGAAGAGTGGATGAGCGAAGAAACTTGCGGCACCAATTTTTGTAATAACCTATAAATAATAACAATCGTTATATATATAACATATGTATGTGTATATATTAGGGTGTTTCAAAATTAACATTTTTTTTTTTTTTCGTCTTATGGACTTAAAAGTTAGTCTTAGGTACTAAAAAAATCCTCCCAAAAGAGCAGCTCGAAAGCTCAATCCTACTAAGAGCTCAACGAATATTAATTTTCTCATTTGAATCACATGTAAAAACAATTTTTTTTTTTTTGTTTTTTATATATAAAAGTATTTAAAAAATTTTCTTTCGAAAATCGAAGTACATGGCTTTGTAGGAAATTAAATTCTCTACAAAAAGCCTATGAGTGTTTTCTTCGTACAACAGAAAAAAAGGTATGAAGCTTGAAACAATAATGAATTGAAAAACTTAACATAAAGATAATTTCCGGATTTTCTTACGTGCACATGTTCATACAGTGAATCTATATGCTATGTATAATCAGTAAAGTGTTTTAAAAAGATTTCTGAGATCTTACTTATTTTCCGTATAAATTTCGAAAGAAACAAATTTTTTTTAAGAATTAAAATTTATTTTCCTTTTGTATTTTTAAATTAAAAAAAAAGTTCTGTTTTGAAAGTAAGGAAAATTTTTCTCAAGTGTTCCAAAAAAAATTAACAGCTAACATTAGCTTAGATCAAAAAACCTCATTTTATATCAAACAACTGTTTAATATAATGAAAAAATGAAGTAATACTATTGAATGTCGTTTAAAGCTTCATAACTTTTTTTCTTATGTTCTCCAGAGAAAACACTCAGGAGCTTTTTTGTAGAGAATTTAATTTCCTGCAAGATTAGGCCCTCAGATTTTCGAAAAAAAAATTTTTTAATACTTTTATTTTTAAAAAACAAAAAAAAAATTTTTTACAGGCATTTTGAATGGGAAAATGATTAATATTACTTTGGGTTTTTAGTTGATATTGACTAAATAACGAAATTCACAATAAAAATAAAGATAACGATTTTTTAGAAAAGTTGATTCTCTACAAAGAAGGACCTTTTAGTTAAGTGACTTACGTTTCTCGTTTACGTGATGTAGGGATTCTATTAATTTTGTAAATAAAATATTTTTTAAAAAATTCGACCAAATGCCTTTTAATTTCAATTTTAAATCAGTAAATAATTTTCTTTTTATTAATTTAATCAATTCATGAAAATCAGAAGGATTAAAATTGATGAGCTTCAGAAAAATTTCTGACAAATATTTACTTCACTAAAATTTTGACTTAACTGAAAATGCATACCTTCAATTACGTTACAATTTACTTTGAATGAAATTTTAAATGTATTTATATGAAATGAGAATTCTTCCATGCATGTGACCCTACGACTCGTGCTGAAAACATTGCCCCCGCCACATAAAGACTATCTTAGTATCTTAACTATGTAATATACTTTTTTTTTTATGAAAAAACTTATTTCGTTATATCAAAAACTACAGTTAGTTCAAACGAATCGGTACCTTCACTCAAGAAACTCTCATTTGGAGCAAAAAATATTGTCAAACGTAAAAGGCGGTTGACTCGATCGCTTCACGCATTTGGCTGTATTCAAGTGTACAGTACTTGAGCCGAATGAATCTGGTTTGCCGTCAGGAATTTGTTTTTACACGGTACGAATATTTAACATTTTTTTTTTTTTTCTAATTAAGGACACGTTTTATATGGTCTCCGAAGCCATCCACACTACCCATTAACCCCTCAGCACTATCGTGAAACCCACCACTATCATTGCTCTTGTAATGAAGAAAATTTTCACACATTCTGCTCAAGCGCACGCGTGTGTGGATCCACTTTATTTTACATATTTACACGCTGATAAATTGAAATTAAGGTTAGAATGACAGCTGTTTGTATACACTTACTCCATAAATAAACTGTTCACGAAAACATCCGAATTGAACCAACCATACTCGATTCCTAAATTTTTACACCTTATCTTACTATACCCGATAAAAAATGATTTTATCTGATTATATATGAGTATATATGATTATATATAAAATCATGTATAATTATATATAATCATATATGGAATTATATATGATTATACATGGTCATACATGGAATTATATATAATCATATACGAACCTATATATAATTAGATCTGATCAGACCTGGCTGATGAAGGCTAGGTATAATCATATATAAGCCTATATATGAATAGATCTAAGTATATATAAGTCTATATACAATTAGATCTGATTAGATCCAACTGATGAAAGCTAGTTATAATCATATATAAGCCTATATATGATCATGTCTAATTATGTATGTTGTGACGTTACATTGCCGAGGAGATGGAGTTGGAGGTGGAATAAGCGTGAGCCTGTGTGTTAGAGAGAGATAGGGTTTGTATGTGTGTCGAGTTGAGTGTAGTAGATAGTGATTAGACAGTATGAAGTATGTGTGTGCAGTGAGTTAAGTGTGTTGAGAGTACGAGAACGTGTACGGTATGCTGTCTGTTTTTGGAGTGTCTGTGTGTTTTAGCGTGGATTTAACGGGGGATGTCTAGCTGTGTCGCGGATAGCGGCCAAGATAACGTGCCTCCCGACCAGTGCTGCCGACTGGGCCTAGGCCTAGCCCTCGGAGTTGACGTGGTGATCAAGGAGGAGCGACTGAGATGTCGCCGCTCCTGCGAGTTGGTACCCAGAGTTAGCTGGGGTACGATTGTGTTTATTTGGGAATGGCAGACCTCATTTGCGATGCTCGAGGAAGCCAAAAATTCGCTAACTTGGGATATCACGGGGAGTGACATTGCGGGAAGACCCGTGAGTCCACGGATTGTATGTGGTGGAGGAAGAATGGATGGAGAAGCGAGGATGTGAAAGTGACTGCTAGTAGTAGAGCGTGCGAGGGAATGGAGTGGGAGAATAAAGAGAAGCAGTTGAGGGAAGACCATGATATCAGAAAGTTGGGATTTGGAGTCGCTCGAGTACGAGCAGACCCAGTAGTCGAGTATGGAGTCTTGGAGCGAGTGGTGGTGAGTCGGAGAGCCCCAAAGGTAGACCTCGACCACCCCCTTAACGATGTCTTACTCAGGTATTTATTTGTCTGATGGACCGAAGGTACTCGACCGCGGCCCTTTTGGGCTCTCAGCGTCACTCTCGCGTCATCTTTACGATATTTTATTTAGTTTTCTTTTCTTTATTTCGTTTTAATTTAATTTAATAAAACGGCTTCTTCAGCGTTATAAAAACCGCGACACTCTCTCCACAACCTAGCATACTGAGTGCACCAGGATATGCCGTTACCACCGTTCCTTTCTCTCATCTCCGACGGATTTAGATATTAGGTTTTAATTTACGTGTAAGTTCAGACTGGTTGCCGATACCGGGGAAATAAAAGTCGGCTGGCGCCCGTCAGGATCTGGAGGAAATGAGAGGAGTGATCGGTGGGCGAAGTGTAACGTAGCCCGAAATTGTGTAATTTGAGTTTGAGTAATTGAGTAAATTTATTGAGTCAATGTTGAGGTGTAATTTTAGGGAGTTTAATCGAGTAATAAGTAAAATTTACGTTACAATGTCTATATGGGGCATTCCATGTCAAATCACCGAGGTTTTGACCCGACCCCCTTCGATTTCGCTGAAACCTTTTTATCATTTTCTATCCTACCAAAGACATTTTTCTGAATTTTTTCAGATTCTTTTACCCAACTCAAAAAAAGTTACGAATTTTTGAAAAAAACCGCTTTTTTTTTTTTTAGATTGCTACAACTTTCTCACAAATTAAACTTTCGGCACTTTTTTTTTCAAAAGTTGTGTTTTTAAATGTAGTTTTCAGAAAAAAATATAAAATTTTTTCAGAAGTCACGATATATGTAATATTTCAGTTTTTTCAGAAAAACCGTCATTTTTTCGAAGTCCGAAACCTTCGATTCTCAATTTTTTTGTCTCAAAAAAAACTTCAACTAAGACAGTATTTAACCCCGCTATTCCCATTTTGTGCCGACTTTCCTTTATATTTTTTTTTTCGATTGAAAATAGAAAAATTTCTAAATTTGGCTTATTTCTTATGACTTTGCACTGAAGTTTTTTTGGATTGTTTTTAAACGCTCAGAAGTTGAATAAAATTGTACAAAAACAATCTTAAAGTGTATTAGGGGCAAGGATTGATTTTTTCGGAGGAGAATTCCCAATTTTTGAGTATAGTAAAACCTAAACTCACAATTAACCTTCTCAATAAGACAATTTATAGATAAACTGAGAAAAATATAGATAGTCTTATAGACAGTTTTTGATCTAATTGAACGGAATATAGTATAGTACTGGATATCTCAACTGGTAGAGCACTCGGCGCGATACCGACATGGTCTAGGTTCGATTCTCAGTTCGGGCTATCGTTATTTTTCTCAGTTTATATATAAATTGTCTTATTGAGAAGGTTAATTGTAAATTTAGGTTTTACCATATTTAAAAATTGGAAATTTTCCTCCGAAAAAATTAGACCTTGCCCCTAATACACTTTACGATTGTTTTTGTACAATTTTATTCAACTTCTGAGCTCTTGAAAACAATTCAAAAAAACTTCAGCGCAAAGTCATAAGAAATAAGCCAAATTTAGAAAATTTTTTATTTTCAATCGAAAAAAAAAATATAAAGGAAAGTCGGCACAAAATGGGAATAGCGGGGTTAAATACTGTCTTAGTTGAAGTTTTTTTTGAGACAAAAAAATTGAGAATCGAAGGTTTCGGACTTCGAAAAAATGACGGTTTCTTTGAACAAACTGAAATATTTCATATATCGTGACTTGCAAAAAATTTTTTGTATTTTTTTCTGTAAACTACATTTAAAAACACAAATTTTGAAAAAAAAGTGCCGATAGGTTAATTTGAGAGAAAGTTATAGCAATTTAAAAAAAAAAGAGCAGTTTTTTTCAAAAATTCGCAACTTTTTTTGGGTTGGGTAAAAAAATCTGAAAAAATTCTGAAAAATGTCTTTGGTAGGATAGAAAATGATAAAAAGGTTTCATCGAAATCGAAGGGGGTCGGGTCAAAACCTCGGTGATTTGGCATGGAATGCCCCATATATAATTAGATCTGATTAAATCTAACTGATGAAAGCTAGGTATAATCATGTATAAGCCTATATATGATCAAGTCTAATTATATATGTCTATATATAATTAGATCTGATCAGGCTTCAATGATATGAAATCTATAAATATTTGATTATGTAGAGAAAGGGGGGGGGGGGGCAAAGCGGGGTACTTAAGGAAATACTATGGTTCCGAGGACTTAAATACGCTAAATCTTTTTGTTTTTAATGATATGCGAAGTAAATAAACAAAAATTTCAATTGCCGTTGAAACAAAAAAATTTCACTTTGGCGGGCAAAATAGGATATCCCCTGAAAAAGGTGAAAAAAAAAATTCTGCATATCAAATAAAATTGATCAAATTAAATTTTTTTGTGAGCAATTTGCATAACGAAACTTTACATTTCACACAATTAATGGATGCAAAAGCAGAAAAAAAACTTTTTACTGGTTTTTATCATAAATAAAAAGCCATCAACGTTTTTTGACTGAAACTCTAATATTATTTTTGAAAAAGTTTAACAAAAAATGTTCAAAATAATACTCAATTATGTTTAAAAAAGTGATTTTGGAATATCTAAAAAATAAAATTTTTTTTATAATATTTTAGGGATTTTACAATTAAAACTTAACCGATATTTATATTAATGAAGATAATAAATCATAATTAAATTACTTAATTAATAATTTTCAGATATTTTCAATAAGCTTTTAAAAATGACTATATTCGTTCATGCATGATTATATCTAATAATATATGATTATATATCTGATTACAGATATATAGATTATTACAGATCTGGCCAATTCTCATGAGAAAAAATCTCACAGAGCAACAATAAAATTATTTTTTGAAATATTGTACCAAAACAATTAAATTATAGCCTTGTAATTTGATAGAGTGTTAAATTTTAGATAGATAAAAAAAATATCAAGCATTCATTACATTTGAAATTTTAGCGAAAATTTAGATAACATATGATTGTGAGGAAAATCTCATAGCGAGAACGCTGAAGGGTTAAGTTTTCGACACTGTTCTAAAAATTTCGAAACGTTCTGATAAGTTCTAAAGTATTTGAATGTCGTACATCACTTGAAATTAATTCTTATCGTTCTAGAATGTTTTCCAATAGGATTGTTCTGATCATTTTCGTGTGATTTACGACTTAAATATATTTTAAAACTTTACAAAATGTTTTAAAGTTTCCAGAACATTCCCGAACATTCTAGACAAATTAGAATCATTTTTGGTGATTGAAATCAATTAAGTATAATTCAGAGCTTCCCATATAATTCTCGAAATTTTCTGAACAATACAGAACATTTTAGTGTGTAGTTTTGGCTGCAGAGTGAAAATAGGCACAAACATTTCTTCTTATATGTGAGGCATTCCACGCCAAATCAGACGGTTTCAAAAATTTGTTTCCAATTTTCTTAATTTTTTGGTATTTTTTAGTACCCTTTAAAAGAGGCTTCATGGTAAATTTTGAGATTTTTTTGATCAATGGTTAAAAAAATATCGAATTTTAGAAAAAACCGCTCTTTTTATGGTTTTTTGATCATAACTTTCATAATAATGGTTGAAATTCAATGTTTTTTTCTTCAAAATTTTCGTTTTTAGATGGCCTTTAGAGCAAACAATACAAAACAAATATACGAAATGTTTTTAATCGAGATTTTTTAATGTAACTTTGACTTCCCTTCATTTCTCCTCCGACAGCAGGAGAAGTGTTCTCCCACTCAGTCATTCAACTGTACATACGCAAAGGTATAGCGTGGTTCTGTGTTTAAGCGTTGCACGTAAACTGAGTATTCTAACCTTAAATTCGTATACGTAAATAAACATTTAAGTTAAATAAGCTTTAATATTGCGAAAATCATTAAAAAAAAAAAAAAAAACTTATTACTTGATGAAAAATGAGTTTCACTGGAAAAATTGATTTTCTATTTAAGAAGTTTAACAATAATAAAATTGACATATTAATTTTGTAAGAACCTAACCTTAAAAATTTAAAAACTCGTGGGTCGTTTTGACTGACTCACACTTTTTTCAAACCACGCCTTCTAGTAAAAAGAAGGGGTACTTCTACAATTTCAATCCCTGGAATTTTGGATTCGTCTCAGTCAAAGTTAGAGAGACTCCACTGTATTTCGAAGCAAAAGAAACATTCGATTTGCTATACAATACAGCTAAGACCATTACAGGAGCTCAAAAATTCCATATAAATATTCGAAAAAGCGACGAAACTGTATTACAAACGTTATTAATTATTTCTTAATTTTTTCATGCTTTGCGCTTTTTCGAATAATTATATGGAATTTTTGAGCTCCTGTAATGGTCTTAGATGTATTGTATAGCAAATCTAATATTTCTTTTGCTTCGAAATAGTTGCTTCTTAGTAAATAAAAACGTTTATTATAACTGCTCATAAATAGCATCAACTTTTACTTAATGCTTTCACATTCATACTCAGAACAAAAAAATATTGGAATCAATTTTATAAATGCAAGAACGACAAGTATATAGTGTCAAAAATCGGTCCCTGATTAAACAAAACGATTTGTGACGATTTAAAACGATTAAAAATTTAATCATCATTAATCGTCTTTAATCGTCATAATCGTCATAATCGTCATGGTACCGATAATCATTTATAGCGAAAAAAAATTATTTCAATTTTCAAAAAACGAAATAAAAAAGTAATTATGGAAGGCCCACTACCGGACCGAGCTTAAAAGTTGCAGAATGGATAGAAGTTTAAGATACAAAATTTTCAAGAAAATCGAAGGATACATCTTTTTTCAAAAACACAGTTGAAAACTTAACATTAAAAAATCTCGATGAAAAACATTTCGTATATTTGTTTTGTATGTTTTGCTCTAAAGGCCATCTAAAAATGAAAATTTTGAAAAAAAACATTGAATTTCAGCCATTATTACGAAAGTTATGATCAAAAAACCATAGAAAGAGCGGTTTTTTCTAAAATTCGATATTTTTTTGAACCATTGATCAAAAAAATCTCAAAATTTACCAGGATGCCTTTTTTGAGGGGTACTAAAAAATCCCAAAAAATTAAGAAAATCGGAAAAATCTATTTTTGAAACCGTCCGATTTGGCGTGGAATGCCCCATATGTACTATGTATTTTTCAAAATAAATACATCTAACTGCTATGCATAGAACTATTAAAAAATACTAAGTCGATTTAAACGAAAAGAAAACATGTTTTCACACTATCTTACCTTTTTCTCCCATTTTTTTCTAGCGGTTGGACTACTTGGCTCTGATTTTGGTTTCTTTCGTTCCAAAACTTTGACAATATCGTCATTTCGTGCTAGTTTAAATTTAGAATCAACACTATCTAAAATACTGGGTCTAATATCCTCAAGAGACGGAAGTTCAAGACAACTAGAAAAAAGATCACCTAGAATCTTTTTAATTCCACCTAATGCTTGAAAAGGATTTGCTGTCATAGGTCGATAATGAGGATCCCTTCGACTAGCAAGTTCGGCGACTCGTCTAGCTGAATGACACCGAGCTTTATCTGAAGGCGTTGCATTGTCGCAGCTTCTAGCATCCGCTGAACGACTTCTTTGTCTAGCCGTTCTACGTTGAAAATTTCTACCTTCTCTGACGCTGTCATCGATTGTAGTTAACAACGCTGCTCCTCCACATCGCTGTATCAAACGACTAATTCTTGATTGTTTATCATAATTTCTTATTAAATTATCTAATATGGTAACGATTTCTGGAAACGTTGGCCTAGATTTCGGCTCATACTGAAAATAGAAAAACAAATCTATAGAAGTATTATTCAACGATAATAGTGCAGTCAAATAAGGATTTTAATCACATCAGAAAGTTAACAAATTTGAATCGTTTTAAAATTTTGAGGGGTTTTTAGAATCAATATAAATAAACATAAAAAAATGTTTTATAGACAAATTTTTTTTGTGGACAGCAATTTTTTAATTTTTAATTTATATCTTTTCAATAACTCAAAATTTCGAAACGTTTCAAATTTGTCCAACTCACAATCTATCTAAGTCCTATACTAATAAATTAAGAGTGGAACACCTCAACAAAATTTTAATAATTTCATCCGTCAAACTTGAATATTTGAAAGACATTTATATACATAAAAAGCTAATATTATTACATTACTCACGGTGCAACAATCGAAGGCAAGTTGTAAAAATGCAGGTGGTGGATCTGTTAGGGCGCAAATTTCTGCTACAGCAAGATAATCAAGGCCAAAATTATCCGAGCGCGGAAGAACATCAGGATCAGCAGGTACACGTCCAATTAATTCACATATTACTATACCGAAAGAAAAAATATCTGATCGGTGATCATACCACTGCCCTTTTAAACATTCTGGAGACATCCAGTAAGGACTTCCAACTGTACTTAATCGATATCCTGAACTAGGATCCGGAATTTTGGCTGCAAGTCCGAAATCACCAACTACTGCCATAAGTGATTCATTTATCTCAAGACGTTTAATTAAAACGTTCTTTGAAGTCAAATCACGATGAAAAATCCCTCGACTATGAAGATATGACATTCCTCGCGCTATGTCTTCGGCAAGGTTCATCTTTGTTAAGTGACTTAATGGTTTATGCCTAGCCATGATAAGCTGCTCTAAGCTGCCATTATTGATGTATTCTGTTAATGCATGTAGCTGACCCTCGTGTACACAAACACCCATGAACCTGCAGAATAATCAATATTTTTACTATTATTATAGTAAAAAATTTAATCATCGTTATATATCTTAAATTTTATTTGTTTCAGTCTATAGCTTGATCCCTTAATTACAATACTTACTAAATATATAATAGTTAAAATTAAACTATCGCTTTTGATTAGTTATACCATTCCATAGTGATAATTATAAATCGACGTTCTAATTAGCAAATTGTCTAACTCGATTTCAGAAAATCGTCCACTTATGCGAAAAAAAAGTAATTAAAAAAATTTTTTTTCATCTAAAAATCAATCCCATATCCAGCATATGCATAATATTTTTGTCTACGTTACTTAAATAATATTTGTTCGGACTATTACTATCTGAAAATCGCACAGAATCACCTTACCATCAAGCAGTCGTGCTCAACTTTAAAGAAGATTCTTCCTATGCTAAGTACTATTAATATAACGAAAACTAGTTGAGGTACAGTGCACTTTTTCGCTTGCTCTCACATGCGCAGAGGTCCAAAAATATTCTCATTGCGTCGATTCTCCGATCTGGCAACGTGGTTTTCTTTTCTCTGTTAATTCTTATGTTGAGACGCGTATCGTAGAACCCGGGAAAAAATGATCAGATATGAACAGGCATGAGTTGCCAGGTCTGATCAGATATGAAAAATGACCGGGTCTGACCAGACCTGGCCAGGCATGTTCAGATCTGATCAGGTAGGTTAATGTTTGTTCATGCCCATCCGGGTAAAAAAATTATCTATAAAAAATGGCCCTACATAATTATCTATAATTATGTGTAACTATATACAATTATATATAATTATTTTTATAAAAATAAAAAAAAAAATAGAAAAACCAGGCTTGTGCAGGATTTGAACCGTGGTCCTTGCGCTCGAAAGTTTAACCCACTACCCGTTGACCTAAGAGATTGACTTAAATAGTAAGTTTCGTATGAACTTCAAGTAATAAAAATCTTATACGTGATAGATTCTTGATCAACAAAATTTCATATCTTATACATGATAGATTTTTAGTCAACAAAATTTTATATCTAATTTATTAATTATTGATTTATAGTTTGTAACGGTTTTTTCACCACCGGGGATCTACCGGAGTGAAGTCCGAGTACCCGTACGATTTGGCAACCTTGTTCAAAATTTAATTTTGGGTGCCAGGTGATTTTATAATCACCCATTAACAATTATCAAAAATCGGCTCAGGTTCGCGGATCGGGGAAAGGTCAGGCACTTAAGATTACGATGAAATAATTGATCAGAAAACAAAAATAATAAGTCGTATATCGAACAAAAAAAAAATAATTAATCAGTTTCACAAATCAAAATTATCGGTTACAAATCAAAATATAATTTGCCGATTTCGACTTGACTCAATATAAGCAAAACAATATTGCTCGTAGAACTCGTACTTGATCAATACACACAGCTAGTTCATTGCGCGAAAAAACAGTCGGTTGTCGAAATAAAATTAACTCATTTTATTTTTCACACACACATACCACGTATTTACGGAATACTTGACGAATGACGTCAGAGTATTGTACACGGCAAGACTCTACTGCCGTATGAATGAGACACGGATAATTAGTTAATTAATCATCATCGGTCGAACGCACTTCACTTGTTTATTAACAAATCGGTTACACACTTTGTTCCGTTTCGCCACGAGGCTTCGGCTTGTTTACAGTAGGCAGTTTATTGCTCACTCAGAATTTATTTGTCACGATTAATTATTCATTTTTCAAACTCGGATTGATTTTAAAAGTCGTAACTCAAATTGTTCAAACGTTGGAATCGGGAATTGTTCATTCAGTTGGAGTCGAGTTGTTCAAAAATATCGAAACGTGGCTGTTCAGTTTGACGTCTCAGCCGGATCTTCCATTTCAATCCATGCGTTAAATCAATTGCTCGGTCGAAGTCGAAATTGTGATTATAGATGTCACCAAAATTTGCTCACCAGGTAATTATTTATTATATTCAAATAATTTAAAACCACGGGTCGATGTCGAATTTTTCCTCATGTTACAGTTATATGAAATTATATATAATTATAACTACGTTAGCTATACATAATTATAACTAATAATATTTTGAACAATTGTTAGAGGTTCTTTTTATATTGTTGATTGTGAATAAATATTTATTTAAAAAAAAAATTGGTACTAAAATAACCAAAGCCTTAACAAGTACGTCTGAAGCTAAAAGCAAAAAAATCAAGAAGGAATTCATGAAACAGTTCAACGTGAAATTCCAAATTTCAAGCTTCCCGCCGTGTAACGTTGCCAAGTCACTATCTCTCACGATTCAAGCAACGACAGAAAATTTGAAAACGGTTAAGAGTAGCTAACTTTTAGCATTTTTTACAACAAAATAAATACCATTTGATTTTCTTATTTTTACAGAAACATATTCGTTATATCTTCAATTAATGATTTGAAGTTTTTTAAAACAATCGTAAGAAAAATTCGATTTTTATTCATGAAAACCCGGCTACAACACTGATCGGGGGAGGGTTCATATGTTGAATATGCAAATTTAAAAAGTCAATAATTACAAATTTAGTACCGCAAGGGCTATTTTGCAAAATTTCTGCGCATAAAGGATACTTAAAAGTATGTGTATTCAAAATTTCAGGAAGATTGTAAGAAAAGTGATTCCGGTGGGAACGTCCTTAAGCACGTCCAATATATATCGCTTGATGTGTGCGACAACTGAATATACTAACTCCTACGAAGATACAACATTGAACTTAAAAATTTTAGAAAGTAATTAATAGAAAAAATATAATACCTAAGTATGTTAGGATGATTGAGTTTATTCATTAACTGCACTTCTTTCAGCATATTTGGTCTGTTTGCGGGTAGCTGATTCATCTTAAGAACCATAATTTGTCCCGTTACCTTGTGAGTAACCTGCAAATATAACAATTTTCATCTTAATAAAATGTTTCAAGTACTTTTGCCGTTTTTGCTTATTATGTACCATTTTTTAACTCATTTAGACTTTCGGAAATTTCCACCGCAATATAAATCTTTTCAGATACGTTGAAAATATGGGAAAATGAAAAATCAATTAAACTAAAGTTTTAGCATAGCACATATGCTACTTTGGGAAGGCTACACGACTAACTTACTTTAAATCTCACTGAGAAAAATAAGTCGGAGTGACTTAATATTACTTGATTTAAGTAAATGGAAAAAAAAATCTGGGTGTCGGTTGACCCTGCGGGCCAGCCCCAAAACTTCCCGCTGTTTTCGACCTCAAAGAGCTTGAAAACATTAGTGTAGATATATTTTTGAGCTCTTCGAGCTCGAAAATGCTATCACATGCAATTGTTTTTTTACGATCTTTTCAAGCTCTAACAAGTTACCTGTTATGCTGAAGTTTGAAAATTTAAGAATCGAAAATCATCAATGAAGCGGTTTTTAAAATTTAGTTCCTGATTATGTTCAGTAAAATAAGTGTATTGAGGCAGAAATCAACTTCGGGGATCAAACTAGAGATTTAAGTAAGTTTTGACTCATGTAAGAAACAATAAAATATGAAATATCCGATAAAAATATTAAAAACTAGGTTTTATCGATTTTTTTGTTGATAATATGATTTAAACTAAAAACCAAGTTCGATGACATTATATGATCAACAAAAACCATAAAAAAGATGAGTTGGTATGATATCAGGCACATTTTAGTACGTTATATTATGATTTATCCGGAAAAAATAACATAAAATGTTATTTTTTTAACTTTTCAACGCCGATATCTTTCGAACTAATCAATCGATTTTGATAGTTGACAATCGGTGCGTTTTATTGAATTCTAGAGCTGATTAAAATTTGAAATCGATCGCGTCAGTCGTTTCGAAAATATTTAGAAAAAACCGTTTTTCACTATTTCTTCCTCCCGCGATAACTCTCGAACGAATTATCCGATTTTGATGTTTGAGGTGGAAATCGACGCGTTTTATTGAGTACTAGAGCTGATTAGATTTTGAAGTTGATCGTACAAGTCGTTTTTGAGAAATCAATAAAAAACTAAAAAAAAAAATTTTTTTTTTTCGTAATTCGCAAATATTTTCGAGTCTATTCGATCAAATGATCTGAAATTTTCAGGAAAGTTGATGGCCAACAAGCTCTTTCGATTGCCACCTCAACCATCCAAATCGATTCATTAGTTCAAAAGTTACAAAGAGTTTACACACACACACACACACACATACACACACTCGGACATCATTCTGAAAATAGTCAGAATAGCTTCCTAGGATCTCAAAACGTCGACATCCGATGAAAACTCGATTTTCGAAAATCGGGGTGAAAACAATAACTTCCCGAAATTTTTGAAAATCGTCGGTTTTCTTAGCGGGAAGTTAAAAAATGGTGTCTATAGTCGTCTCGACAAAAGTATGGGATTTCACCCTACCATAATTGTTCCACCTCTCCCGGGAAAAAATGATTTTGCCTAATTATATATAATTATATATAATTTGATCTAATCAGATCTGACTGATATAAACCCTTATATAATCAGATATAGGTCTATACATAGTTAGATCTGATCCGACATGGCTGATATAAACTTATATGTATAGTTATATATGTCTATGTACGATTAGATCTGATCAGATTTCATTGATATGAAACCTATAAATATATAATTATGTATATAGGTCCAATATATACATATATATACGTATGTATATATTACATAATGTGACAATTTTAATATTAATGTTATTAAATTTTTATTTTGTCAACTATCAATCAAACCTAAATCCCTAATACTTCAAAAATGTTCAACACTGAGAGAAAAATTTACTAATATTTGATAAATTATGTATACCAAATATCCGACTGTATTTATTAAATATTATCCTATACGTATCAAATATCGATTTTTCCACCGACTAAGTAATAATAAATTGATATTAACATTTGATAGCTCGCTGATCAATATTTAGTAGAAATTTATTAATATTAGATAAAATTTTATCAACTATTGATATTTGAGATTTGTATATAGTATTAATGAATGTGGTAGCGTTGCACCCTCTAACCTAACATATTGCCTTACATACGCGTTAACAACTAACATATTGTTTTTATTCTTGTTGAAATAATTACAAAAAAAATAAAGTGTTATGGAAAAATTAATTAAAAAATGGGACTTGCTAAATTCCACCTAACCTACATTAACCAAACAAACTGCTTACATATCACGGTAGTATCCCTGTTTAGAAAATCTTATAGAATCCAATAGTTTCTTATAAATTCCCATAGACATTTTATAAGAATGAATAAGTTCTATGAGAAGTGCTATAGTTTAGTATAGGGCCTTATACCTTGGCTATAAATATCTATCGGATTTTTTAAGCAAGGATATAATATATGTAGAATCGTAAACTATAGATCAGTTCATATTCCTTAATATTTGATAAACCACCGATCAATAATTGATAAACTGTTTACTAATATTTAATAAGCCGTTTATTAATATTTTATAAACTGTGTATTAATATTTGATAATGACCGACTTGGGAACAATCTAAGTGAACCATTTATCAAATATTGATAAATTTTATTAATATTTGATAAATTCTTTTCTCAGTGAAAGGTTTCGGCAGTAATTTAAAAGTATAAATCGATATCGATTTATGTATGGATATTTATAAGTTTATAAATAAAAAGATTTGATTATATCTATCTAAAGAATTTTATTGTAATTTATGTACAAAATCAAATTCATCATTAGGTGCATTATTTACGTAAGATGTATCAATTTGATTATTTGAGTTCAGTAATGCCGTGAATTTTTCTCAATTATAAGTGTATAGCAGATTAGAGGATTAGACTACAATCCCGCGATAAACAGAGTTAAGCAGCATCATCGTGGGACATTAATTAGACGAGTGACCCCGTAGTAAAATAGTAATCAACCGATTTTAATTTTTTTTTTTATTTTTTTTTTTATTTTAATTCAACCGACATTTGTATTGATGAAGACAATGAATCCTAATTCAGTTACTTAATTAATAATTTACAGATATTCTAAATCAGATTCTAAAAATGACTATATTCATTCATGCATGATTATATATAATCAGATCTGGCCAATTTTCGGATCTGATCATATATAAGCGATTGTATATAATTAGGCACAACCATTTTTCCCCGGATTACTATAATATTTCGACTTACGCGTGCGTAAATACAAATATTGTAGTAGAGGTGAAATAATTGTGGTGGGGCAAAATCCCAAACGTTCGTTGGACGATTTTAATACCGAAACATACCGGAACATTTTGAACTACGGAAATTTAGCAAAATCGTGTTAATATTTATACCTCATTTTACTCACATGATAAAAAAAAGACAATCACGGCATTTCAAAATAAATATTTTTGAAATATTTTCTATGCTTAAAATAATTTGTATGTGACTCATGCCCGAAGGATACGCCGCTAAATGCTTGTCAACCTCATAAAATGTTATATTAAAATACACTCCTTTCTGAAGGGTCAAAAGTGTCACTTGATACATATTGAATCACTACTTTTTATATTGAACCATGGAATTGTAGTGAAATGGGCAGAGTATATCCCTACTCAATGATTCAAGTCACCAATGAATCTGTTACCTCCCTCTTTTATGACGTCACTTTGAATTTAGCTACCTTATTAACATATCAAAAATCTCTAGACTGCACACGAGCATTTAACCCATCAGCACTGCCGTTGTGAGCGTTTTGCTACCAGGACGCATCCAAATTATAGGATGTCGCTGAAGTGCAAGACACTAAAAAACACGGGAATGCTGAACGGTTAATTAATCAGCACACGTATGTGTAGATCAAAGTAACGTCAGCTGAATGTTATAACCTTACATATCTCTATTAAGGTCATTCTTAGACCCCCCCCCCCATCCCTGATTAAGAAAACTGATTTAATCTATGCTAAGTGTATATCTATGAATTAGTCGATTCAAACTGTTTTGAATTATTTAAAATCATTTTTTTTAATCAGGGACTTTTGTAAAATATTCAATGACTTTCAATTGCAATGACCATATTGAAATTTTGATAATTAATTAAAAAAAAAAGTTAAAGCATTAATTGAAAAAAGGGCAACGCAGTTACCCCTGATTAAAAGAAACGGTCCGAAACGATTTGCAGTGTTAAATGCCTATAAGATATTGACAAGCAGCGTCGAATGACACCTTGACGATCCAAATTGGTTCATCCGTTTAAAAGTTACAGATATTTACATACATACATACATACATACATACATACATACATACATACATACATACATACATACGTACACACATACATACACTCGGACATCATCGTGAAATTAGTCAGGATAGCTTCCTAGAACCTCAAAACGTCAAGATCTCTTAGAAATTCGATTTTCGAAAATCGAACTGAAACATATAACTTCCCGAATTTTTGAAAATTTGCAATTTTCTTAGCGGGAAGTTAATAAAGATATTTTATGAAATTTCCACTAAGAGAACAAATACAAGAGTCAGATTTCGATGAAAGCTACTCAAAACTTTCATTTTATTGTTAAATTAATAGCGTTTTATTTACAGATACCCTAATGGACCTGATTTTCGATAGATTACGGTAATACGATATTGTAGTTATAGGTAATAATAAATAGGTAAAGTTTCCTTATTTTACGCTATAACTGCCGTATTTTACAGCAGTTTGTCGTAAAACATGATAGTATATAGTAAAATGTGGTAGTGTATACCGTAAACTATGACAATTATATTGTAAAAAAAGCTGTACTGTTGTAAACCTCGATATATTTCAAAATACAGTCAAACATAGTCAAAAATAGTCAAGTAGGGGAGAGGTGCTGCAGTTGTAACAAGGGGAAGTTGTAATACTCAATGAAAAACTATTAAAAAATCTAAAAATTATTATTATTCTTTTTTTAACTTGTTCAAAATAGTAAATTATTGATTAGATCAAAGTTTCAGTTATTAATCTTGTTCCGATATTAAAATATTGAAAATTGTTGAAAATATGCGTGCAAACTTTTTTTTTTGTACGTTTCACAATTCTTAATAACAAATTTGTTTTTTAATGTTATGATGTGAGAATTGTATTCATACTTTAAGGAACATATCAAGAATATTTATAATCGAGTTTTATATCAATTTACTGATTTTTGTTATTGTAATTAGGTTTTTATTAATAATTCTGCGTGAGGGTCAATTGTTACACTTGAACGAGTAGCAATTGTAACACTCAGAGTCGTGTATGGGATCTGCGCAAACTGGATGCGCCACAAATCTACTCTGGGATAGTGTAGTTTTAATATTTATGAATATTTAATAATTTATATTAAAGATACAAATATATATGCTACTTTAAGTTTAAATACTTGACTTTAAGAGTTAGTTAAGTATAATAGTGTGTATTAAGACTGAATAATAAAAGCAATTTGGTGAAAAATATCTATTTCGTTCCGTGTTACGACTGCTCCTGCACTGTGTTATAACTGCAGCCCACGCGTGCCGCCATCTTGGCCCCTGACTTTAGTCAAATAAATTGTTTTTTTAATAAGTTAACATTGACTTTTTACTAATTAACTAAGTCAGTCTCATAAAAGATACTATCAGCCAACTTTCTGACAGTTTTTAAGTTTACTATCTTAAAAAAAAAAACAAATGAAACCGAAAAAATCAAATTTTCTGTTACAACTGCAACACCTTTCCTCTACTAAGGTAAAAGACCCAGTACTCAATCAAGAAACTAGTACCTGATGACTCATGTATTTGTATACATATCTATATTTACTAAATTTTACTAAGTATAGATATACAAATAAATAAAGTGATCGAGTACTAGTTCTCTGATCGGGTACGTGGTCTTTTACCTTATAATATAATATACAGTGAAATATCGGCACGTACTGGTAGTGCCGCGATTTTACCGTAATATACTAAAAAATACCGCATTCCTACCGTAAAATACGATAATATACTATAGAATACTGTATTCCTACTGTACAAAACTGCAAAAATAGGTTCACCAGGAAACTTAATTCATTATATTATTTGTTTCTAATCCCATATTTATCATTGAAAGTTAATACCTTAAAAACTTCAGAAAAAAATCCAGAGCCGATTTTTTCTGTATAAAAGTCATCCAGTCTGTTAAGAGATGAAACGGCGTGCCTCAATGCTTGACAAGATGCACCAGTTCTTCTCCTAATAATATGTTCTTGAATATTATCACTATTATATTGTTGGATGGAACACAGTAAATTTCCTTCAAGCTCTGTAGGTCGCCAAGAATCTTGACATTTTTCTCTGTCCTTATAACTTACGGGGGAAGACTGTAATTCTGTAGGTAAATCTTGAGGCAAAAAGGTTATGCAATGATTTTGCATTTCTTGACCACAACGTTTTTCATCTATCAAAGACGTTGTCGCAAAATCGAGATTATTTATTGAAGAATTCTGTCCATCTAAATTTACCGTTTGATCAGTAATATTAGAGTTGTCATTATTAAAAATCGGACTTGATTTTGTAGTTTGAATTTCTGATATTTCCTTACTTAATATAGGACAATACTCTATGTTTCTAACTGAGCATGAATCGTTTCCATCAACTACATTACAGATAACTTTGTTAGACTTGATGGGTAAAACTGATTTTGAATTTGAAATTTTACTTATATATTGATCTCTATGAGCGAATTCATGACCACTAGAACACGGCTCTTTATTAACATGCATATCGTGATGGATTGAAAATAATTTTTTCGAACTGGTTAACAATTCTTTATTGGTATTGGTTTGTACATATAAACAATTTAAATCAGATGAAGATGATTTTTTGGTAGAATTGGAAGCACTATGAGAAACAGAATATTCTGACTTTGGACCAATCAAAAGTTCCGGACAATCAGTGTTAGTTGAGCATTTATGAACTGTTGATGTAATCATAGGAGATGATTTTGGTCGTAAAAATATTTTATTTGCTTGATTAATTTTTGAGCTTTTGGAAAATTTTGAATCAATGCTACAAGTAGTTTTAGGTAAAAAATTTTCAGTTTTGTAAGAGCACGGTAATTGGCATGACCTTTTACATAAATTTGAGACTTGTGAATTAATATTTGTTTCTGAAACAACCATAACTCTATTATTATCTTTAATTTTACAAGACTTAAGTTTCTCTTCTCTAGTTACAGAGGCGTTTTCATCTACTGAAAAACATGATAAACATTTGTTTGAAGTTCTTATCCCTTGTTTTGAATGTAATACACTAATGTGTCCACTGGCACTTGCGTTTGACACATTGCCCAACATTTTCTTTTTTTATAACGGAAGACCACGACTAAAACATTAAATAGGAGTTGTAAAAAGTACAACCCTACATTGTTACTATTAATTTACCAACTTTGTTTATTGAATATCATTTATAAAACTGTCGTCAAAATGATAACTTAAAAAAAACATAAAATTCATTAGCTGGCATAATTATTACTATTGTATTTATTTGATTCTCAAATAAATACCAAAGAAAACCAAGTAATCAGTCGTTTAAATGTACTATAAAACTAGTTAACTCCAGAATAAAACAGCACAATTTTTACAATCTATAAGATTTACTAGTAAATAAAGTATTACACAAGAAAAATAATGGAATCTAATAAAATTCAATGAATCCAATGCTGATTTATCCTACTAAAAATTATTATATAAAAATATTAATCCAATCAACAATCCAACATGTTGTCACTTGAGCTTAGTATCAATATTATGAAGATTATTCAATAAATCTTCTATGTCAGACAATTTTTGTAAAATTACCAAATAAGTTTTCATGATGTCGCACTATTATTATTTTCGCACAACACCAAGTGTTCCAAGAAGGATTTCAAACATTAATAAATAATGACAGTGCATAAGCAGAATAAAGTGTTATAAATTAGTTAGTTATTAAATTTTTAAACTGTTATTTTGGACTCCAAGTATTAATTTAACTTTCAATGTAATCCAAATAAACATTGAATCCATTTATAAATACTTATCATCATAATCAGGAATAATTAAAAAATTTAACACCATTGGATAAACTCACTGACAATCTCAACGATAGCCACTTGCCATTACGAAAATGTGCAAAAATGTGATTGCTATCAGTCACCCGTAACCAGTCTTAGTTTTCATTTTCACATAATAAACGTTTCATTTAAATTCTTTTTCCGGTAGATGGCGTGATGATTACTATTATCCCAGATAGCCAGGGAACCGGTGATCATGACCGAGCGATCTAAGGCGTAAACCTAGGCCTCGAACTTGATCACTGGCCAGGCGTGGGTTCGAATCCCAGCGGTTGCCGAAAGAGAATTTTTCACACAAAGAGTGTGAGGTCTTTCGGTCCTGAGGTTCGTCCCGATGCCGACATTTGAATTTGATGGGTTTAAAGTAAATTTGATGTGGTGTAAAAATTGAATTTGACTAAAATTGGCCGGATATGGGGTTACCCGAGGCTTTATAATATATAAGTAAATACTCGAATAAAAAAAAAAAGAGCCAGGGTTAGTGATGTGAGGCTGACCGTCAGGTAATTTTTTGACCGTTATGTCATGGTCACAAGACCGTCAGCGGACCGTTCATAAAATGACGGACCGTTACAATTGTGGCGACATCTTACAAACGCCTTTCTAACTTTTAGACAAATTCAAATTTTGAAACCGCCATTTTCTTAAAAATACCACGAGATAAGAATACGAAGGGAAACTAAATTTGTCAATCATTTGCAAAAAAGATTGCGTCTAATCATCTAGCTGGTTGTGACTGGCCAAATTCATGACCGAGCCCAAATTTGTGACCGAAAATTTAATGACAGTCACAAATCATCTAGCTAGATGCGACTGATCAAATTTGTGACAAAAAAAATTTTTGACGGTCCGAAATGACGGACTCTGACCGGAAAATTTGTGACGGTCATTTCGCAAAAGAACAGGCTCGTCATTTACGTCCGTCAGTCACAAGACCGTCAGCGGACCGTCTTGTAACCAAAACTCTAAATGACGGTCATTCAAAACAAACGTTTACTTTTCATTTTTTCATTTTCCCGTTCAATAGCAGTCATAAACCCATAATATATGACCGCAATTAAACGGTAATTAGTTAGTTAGTTCTTAAATAAGGCATTGGGATAACCCATCCAGCCATTACTCCTAATTAAACGGTAGAAGGAAAGAATACTTTACTGAGCAACTCTGGCTCTATCTGGGTCAATTCTTTGCAGTCAACTTAATGTCAAATTTCGGCCGTAGCTTTCTGTCGACTTGTGGTGTATATGAGAACTAATATAACGCTTTGCATAGAAACAATAAAAACTAAGATACTCGATTCGTAATTTCTTGCTCATGATAAATAATGAACTTTATGACAGCGTAAAAATCACACTTTATTGGTATTTTTATTGATTCAAATAATTACTGTTGTTAATACATTCAAAATGGATTTACTTGGATCTATACTGAGTTCAATGGATACACCACCGGTGGTTAGTGAAAAACAAAAGGCATATTTAAAAAGTTTGTATATTTATAACCTACTTTCGATTACTATTTTTTGTTATCTACAATTCTGACAGTTTTTCAAATACATTAAGTAATATTTTTTAATTCAGGACAACGCGATGACCATCAAAAACAACAGAAAATGGAAGTTGAAAGACTCAGAAGCTTTCGTGAACAGGTTTAAATATTTTGATTAAAATAAATTATTTTATTTTAACTTACGATCCTATCAATCGTTTTTCTAAAGTCAGTGAATAATTTTAATAAACAGAATCATATTACAACGCACATTTCACTTTTAGGTCGAACAAAATGTCAATAAATTTTTAAAAGATGACAGTAGAAAACAATATAAGCTTTCATCGATGGATCAAGTGCATCGCAGTATTGTGTATGTAAAGTACATATATATTAATTTTTCTTCAAAATTCAATGCAAAACTATAAGTAAAGTCGAAAAAAATAATTTCAATGATAATTATACAATTGACATTCCATATTCCTTTAACTATTTTGTAAAATTTTGATCAATCTGTCCGGAAAAAACGGTTCAATGAATCGAGTAGAAAATTTATAGTGCTTGTAGGGGTACATAGAACTGCACAAATACTTGGCAGCATTAATCCTTTCGCCAATATTTGTAAAGTAACGATTGATTGACTAAAAAGCCATTTTTTGTACGTTTTTTAGATCAATCTTAAGGATGAAAAAAATTTTTTTAAGCTGCCCTCAATTTTAGTGTGCGACCATTGGCTGCTGAGGTATCGATGATTGAAGCCAAAAAAATTCGTTTTCATTTCTAGCTCGACATCTCAGCAATAAACTATCATAAAAAAAAAAAAGATAATTATAGCTGAATAAATTTGCCAACTGAGCTTCGCATTGGTTTACCTGAAAAAAAAATTTCCCGAGTACATGAACCCTAAATCAAAACAAATAAATTTCGAAAAATTTTGTCTCCAGCTATTTTCATGATTGCGCAACAATCGTGACTCAAAATTTTTTCGTCAGAAGATCTTTAAACTAGAGGCTTAATGTTTTAAAATCCTTTTTTTATTTTTTTGACACGACTTTTTTTCAGAAAGATACAGCCTTCTATAAATCACTAAAAAATTTCTAAAATTTTTCTATTCCCTTAATTTTTTGGATTACCGTAGTTTCAAGATCTTAGATACAGTACAAATAACTATAACCATTAGTTAAAATTACTGGACTGTTATACTCATCTCTTTATTGTTACCTCGACGATGCACTTTTCTCTCAGTGTCTAAACATTTTCATTTAATTTCAGATATGACGTAGCTGAAGTTGCCAATGTATTAGCCCACTCATTTGGAGAAGAAGGAGTTGATAGACATATTATATTGTTCAAAAAGGAATACGCTCCTTCAGAGGATCATTTAAATGTTTTACGTCGTGGTGAAGAGTGGAATGACGAAATCGCTAAAAAATTACAAGATGAAAAATTAAGACAAGCGAAAGAAGAAGAAGAAGAAATTTGTTACTCAAAAAAACGTAAAAATGATTTTATTCCAAATACAAATTACAAAGATAAGTATAAACATATTATTGGTGAAGAAGTTGCTTTAGAGGCTGCAAGAAAGACGGAGGCCAATAGCAGCTATGGATGTGGTAAGACTATTATTAGAAGTGATTTTACTTTTCACATACCTCTAGCATGAAGCGTTGAGTATGTTTTGTTATGTTTACTTTTGCTTAATAATTTATCATTGATTTACTGAAATGAACTCTTTTTCATCATTTGGTAATTGGCACTCAACACATTCGTAATCAGTTATCAAATTTATAATGATTATTTTTTGCTTTAATAGCTGATTGTTCAGCGTCAAATCATCGTACAGAGCATTGACTCATTTTAAATCAAAATTCTTAATTATCCCTGATAGCAAGCCAATTAGTTTCGATCAAGTTAACGACAACTTTCAGCTTTTGTAATTGTTGACTACAAGTTGTTACCAACTTTCTCACTTGGTGACAAGTTGCTGCAGAAAGTTGTCGCTAGCTTTCTGTTAGCTTGGCTATCATGGTAGACTGACGGCCTAATATATGAACCATCTGAAGATAATGATGATATTTTACTTAATATTTGAGAGTGCTAGAGGTATGCTTTTTTAGATTATCTAAACTTTCTTACGTAAATATTTATACATTCTTTTTCAGTTCCTAGTGAAAATAAAAAAGATCAAAGAAGTATAGAGCAAACCCTTGCTGACATTAAAGCAAAAAAGAAAAAAATAGAGGAAGCAAACCAGCAACTATCACAATAAATTAAATAATTTAACTCTAGTTGATTTACCAGTATTGTTATTGAATATTTTTTTTTTTTTTTTTTGAAAATAATTATTTTCAATTTTCAGTCTTCATTTAATCGTTTTCCTTAAAATTCTTCCATAAAAAATTTTTAACTGTCGTAAAAAAGTTATTGAAACCAGTAACTTAGAAAAGACGTTTTGTCTATGTATAGTTGAATCTAAATAACTGTCTTTCGATCGAAAAATTGACGCAATCCAAGCAGATTGATTTAATTATATAATATTCAATATTTTAGTTAAATCCACTCTTGTTCTTGTACAAGAATCTATTTTTTATTCATTAATGATTGTAAAATTAATTTAAGAGAAGTTTGCACTTTCCTCGCTATTACACTTAAGTCCCCGAACGGCACTATCTTTGTTGCACTTGTGCCGTAAATGGAAACTTTAGCCGAGTTTTCCTTTTAAACAAACGAATATTATCAAACAATTAAAGCGCACTTCGCTAGATTAGACAGTAGTGCATCGATTAGTCTGTAGTTCGTATTTAACGATTTTGTTTCCGAAAAAAACCTAGCCGAAAATATCTGATAACTCCTGTTAAAACAAAAAAGTCTTCCGACAATAACTTCAGTAGTTCATTTTATTTCTTCTCTTATTATAAATATAAGCTCAGGCCTCTGCAAATAGTTTTAACTATTCAAGTATGTGTAAGCTCAAAAGAGGATAAAGAGCTCATATTTGATTTACTTTGCTAATAATGTTGACTGAATCCGAAACTTGCTCTTTGTTTCCTTTTTACAACTTTCTTTGATTTTCTGGGTTACCATGTAATCTAGAGTCATGCAGTGGCATAATAGGGAGTTTTGTAGAAAAATAATAAAAATTAAAATTCATTCAAGAAAATTTATTAGAAAATCCATAATGTAATGACTTATTGTTGACCCATATTGAAATCTAAGTCAAAATTATAATCATCTGCATCATTTCCCATGGTGAAATTCTCCAATTGATCGGCTAATTGAGTTGTTTTTTTTTCTGAAATTTAATTAATAAAAAATTAAAGCATAAGTCACATTACCACAACAGCCAAAATAATTACCTTGTTTTATTCGTTCTTTCTTTTGTCTTTTAAATTGGATTTTTTTGAGTTTATTTAATTTTTGATTTCCTACACTTTCTGAATCTTGATCACTCTTATTTTTTTGTACATTTGCAGTACTTTTTATATTTCCTCGATTCGTTTCCTTCCGTTTATTCGCCTCTTGCAATTTGATGACCTGAAAAAAAATGTCCTTTTATCTTTATTGTTGTTAAAAATTATAATAAAAATCCTGATGAATTGTAATTTTTTCGTACTTTTTTTTCTAAATTACAAGCAGTTCTGATTGGCACTGTACTCTTAATAGGAACTGCATCTATATTAGCTAGTTTGGTGTCTTCAGACATCTGCCCTAGTGTGTCAAGCATCATTTTTTCTTCTTTTTCAAACAGTGTAATATCAAATTCATCTCCAGCTTGTTTTACGATTTCTACAGATTCGTATGGAATTTCAGGTGGCATAGTGTAGTATCTATAACATAATAAAATGAATCTATCTGTATAAAATAGAATAAATAAAAAATAAAATAAATAACCTGATTTTTCCAGAATTCCAATCATTTAAAAGACTGCGAGCTGCTGCAACTGGATCGGGAATCCCTTTTTTCTTCAACATACCCATTCGCTGAGCTTTCATTGCAAAAAATTCATCGGGTGTAGAAAAATCACCTATATCATAAAGTTCCATTATTTGTTGCTTCGGTATCCGTTTTAATATCATCGTAGCTGGTGTAATTGGATCTTTTAACGATTGTATTTTAATGGCGTTTTTAAGTGCAACTGAACAATTATCCTCCTCATTTTGATACGATTCAGTAAATACTATACCCGGTGAATCGAGTAATTTAACTTTTGAGTCTAATTGTATTACCTGCATAGATTTGGTAATTCCGGGAGTATTACCAACACTACATACTTTATTTCTTTTTAATGAATTTATAACACTTGATTTTCCAACATTGGGTAAACCAACAATACCCACAGTGATACTTTTCTTGATCTTATTAAAGCTACGGCAGTAATTTCCTAATAAATTAAGCAACAATTCGGCACCATAACACGAGCCACTCTGTATCATAGTTTCTTTTTTAAGTCCTAATTTCTTATGACATAATTTTTTTGATTGATCTTGAGTCGATGCTTTGAAGGCAATAGCAGGTAATCTTGCCCGAAAATACTTCAACCATTGATCTAAATTTTCTCTAGGCACAAGATCTGCTTTGTTTAGAACCAACACTAATTTTTGACTACCCTTCGATAAATTTACTGCTTCTTCTACTTGTTTACATCGAGTTCCTAGAGGATCTCTTGCATCAACAATCTCTAAAATGACGTCAGCTGAATCTAAAACTTTTTTAAATTCTTTGTAGTAAGTTTTCAACGAATTTTCTTCTCTGGTAGTCGGAAATAATAAATTATCTGTTTTAAGATTTAAAGACGATTCATGTTCATTCTGTTTTTCTGCTGCATTTACTACAAGACTTTCCAGACCACCCGTTAATTTTTCACGTTTTAAAGCAATCATTTCTTCCCGTCGTTTTTTTTTTTGTTCCTCATTTTGCTTGTTCAGAGCTTCAACTTCTTTAAGAATATCTTCTTTGAAAGGACACTGATTAGGTATTTGAGTTAATTTCGGCTTTTCTGAGAAAAAATTAAATTAAATTGTAGACTTGAAATGAAATATACAAAGGATGAAGCACAATTTTTGTTTATGTTTCCAAGTACTTACTTTTAGGGTGTTTTTTTTCATCCTTACGAACTTTCCTATTATGCTCCCGTACTTTTTTTTCGATTTTATATCTTTTACGAGCCGATATTCGTTTACTTTGTTTTTCTAAAAAATTTGTCAATAGTATAAATTAAATGGTTGTGAATGTAGCGAATATGAGATAAATTTTAATTCACAAACAAACGAATTAAACAATCAAAATTAAAATAATGCACATACTGATTTTTAAATTCTATAAATGCACTTTTCGTGAATTTTATTCGATTTAAATTTAAGGAGGTTCGATACCGATTATCTTTCTAGGGAATCTCGTGGATTGTCTATTGTATTTTAGCAAGATTACAACTCCTACACCAAAATTTCATTAATAGAATGTGCTATGAGTTGACTTACATTTAGGAATAAATATAATATATTTTGATTATAATTGCATTCGGTCATAAAAAAAATTTTTTTTTTTTTCAATAAAATAATTTTTTTTTTTAATGATTTTTAATAAGTGACTAAGAAATAAACGCAAAAGTACGGCAACAGTGCGCTAGTGTTTAGTAATTTTTTTATATACTATTGTTGATCACAAGGTTTATTACTAGCTGGAGCTCAAGTCCAACATGACTATCATGTGGTAGCGTGTATTAGTAAGTAAACAAAAAAAAATTGTCAGCTGATTTTTGTTTTTAATAATTATGGAAAAAAGTAATATTAAAAAGAGGAAATATTAGAAAAGTAAACTAGTCTCACAAGCTGTCTATAATAAACGTTTAAAACAATCAGAAAATGAAAAAAAAACTGAAAAATAAAGTTTATACGCTAATCGTATTAGAGGTTAAACACAGTCAAAATGATGCTGGTACTATTAGTTATTCAAATTTTTAGCGATTGTCATTTTACGCTGTTGCCGTTATTTCTTAACTTCACGAGACATGTGACGTCATTAACTAAAATTTACCTCTTATTTCATTAATAATTTAATAAACCCATGATTAAGCTTCAAAAATTATTAATGTGTTCAGAAACGTTTAATCATTTAATATTGAATGATTTATCGCGATAGTATTATTGTAGCAAATCTATAGCACTTTAAAAAATGATTTCCATTTACGCTCGTGCATAAGAACGAACTTTGAAAATTTATTTCTCGAAAACGGTGTAGTGATTATCTCTTTCGGTGAAAAAAATTTTAAAATTTTGGTATTATTTCGAAAATCGGTTTCGAACCTCCTTAATTCACTTACTTAAAAATTTATTAAATTGACAATTGTCAGCTACATTCACACTCATTAAATTAATATTAATTAAAATAATTTCATTTAAAAAAAACTTACTGAGACAAAATTTAGCCATGTTTTTAATAACTTGAAATTGTTCAATAAAATTCAATCACCACGTGTTCAACTCAAGTCTCAACAATCTGCTTTACTTTGAGGTTAGGGTCAATGGAGTTTAGTCATTAATCGAATGAATCTGTAATCTGTGAATATGGCGAGTATACATGGAGTATATAGTCTCCATATCTGTGTGTCAACTCGGGTTGTTATTTTACCGTCCAATCACGACAGTAGATTCGAGTAAATTGAATTCAAAGTTTGCTGAGTAGATGTCTCTTCAATTTCACAGCAAATATACGTCAACTTCAACCGGTAATCATGGCCGAGCGGTCTAAGGCATAAGACTTAGGCCTTTCGAACTTGATCACTGGCCAGGCGTGGGTTCAAATCCCAGTGGAGACCGAAAGAATTTTTCACACATAAAGTGTGAGGTCTTTCGGACCTAAGATTCGTCCCGATGCCGACATTTGAATAAGATCGGTACAAAGAAAATGAATTTGACTTGGTGTAATCTGTGGACTGGGCATTCTTAAGCTCAATGGAACTGTGTTCCCGAGCGTTCTCGTAACTTTGAAGTGACTGGGCTCGCTTTAATTATTAAAAAAAATAAAAAAAAAAAAATACGTCGACTTCTGTTGTTCAACCCTAATAGCCACTCTATATTGAAATTGACGATAATTTGATGTTGAAATTACCTGAAATTTGCTGCCTGAATTTGCCGTTAATTTGACTGCAAAACTTGAAAATCAAAATTTGCGGTTAATTTTTCTTTAATTTAAAGGCAAACTTCTACGAAAAAAAAAAAGTCGGTAATGTTCATTCTTACCATTTCAGAAGTTAAGCAAATTTATACATAAAATTGTCTACAAATTGAGGGTAAAAATATACTTAACAATTTTCCAAGTCAAATTAACGATAAATTAACATAAAATTTGTTTGAAGATTAAAGACAACTTTTTCCTAGTCAGCTTTTGAAGTGAATTTGCATTCTAATTCGGGCAGTAAATTTACGTCAAATTTAATAGCAAGTTGTTTACAAATTGTCGTAAGAAATGGAAAAGTTCGAAGTTGACGGAAATTTGACAGAAATCCAATGAAACTTTTGCACAGTAAATTTTTACTCAAGCAATTTGTGCTATTGGAGTATTTTTTAAACATCTATTTAGACACAAGTCATTAATAAATTATCGGAAAACAAAAAAAAAATATCTGTAATTAAAAAAGCAAATAATAAAATAATTATACAAAAAAGGAATATATAAATAAAAATATTTTTTATAAAATATGTCTATAAAAAAAAAAATCTTGAAAACAAAATCTCTATTAAATTATAACTATAGATAAATTACAGTATTTTTAATATTTAGAAAGGATAAAATGTCGTACTGTATCAAATTTCTGTATTTAGAAAATTTTACCACAAAAATTAATAGAATTAAGAAAAAATCAGTTTATATAGAAAACGATATTTAAAAGGCAGTATGACAACTTTACTCAGGATTTCTTTACTCGAAAGCCATCTGTACTCAAAAGCAGTTCTTGAACCACCAGTTTTGTTTTAAAACTGTACTCAATTCTTTCTTTATTCAAGGACGACTTTACGCAATGACAACTGTACTCAATGGCTCAGCTAATAAGAGAGCAGGCGTCGGTAAGAAAGAAGTATGTAGGTCGGTCATTATCATATGGCGCTGAGTGAAGATTCTAAAATTATCTCAGTATTTAATTAAGATAATGAGATATAATTCAAATATTATGTAAAAAATAATTTATTAACAACTTTTATACAATAAAAATACTAAATGTACGGATGTTTTAATAGTTCTATAATTATTATAAGTTTATAATTATAAATTGAGGTACATTTATGTCTTTAATTGAAAAAATTTGTTTAAAAAACATAAAATTTCTATACATTAATTTTGAAATTTACAGGTAAGTTGTTTTAACAGCTAATTTAATAAATAAAAATAAAACTGCAAGGAATTAATGGTTGTTAAAATTTATTATTAAATAAAAATAAATATCAAATGGAATACAAAATAACACATAATAGAGAGATTCTTAAGGATCCTGCAAAATGAGGTTTAAATGTTCAATATTGCCAATATTTGGTAGCTGTTCACCTGCAAAAAAAGAAAAAAAAAGTAATAATTTCTATTAAAAATCTAGAAAGGTTCAAATATCTATAATTTTCAAACTGTCTACACGGAAGTTTTTGACTCACGTTGATTATCATTTAAAATTAAAAATATTGAATCATGAAGATCCCGATTCACTGTAGCGTGTAGGAATTCTTGTAACGTAGAATAGAGTATATTATAATTTTTAGTTAATATTAATTTTATTTCATTAATCGCTCATCAATTGGCTGAGTTGTTTTACCTTCCAGATCTTAAAGATGCTTGAAGATGCTGAATGCGGATGTCATGATGACGCTGAACTGATCGACGATGACGATTGATATCAATTCCGGCATCTAACCGTCCCCACTGGATCTCCATATCTCTAATAATATTTTGTAATTGTGCTATAAAAAAATAAAAACAAATGATTTATATATAATTCATGACTAAATTAAAGTTTGAGGAGCTATAATTTAGAGGGGTACTTTTCTTCTTGTACTTATATCAATTTCCCGCTGAAAATATGGTAAATTTTCTAACATTCGAAAAGCTATTCTTTTCTATTACAACTACATTGTTTTTTTTTTCTCAATTAATGTTTTAATTTTTTTTTTTTTTACTCATAATAAAATTTTAATGCGATTATAATAGTTTGAAATCATTGCGTAGATTTAAAGAAAATGAAATTCCAGTAGTTTTGAATCACGGTAGATGTTTTTTATTGCCAATATCTTTCGAACAAATCAATTGATTATAGTGTTTAAAGAGGCAGCTGGGGCAGTTTTCCAACCTCTTACACTAAAAAAATTTTAGAATTAATCAGTGAAACGATTTTGATTGCATTAAAAAAAAAACACACGCACACACTTCATTCAAATTTTTCCGACAAGTTTCTTTTGAAAAAACAACCCGATTTCAATCGCTGAGGCTACATTTGACGCGGTTTATAGAGTTTCAGAGCTGATTAGATTTTTGGATCAATTTATAGAATAAATTAAAAGTTATCGAAAAAAAGAAGAAATATTATAAAAATTATATTTTCAAGATAGCTCGAAACGTACTGTACCGTTCAAGCTGCGTTTTTAAAAATAGATTGTGGGAATTAATGTCATATTAAAAAATAATAAAATATTTACATACGATAACATATGCTCAGACATTGTTAGTAAAATTAGTTAAAATAGCTTTTTAGGACGTCGAGACTTATTCAAAACTCGAAAATCGAACTGAAACCTTTCTTTTTTCAAAAATTTTCAATTTTCTTAGCGGGAAGTTGAAAAATATTTTGCTAACTAGCTGTTCCATTGTCAATAATATATAGGTGTGTTGAATTTAAGTTTATTATAGAAAAACCATAAATTATGGGAGCAGTTCCTTACAGGATAATTATAGGATCCATTCCCATTAACTATAGCAATGTTTCCATAATAGTATGAGAACGATTCCCATAATATTATAGAAGTGGCTCCTATATCATTATGGGAATCGTTCCCATACTATTATGGGAATGATTCCCATAATTTTCTTTCCGTGTAGACAGTTTGAAAATTATAGATATTTGAACCTTTCTAGATTTTTAATAGAAATTATTACTTTTTTTTTCTTTTTTTGCAGGTGAACAGCTACCAAATATTGGCAATATTGAACATTTAAACCTCATTTTGCAGGATCCTTAAGAATCTCTCTATTATGTGTTATTTTGTATTCCATTTGATATTTATTTTTATTTAATAATAAATTTTAACAACCATTAATTCCTTGCAGTTTTATTTTTATTTATTAAATTAGCTGTTAAAACAACTTACCTGTAAATTTCAAAATTAATGTATAGAAATTTTATGTTTTTTAAACAAATTTTTTCAATTAAAGACATAAATATACCTCAATTTATAATTATAAACTTATAATAATTATAGAACTATTAAAACATCCGTACATTTAGTATTTTTATTGTATAAAAGTTGTTAATAAATTATTTTTTACATAATATTTGAATTATATCTCATTATCTTAATTAAATACTGAGATAATTTTAGAATCTTCACTCAGCGCCATATGATAATGACCGACCTACATACTTCTTTCTTACCGACGCCTGCTCTCTTATTGGCTGAGCCATTGAGTACAGTTGTCATTGAGTAAAGTCGTCCTTGAATAAAGAGAGAATTGAGTACAGTTTTAAAACAAAACTGGTGGTTCAAGAACTGCTTTTGAGTACAGACGGCTCTCGAGTAAAGAAATCCTGAGTAAAGTTGTCATACTGCCATTTAAAAAGTAAGAAGTTTATTTTACAGTGTTTAAATAAAAAAAGGCGAAGATTAATGACAGCGATAGTACTGAGCAAGTCGACAGAACGTGTTGCCTAAAAAGTTGTGAAAAAATAAAAGTTGCTTCCAAGTTGATAAAAAGTTGTTAGCAACTTGACGTTAACTAATTCAACATGAAATCTTTACCGTCAAATTTTACAGTAGCTTTAAATCAACAATAAGTAGTGGTCATTAGGGTTACTGCCAATTGACAGAAAGCTGCGGTCGAAAATTCATGTGAAATTAACTGCAAAAAATTGATTTTCAATTTGTTAACGCAAACGTCCTACGACTTTCTACCAAATTGAGAATAACTTGTTCTTCAGTTACTTTTCCGCAATTTTCCAGCAAGATTTTTTGTTAACTTATTTTCCAAAAGTGAGCGTAAATTTATACAAACTTGTGGTAGGTAATCTTTGAATGGTAGCCAAATTTTGGAATTTGTCATAGTTAACATCGGCTTGTTGTTAATTCAAAAAGAAATTTTTGCTGAGCAAGCTCTTATGTTTGGAGACGGAATAGTTGTCCTTATGCATGGAAACCTACTCTTCCTTCTCAGAGGCAAGTTTACAGACAGTAAGGTTTATTTCAAGAACAGAATTTACCCTGATACCCACCCTGACTGTACGTTAACCACAAGCTACTGCTATATTCTAAAGGCAACTTAAAGGAAAGTGTTGAAGAGCAAGCATTTACCTTTAAGTTGACAGTAAATTGTCTGTAATTTCAATTCAAATTTGACCACAAATGTTACTGGCAGACAATGACGTTCAGTTGATTGAAAGTTTTACTTCAAATTGACGACAAGTTTTTCTGTCAAATTACATTCAGATGACGGGAGTAGATTTGCATCAACTTGCACGCAAGTATTATCCAGCCAAGGTTTACCAGAAACTTGTCGTTAAGTTAGCCGTAAATATTTCACTGCAGAACTTTTTGAGCAATTATGTTTAGAGCGTGGCTATCAGGGTACTTTCAACTGGACACTAAATCCGTGCCAACCTACGAGTATTATGCACTAACTTTTTGCAGTCAACTTGGCGTAATGTTTTCGCCATTGATTGCCGTCAACTTTCAAGTTAGCACACTGGGTAATATACGATTGCTACACATCTACCTGTGTTGAAAGTTCGCAGTAGTCCGACTATAGTACAGTGGTCAGATGAGTCGGATTAATCAAGTGTGGTTACGAGTGATATTTTGACATTATAACGTAGGTGCTACAAAAAAGGCAGCAATGAAAGCTTGACTTTTAATCTAGGGTAAATCATTATATTTACCCTTGTGATATATTATTTCGGTGTTTTATAGGATTCAAGCACAATTGATGATAACATTAAAAAGTGCAGGTGAAATATGTGCAAAAAATGCGTGGAAAGTGAAAAAAATAGTGCAACAAATGTGTGAAAAGTGGTAAAATTTCGGGAAAAAAACGTGCCCTTCATTACACGATTTTCTTTCTTTTGAGTTTAACATTTAAATTCAATCTATGAATCGTTTTCAGATATACTATTTTCAATTACCATATTGTTATTATTTTCACACACACTTTCAAACGTATGCTCTTGTTACTGTGAAAACACGAAGATAATTGAGTCGTACAAAATGGCTGAGAACTTTCGAAAGCACAATTAAAGCGATTTCGACTTTAATTCAGAGAGAAAACTATCTGAATAAAAATAATTACGGTGATTCATTCACTATATCTGGTTTCAAATAATATAAAAGTATGTTGAGACGATATTGAGCTCCTTATTGTAGAGTAGAAGAGTTGCGCGCGCGTGTGTGTGTGTGTGTGTGTATATACAGAAGAGTGAAAAGGAGAGTGTGACTGGCTGAAGGGTGAAAGGTAAGTTTCTCTAATCTTTTTCAAATGTTATTAATTCATGATAACATTTTACGTTACCATGTAAATTATAGATGAAAATTATTACGATTTGAGTTATCAATACAAGTAATGACTTTAAATTGGATATCTGTTTAATTATATCACTAAAGATTAAGTATGAAAATATGTTGAGTATAATCTAACATAAGAAGTACGTCGATAAACTCACCGTACCAATAGTTTAAGTTATTAAATTTTGGACTAAGTATGATTTTATTAATTTATGGTTTTATTATACACTTTTGTTATGTAATTTGTATTTTATAGTTTATCTCAGCATTACTCTAAAAGCCATAAGGGAATAATCAGAGTTCTTAAGCCCCTTGTGGTTTATGTAAAGCTAAATAACTCTAGAAATTGCAAAATTGTCTAAACTAGTTCCTTGATTAAAAGAAACGATTCAAAACCATTAGAAACGATTCAATTTTATTACTATATAGTGTACTACTATATAGTTTACCCCTATAGATATACATTCAACATTGAGCGAATCGTTTTGTTTAATCAGAGATATCAAGTTAAAAATAGTATACATTAAACATTAAATGAATTATTTAAGTACAAAAATTTTTGGAGTTTTAATCTTTAACCTCAACAGGTTTCAGAGAAAATGAAAAAAATGCAGTCAAAAGTACATTTTTTTTTAACTTTCCGTTATGAAAATTAAAAATTAAAAAAAAAAAAGAATTATTAGTTTCAATCCGATTTTCAAAAATCGAAGTTTCATCAGATGTCGGAGTTTTGAGGTCCTAAGAAGCTATTCTGACTATTTTCAGAATAATATCCGAACGTATGTATGTATTTTTTTTTTTTTTTGTGTGGGAGGAGGAAAAATCTTCAAAAGATATCGACAAATGTGAGTTAAAAATGGTGGTCGATAGTGTGAGATTTCTAGTCATTAAAAATCCTCCTAGCTGCTATCTCACTTATTCAAATTTAGGTGCTAAACCGGGACCGTTTTCGTATTGCATCAACTTGACCCATTTGTGAAGCAAATACTCCGACGTCAGAAGAGGCTGGTTATTATTTAGCTGAAAACACCCTAGTTCAGTCCTTTTTAGCTTCAGTATTGTATTAGCAAATTTTGCAGAATTTTTGACTTTCATCAAGTGTTCTGTCTTGGCAGTGATTATAAATTCTCTTCCTTTCTAAAGCTACGAGATCGATTGGTGCAATGGTGATTTTAATGAAAACGTCTCTCAGGCCGTTCTGTAAGCTCAAGATTCGTGACGCTTCCAATCGCTGGACAGTGGCTACCTTTCTTCTTTAGCTTTAGATTGAGAGAGAGGCAGAGTCTTTCTAGACTTCATCGCTATACAAGATTGTGAATTGTAGAATGCTCATCAGCAATTTTCTTTTACTGTAACTCGGACCACTGATATTTAGGAGAATCCGTGAAAGGTTGGCGTAGATTTTAAGACCCTTCCCTGCCGTGGCTGAGCCATTTCTTACAGGTGAGGTTGTTGTCAATGAATACTTCGAGGTACCTGACAGCTTATTTGGATGTGGTGGTCCAATCCTTTGTGACATAGACCCGGGGTGTGAGAAACCATTGCTGCCTGGTTAGAACAACCAGCTCAATCTTCTGTAATGCAAGCTCAAGTGCATAGCTTGAGAGCCAGTTTTTAACTTTCTCAATGACCACCTCGAGTTGTCATAGAGCCTGGAGTTGGATTATCGTCCAAATTAGGGCTGTGATGTCACCTGCAAACTCTACTAACCACGCTTCCTTGAGCAACAATAATTTAAACAGCCATTGTAGATTACATCGCGTGATAAATGCCAAAAGGACGGACACCAATATCGACGCCCTTTTAGGGCTTGGCTTTGCGAAGCCAAAAAGGCGTATAAAATTTTTTTTTTTTTTGCTAATCACTTTACGAACCTATTCTAAGCTTAAAAATGAAAAAAAAAAATTTTCCAAAGGCCGAAGGACGAATGTTTCAAAATATACGCCTTTTTGGCTTTAGGAACTTAAAAATTTTGTAATCTAAAGCCAGAAGAGTGTATAAAAATTTTTTTTTTAATCGCCTGTCAAACATATTCTAAGGTGGAAAATGAAAAATTTGAATTGTTTTATTTTAGAAGCATTTAAAAAAGTTAATTTTTTTTTTTACTTTCCGCTGTGAAAATTGCAAATTTTCAAAAAAAGGGAAGTGCTACATTCTGGCTTCTCAACTTATGAGACAGAATATTTTTAAACTACCAGGTTGACGTCGTTAGAGTGTCGATAGACCCCAGGTGCGTCAGCTGTTGACCTTCCTTTATTTCATGATATAAATTTTACGGACTTACCGTGATGGAGATTATGGGCCCCATAATTCGTCCCAAATAATCCTTTTTTGCTTCAACCTTTCCGCTTCAGCTGGTGTGTAGTCATCCCCGCCGGTGGTCTTGAAATGGGCTTCGGAGTAATACGCGTAGCGAGGATCATAAAATTGGATGGTCCCCGAAGGTGGTCTTCACTGGCTCATGTCAAAAGTTAGTAGCGGCGTTCTACCGCTGATACCCGTCCAGAACATGAGTCGACCTTGCGGTTGATGGTGATTGTTGGACACTTCACTTAACTTTGACGCTGCGATACCCGATTTTGGTAACTCTTTTCGAATGACCAACGTCACCGAATCAAGGAGGACTTCCTCGGCAACGATCTCTAAGCGGGGGCGTTGGTGAATTGAGTGACCGAGATCCTCGTGGATCGTTCGAATAATCCGGCGTAATTGGGCCTTTTTGTCCCCTCTTTTCTTTTTTGGCATAAGCTTGGGCCGAGGCTAAGGATTACCTGCACAGCCGATAACAGCGCTCAAGTAGAGTACCAAGTCGCCGGTGTCAGCGTTTCTCAATGTAAAGGGGGTTTTTTAATGATAATTACTACGTATGTAGTAGTGACAACTTTTGTTGCTCAAAAACGAACGAAGAGGCTGGAGCAAGTCAACTTAATTTTGATCACAGTTCTTCCCTCTCTTAGATTTCGTGATCGACTGGCTTGGTACTGTTCTTCGTTGGTATTATACATTCATCAAAATGTCAAATTTGTATCTCAGGTTTCCTATGAGAGAATCGTCGTGTCCCGGGTCACATGCATCGTCATCTGTTTAGACTATACGCGAGCCACGGCAATTCTTTTATCGCAAAAGATTTTCGTTACATTGTTGGCGGTGAAAAGCAATAATTTCGCCAACAAAGTAACGATTTATTAATTTATTTACGATTCTAAGAAGTGTCGAACCGTTTATTCGCCCACCGTGGTGAATAAATAATTTAAGACTTAAAAAGAAAAATTCTGAACTTTTTCTTTAAATATAAATAAAGCCAAAATGTTACAGAAGTTATTGGTTTCGGTCCGATTTTCGTAAATCGAGTTTTCATCAGGTGTCAACGTTTTGAGGTCCTAGGAAGCTATTCTGACTATTTCCGGATAGACCCCGCGCGCGTGCATGTGTGTGTGTGTGTGTGTGTAAACTTTTTTTGTCCGACGATATCTTTAGAACGAATCAACCGATTTAAACGTTCTTGGTGGCAATCAAAAAGGCTCACCAAGAATATCGAGAATTATCAGGGAATTTAATGCAACCGGGGAATATCATAAGAATGTCATGGAATTTCGAAAAGTATCCGGGATTTGAATTGCGACAGTTCAAAATTAAAAAATTTTTCAATAATACAGTAGTTACAAATATTGAGGGCTATCAAAAAAATTGCAAATTTTTGAGTGATTTTCAACAAGTTGTAACTTGAAGAAAAATGGTCGTACGGCAAAAACAAAAAAGGTAAATTGTAGCTTTTAGTGTCTAGTTTTCTGATCTGATCTTGTAAATTTTTCATTATGTGCAGTTCCAGATTAATCCTAAGAAAATTATCGAAAAAGAAATTTACTATATTTTTGTTAGTCTTAAGAACGGTATTCAAGCTTCAATAATTTTTTTCGATAATTATGATTGATTTTTTATTGCTCCGGAACCGTGAATAATAAAACAATTTCAAGATCAGATCAGAAAACTAGACACTTGAAGCTACAATTTGCCTTTATGGTTTTGTCGTACAACCATTTTTCTTCAAGTTACAAACTGTTGAAAATTACTAAAAAATTTGCAATCTTTTTTAGTATCCCTTAATTTTTGTAATCAGTGTATTTTGAATTTATTTGAACCATAAAATTTATTTTTCACACCTACAGGCGGAAAGCTGAAGTTGCTGCTTTCTGCCTCCGTTGAGGAGAAAAATAGCATACACACCTCGGGAAGTAAATAAGAAAGTCTCAGATCACATGTTTGTTGATCGAGGCGAAGCCTCGGTCAACAATCTCATGTAATCTGAGACATTTCTTACTTTACTGCCCTTGGTGTGTAATAAACTATTTAAATATTTTAACTTATATATTTTTACCATCAAATAATCAAAAGTAGGCAATAGTAATTGATTTTTATAAAATATTTTATCAAATTTAAATTTTTAAAATGAAAACATAATAAAAACTTTGAATATCTAAATAATATAAATAAAATTCCTAAATCTGGGAAAAATGTGAAAAACTTTGCTGGAAAACCGAGAAATATCAGGGAATCTTGAAATCATTTCTTAGGGGCCATCCTGAAGTTATACGAAAAATAAAAATTGAAAAAAATTTTGCTTTTAGGTTTTTTGCGTATAACTGATAAACCTCTCGTCCAATTTATCTCAAAATGTATTCAGTTCTAAGTCGTGGTAAACCCTTTTGATTGCCACCAAGAATGTTTAAATCGGTTGATTCGTTGCAAAGATATCGTCGGACAAAAATTATTTTTTTTCAGTGAATTAATTAATTAATGTAAGGAGACCGGAATCCACCTCCGTTTGACGGGCGATCGTTTACTCATTCTTTTGGGCGTACACGTGCTGCGGGCATCCCCATCTTCCACCCAGACGATACTCTTAGTCGGAAAATATAATCAAGTGACAACCAAGGTGGACATTAACCGGAGGTATAATCAAAAATCCTCATTGCGCGTGGTATCTAATCACAGCCACCACGAGTCCTACCTCTCTCGGGCCAAGCACTGGTCCCATCTCAGGAAATAAAAAGACTCTGGTCACAGTGGGCTTGGAAAGGCCCCCCGTGATATCAGACTCCCAGCTCTGATCAACATGGTTGCGTAGGATAAGTGGTGGGATGCAACTTCTTCCCATACTCTAGGTAAAGGGCCTCTTCCACTTGTTTCTTTCGGGTTCCCAACAAGCCATTATCCGCTCGTTCATCCCCTGATATATTTTCTACTTTCCGAGTTACTTTGACACTCTAATTATTTAAGCCAAATAAAAGATTGAGGACAGCGGGGTTTTTTCAGCGAAAGTATGTTTTATTGGTCTAATAGGATTTTGAGCTCGAAGAGCCGGTACTAGTACGCGCTGGCGTAAAACAGTGTTGTGGGCTTCAGCCAAACACTATAACAGCAAAGGAAGGCGGATAGCGTCCGAACTACTTGCAACAAAATGTTAAGTGAGCTGTTTTACACCTTTAGAGTATTGAAATAACACAAATATGCCGATTTTCACTATTACAAGAGTTAAAAAATTTTTAACTCTTGGATAGATCTTTCTACCGCCGCCGTCTTTCTTACGGTATTATATAAAATTACTTATATATATATATATATATATATATATATATATATATATATATATAAAATTACATATATATATTTTAGAAAAAATTTATATTTTTGAAAATTAGCATGATATTATGTTATTTTAATCAATTTTGTACACTTCAATTGCAAGGTTCGGATAAATATCTAGTATTAAAGACAAAAAAACATACAGAAAATTTAATCCACCATGTAGCTGAACACGTGGAAAAAATTTAATTATAGATATTTAAGGTGTGAGCACTTGGAACTTTTAAAAATGTGTGGAGCCCCACTTATAGACCAATACCCTAACTACTGCAGTACGGTCTTTTGACATTTGTCACGCGACATATCAGAGATCAAGACCTATAGTAGATTTTTGTGCCTCTCCTACGGTGATATCTGCTGCAGTGGCTTTCTTTCGTTCTAAACAGAAATTTTCTCTCATAGAGAAGCCAGATTATGTATCTCGGGATTTTAGGGCATGATTTTAACTCCTCAAGAATGTTAAACCACCTAAGTGAGTTAAAGGCACTTTTAACATCAAGCGTTGCTATCATGCAAACTTTTTTGACTAGCGTTTTCCTTGCCAGGCCTCCTCGACGTGATCCATGATTTCCTTAAAAGTATCGATTGTTGAGCAGCCTTTAACTAAGCAATGATGATTCAGGGCATTGCCTCTACTTCTATCCATGGCTGCCTGATGACGCGCTTTTATTAATTTTTTAAGGGTTTTACCCAGTGCACCGTTCATGCAAAAGAAATCTGAATAACACTGACGTTTAGGGTGGTAGTTTGCCTTTGTCTAGTAGAATTAGATGTTAAAATTTCTAGTGATGACTAAAAACCCCTGAGGTTACACAGGCATTGAAAGCGTTCAGCGAAAAATCCAGGTGCTTATTTGCAATAACTTTTAGAACGGCTATCGAATTTCCGTTCGAACTGAGAGCTTCATTACTCAACATGGAACTAAGTGCACTCAAAAGCTCATCCGCAGTGAATGATGAAATGTTTTCTTCTACAGCATATGTCTGAGGTTCTCTTGGCGGATGTTTAGAGAAAAGATATTTCACGATTTTTTCCATCGTGCTGAGCTCTTGAAGGAGGAATGGTCCGAGCCTGCTGAACTGTTTCATCACGAATCGATAGTCTTTGGTAATCCCACACATCATTTTAAAGATCTGTACATAGAGCATATGTTCTTTCCCTCATTTACGCTTGCTGGCCCTGTATACCGTTGTTTAGCGTTTTTTTTTTTAGCTTTTTTGTACTCTGCATCATCTCGGAAGCTTGAGAAAAGACTAGAGTTGCCATGTGCTCACTAGGATTTCCATCAAGCTTTAGGGCAGTAGCTTCTTAAGACTGAAATTTCGTCCATCTATCAATACGTGGTTTTGTGTCTTTTGTAGTACCTCTTTGAGGGTATTACTTTATTTCAAGCTCTGGTGATTAGGCTCACGGTTGTGGAGGTTTTGGGCATCGACTTTTCGTTTGTCAGTAGCCTTGGCAACAGGTTCCGTCAGTTGATAACTAGCATTATCGTTAGCCCAGACCCCTCGTATGCTTGCTATGCTGTTGAGTCTTCAAAAAATTTACTTTTAGTGTTTGACAAAGTTTGGGTAAGCAAATGCACCTGAAGATAATTTACCTTCGATTAAAACCCAAACTGAGTACCAAGTAAATCGCGAATTCAAATTATTGGCCTGACCAACAAAGATATGAGTAGCATAAATATTTTGTTTCATTTCAATACAAAAATTATCTGCAGCACTAGACATTAATCTAACAATATATGAAATCAATATAAATTTTGTGTCCGAATTTTTATCTGATTGTAATTTATATAATTTACGAATAGCTAAACTGTCACTTTTATGGTGCGATGAATCTCAGTTATTAAAAACTTCATATAAGTTATCATTGGTTGATAGACTAGTAGTCGAATTGACCGAAGCCTTAGAATTAATGAATTTAAATATTGATACAGATCTAGAAGTAGTTAAAGGGTCAGCACCAGTATGAACGTCACTTTTAAAGAAAGTTAATTCTACTTAAAGTTTTAGCGTTTTTGACAAAGTTTCTCTATTTAACCCCCTGTCTCCGATTGGAGGTAAACAATAGAGTATAAGTTTTCATTAACAATTTCGTTGAATATTCAGAAACAGTGACTTTTCAAAATATTTATCGATGATATTATTTGAACTAACGAACTGATTGCAATAAATTATGTAGTGATAATCAAAAAATATCAATACAAAGAATCAGTATGAGTTTTGAAACATATAATGAATTACAATATGTATTATCCGGAAAAATAAATTAATTTGATATTTTTTTTTAATTTTTCATCAATACGGTATCTTTCGAACTAATCAACATTTTTTGAGGTTCGAGGCAGCATTGGATGCGGTTTTTTAGCCTCTAATGCTAAAAAGTTTTTAGAATTAATTAGTTTTGCAATTTTTTGGCTCATTAGAAAAAAAAAAAACTTTTTGAAAATTCTTTTGACAACGATATTTCTTGAACTATTAATCCGATATTAATGGCTGAGGCATCATTCGTTGCAGCTTAAGGAACTTAAGGGAGATAGCTACTGTGACGGCCGAAAAAAAGTGATGTTCGGGAATTTTTTTGACCGGGATTAATTGAGGAATATGGCGATCGAATTTTTCTTCTTTTTTTCATTTTATTAAGTGTATATAATGTGTAGTTTTTGTATATTTTTATTAAGAAGTGTTAAATAATCAAAAAGTTAACAGCGTTGCTGTAGAGTCTTAACAAAAATTCCCCCTCCACGGTTGATACGGTTTCTCGAAAACGAATTATCTGAAATAAAAAGAAAAAAAAATCAATACAATCTGAATTAATGCAGTTATTGTTGTACGTAGCTGATTTCTTTTATTTTCATTTTTTAAAAAAAGTCGATCGATTAAAAATTTTTTTATGCTTTCGCCCTTTTTTCATATTCAAGCAGTCGCGATTAAAGTTTTTAGTTCAATTCTCTAACCGTAAAATCATGTATCTTCTAAAATATTTATACTTACATAAATAACTGTAACTCAGTCAGTTCTCGGAATTTTGACTCAAAATTTTCCACCCATATTTCTGAAAGTATAAACTTTAAATTAAAACAAATTTTTTTAACTTCCCACTAAGAAAATTGCAAATTTTCAGCAATACGGGAAGTTATAGGTTTCAGTCCGATTTTCGAAAATCGAATTTCTAAGAGATCTTGACGTTTTGAGGTTCTAGGAAGCTATCCTGACTAATTTCACAGATGATGTCCGAGTGTATGTATGTGTGTACGTATGTATATATGTATGTATGTATGTATGTATGTATGTAAATATCTGTAACTTTTAAACGGATGAACCGATTTGGATCGTCAAGGTGTCATTCGACGCTGCTTGTCAATATCTAAAAGCCGAAAAAAATTGACCTTGATCGGTAGGCCTTGTTCAGAGATATTCCAAAAATAAACTTTCTTCAAAAATGTTTTTTTTGGATAACTTTTTATGTTCTCGATGGATTGATTCCAAAATCAACTGAGCTCTAAAGCTTCATAAGCCGCGCCGAATGCCACCTCAACCATCAAAATCGGTTCATTCTTTCAAGAGAAACCGTTGTCGAAAGAATTTAAAAAAAAAAACAATTTTTAGTATTTTCGAAATTTCTCAAAAACAACTTGATAAATCAATTTCAAAATCTGATCAGTTGCAGAATTCAAAAAATCGCGTTGATTGCCACCTTAGCCGCCTCAATCGGTTTATTCGTTCGAGAGATATCGTTTGAGAAAAAATGGTAAAAAACTTTTTTTTTTTCAAAAACATAAGCATACAAAGGTATTTTCGAGCTCGAAAATCTCAAAAATGTATTCACAACGATATTTCGAGCTCACAGAACTTGAAAACGGTGGGAAGTTTTAGGGCTGGCCCGCAGAGTCAACTGACAGACCGATTTTTTTTTTTTTTTTTTTTACAGTGGCTATTCTCCTCAAAGGCTGATGATATTTTGAAATGGATCATCTTAATAGTTTTCAAAACATTCAAAAAAAACGGCAGAAAATAATTTTTTTTTTATTCTTTGTTCGACGATATCTCTTGAACGGATTATTTTATTGAGACGTTTTTGGCAGCAATCGATAGTTTTTATCGAGTTCTAGAACTGATTAGAATTTAAAACTGTTCGATCGAACAGTTTTTAATATATTCGAGAAAAACAAAAAAAAAACAAATTTTTTTTTCCGTTTTTGTTAAATATCTCCGATAATATCATATGATCTCAAATTTGCACAAAATCTAAGCTTAAGCGGACTCTTTCGAATGCCTCAAGAACCAGCTAGATCGGTTAATTTATTTAAAGAATATGAGAAGTTTACACACACACAATCTATCTGAAAATGTCAGAATAGCATCCTAGGACCTTCAAACGTAGACACTTGATGAAAACTCGATTTTTGAAATTTTCAATTTTCTTAACGAGAAGTTGAAAAGAGAGCGATTAAATTTTCACCGTTACTCGAAATTTAATAGTGTGATGATTGAAAAATATTTCGAAAAATTTGGGAAATTATATGAAACTTAAGCTTTTTGTACCTTTTCAAAGTGAATTCCTCTGATCTAAGATCTGTAATTATAGAATAAAGAATTTTTATAAATGATTCATTATTTGTAAGCGAATCATATTATAAAATAATTTTATACTTAACAGATTTTTATGACCTCACCGTGATAGGATTAATTTTTCTATTATAAGTAAATTAGTAGACTGACTATTGTTGAGGGTGTTTTGTATCATGAATTATTAAAAATAGAAAAAATATAATGGTAATTTAAAAAAGTATTCATTTGTTTCAGGGAGTGTGTGACATGTTCATCCAAACTCAACAGATTAATAGCGTAAACAACAACACCAGCAGCAGTAATAACAATACTGCTCATCATAACAAAAAGCGTAAATTGGATTACAACGTCAGTCATCCAGCGATCCAGCACGCATTGGTTCAATCGACCGGAGACTACCAAGTAGATAGTTCTACTTTGCAAAGATATTCTGCGAATAGTACTAGTGCTGCATTTGTTGCACTGCATAATAATGCACTTCAAAAAAGTCCGAATCAGCAGACTTTGGTGCGAGCATCTACGATCAAGCTCTTAGATACATACCATCGCTGTGGCCAAAAAGTAATTTTTTACCTTGATCATTTCAATCGTGATAATGCAAATATTTAACAAATTTCTGTAGTACATAATCGAAATGTACGACATTTAGCTCCTATAACCAGCAGCATATTAAACATGAATAATTATTCCTATAATTAAACAATCATTAATCATTAATAATAATTCATTCAGAGATATGGTCGTGTTACGCGCCAAGTACGCTTTTAAACACTTGTGTAAATATGTATGCTACCTCGGTGTAAGATGACCATGTCTCTTTTCTTTAACTATTGTCACTTAAACCTTACAATTTAAATAAAAAATAATGAACAACTGCGATTCATCAACCTTTAATACCAATTTTCTCATCTATAATTTGGATATTTCTACATAATTTTTATGAAATCACACCGTTATTGTTTATTTCCCGGGAAAAAATGATTTTGCCTAATGATCCATAATTATATATAATCACTTATATATGATCAGATCCGAAAATTGGCCAGATCTGATTATATATAATCATATATGATTAGATAAAATCATGCATGAACGAATATAGTCATTTTTTAAAGCTCATTGAAAATATCTGAAAATTATTAATTAAGTAATTTAATTAGGATTAATTGTCTTCATTAATATAAATTTCGGCTAAATTTAAATTGAAAAAGAAAAAAAAATTACTATCGGTTAACTGTTATTGTACTAAGGGGTCACCCATCCAATTGATGATCTACGTTGATGCTGCTTAACTTTGGTAATCGCTGGATGGTAGTTGGATCCTCTATTCTGTTACACACTTATAATTAATAGAAGCTTATGGCATTCCTTAACTCAAATAATCAAATTGATACCTCCTACGTAAATAATGCATCTAATAGTGGATTTGGTTTTGTATATAAATTACAATTGAATTCATTAGATACATATAATCAAATCTATTTATTTATAAACTTATAAATATTCGTATATAAATCTATATCGATTTATACTTTTAAATTGCTGTCGAAACCTTTAAACATTTTTTAAGTATTGGGGATTTAAGTTTGATTGATAGTAAACAAAATAAAAATTTAATAACATTAATATTAAAAAATTATCATATTATGTAATATATATATATATATATATATATATATATATATATATATATATATATATATATTTATATCTATATTTATGTTTATATAGGACCTATATACATAATTAAATATTTATAGGTTTCATATCAATGAAATCTGATCAGATCTAATCGTACATAGACATATGTAACTACATATAAGTTTTTATCAGTCATATCTGATCAGACCTAATTATGTATGTACCTATATCTGATTATATATAGCTTTATACATAGTTCGAGACATAATGTATTGATCAGACATGGTCAGATCAAATTATATATAACGTCATGCATAATTATATATGGAGGTAGATATGATTCTATATAATCATACATAAATTGATGTATAATTATATGTAATCATACATACTTATATATAATTAGGCAAAATCATTTTTTCCCGGGTTATTAAAAAAGTATTCATTGAAAACTTTGTATGTCTCCGATTATCATATCTAACAAAGAAATTACTACTTAAAGATGAATTTTCGGCTATTGACTATCTTCACGATATACTTCATCATGTGAAGTTTACTTGCTGATTTTCCAGTTATATTCGTATTAGAGGTATACCCAAATCTTAATGGCGAACTTGGCGATGGGAATTTGAAGCTAGAATTTAACGTCAAGTTGAATGCAAAAGGTCGAAGTTTAATTAAGCTGGTCGAAGTAAAACTGGCAATTAACCTGTGATTATTATTTGACAGAAAACGTATGTGAGCCCATAAAAGGCCTAAAATCAAATAGATTTATTCCACAAAACGATATATCACATGTATTAATAATCGTTAGTACTCGATTGTACCATTCTTAATTTGATTTGGATATTAGAACTTTAAAAAATACTGTTGAGTCTGCGGATGAGTAAACTTTTGAATCAATGGTATTTTTGGAACTTACTAGACTAGTTTTGATAGATTATTTTGCCTAAAATCTATGAAATTTCCACCATGAGGACAACTACAGTTGTTAGATTACTATTTCTATTTTAATAAACAATCCTTACTAATTATGAGTGCAAACAAAAATTGAACAGACAATATCAATAACGTTAATTATTTCACAGAGAAAAACTTGGTCAAGGGAGGGTAATGACGTGTTGGCAGTTCAACCTGCTAACTCAACAAATCAACTGAGTAGTACAGTAGTGTCACAACGTCAATCTCAACAACAACAACAACAACAACAACAACAACAGCAACAACCATCCCATTTCCAATCACATCAACAACAAACACAGCCAACGCAGCAACATAAACAAAATATCATGACGTCTCACAGCAAACAAGTTGGTGCTAGTGGTAATGGAACTAGTAATCCGCAAAGTGATGGAGACTATCAATTAGTTCAGCATGAAGTCTTGTATTCTACAACTCATCAGTACGAAGTCCTTGAATTTCTTGGACGGGGTACCTTCGGACAAGTGAGTAATGTCGTCACGTTATCGTGCGATTAAGCACGTTCCCAACAAACAGCCGTTCTAAACTTACAGAAAAATCCCTCATTTGTAAATTACTGTGTATAATAAAAAATATTTGAACTGCTGAAAAAATAAATCAAGCATTGGCTAGTATGTCTGGTGCGAAAAAAAAATCAAACAGCAATCAATAAAATAGTTTATTCTGAAAGTCCTGATGAAAATAATATCGCTTATTATTTTGAGAGTTAGCTAGAAATCTAAAATGCACTGGCTGAAAAAGTCTTTTATATATGAAGAATTTTTTTTTTTTTCGACATCCTTTACTTAGTCTACTAGTAAAGTAAACGTAAAAAGCTAAAAATTTGATTTAATATTAGTCAATTCCAAGTTTATTTCTAGTTGTTAATATTGCACGACTCATGATGCGAAGCATCAGAGTGTGCTTTACGATCGAAAAATTTTTTTCGCCTCACTTCGGCAACTATTTCAATTACTATACCTTTGTTAGTTCACGGAATTAAGATATGTCGCATACTATTTTGAAGAGAATTTAATGGAGATTAATTCCATACTTTTCAAAAATGTATTTAGTTCAATAAAAACGGAAAAAACATCAAAATAACAAAAAAAAATTTCCTGTCCGTCAAGTATGAAACCGTAGACACGATAACTTGCGAAAAAATCAAGTAATTAAATCAATTTTTTTTTTTTAAATTCTTTGAAAGATTTGTAGGTTCCCTATTGCAAATGGCTCGATAACTCAGTGTCGTTTAATTACAAATAATAAAAGAATAATAAAGGCTGTATAACTATATATATATATATGTAAAATTAACATGGATGGTGATATACACAGAAAAAAAAAATCTTGACTCGAGAAAATTTTTCTTCAACTAAGAAATTTTTCAGCGGGTGGAATGAAAACCGAAAATTTCTTGAACGAAGTGAAATAATTTCTTGAATTTTAAATCTTAAATTAAGAAAAAAAATTCTTAAGCCAATACATATTTCATACTTGGTCCAATAATAGAATTACTTGTTTTAAAAACTTGCTTTTCTTATTATAATAAACATTTTTCTTAACCTAAATATGTTACTTACTTAAACCAAGAAATAAAAATATTTAGTTCAAGAAAGTTATACACTTAATTAAAGAAGTATGATGTTTTGAAACAATAAACGGTACGAACTCGAACTAAAAATAAAGGAAGTTGGTTTAAAAAATTTAAATTCTTGGTTTGAGTATAGTGTACTTTCTCTGACCAATCACACGAAAAATCTCAAACCAAGATTACTAGAGTCTCAAGCCAAGAAAGTTTTCTCTTGGATTCACTCGTAGGTGCTCCCTCCTTCGCACCCCAAGGAATGAATACTTCCCACTCTCTCTCTTTCTCACACTAGCACAGCAAATGGATTTTGAGTCCACACTTTTATTTTAAAGAAATTAAAAATTAAATAGCTAAATTATATTATTATAATAAATTAATTAATTAATGTAATTAAACAATATCGAATAATTTCTCAATTTTTTTTGTAATTAAATTTTTTTTTTTTAAACTTTTTTATTTTAATATTGAAATTCATTTATGAACAATTCATACGATCCGTTCACTATTTCGGTAAAATGTCGGAACTAACATTTTTCTAAATTATTGGCGATAATATTTGTAATATTAATTCTGTGTTTAAGATTTAAAAATGTGACTGACCATAAGGCCAGTGTGGCTCAGTATATGTGGGCAAAGTAAACATCCCTGATTAAAAACTCTGATTGAAACTGATTGAATCTGATTGAAACTCAATCAGAATTCTATCAGTTTCAATCAGAAACGAATTTTCAATCAGAAATGTTCGGGAGCGTTCGAGCGTCCTGATTGACTTTCTATCAGTTTCAATCAGATTCTATCAGAAAAAAATATTTAGTATTTTCTGATTGAAACTGATTGGATTTTTTTCTATCAGTTTCAATCAGGTTCAATTAGAAAAAAATAATTTTAATTTTCGATTATTTTCCGATTGAATCTGATTGAAACTGATAGAGAAAAATCCAATCAGTTTCAATCAGATTCAATAAGAAAATAATAATTTTTAAGAACTTATTTTCTGATTGAATCTGATTGAAACTGATTGGATTTTTCTCTATCAGTTTCAATCAGATTCAATAAGGAAATAATAATTTTTAAAAAGTTATTTTCCGATTGAATCTGATAGAAACTGATTGGATTTTTCTCTATCAGTTTCAATCAGATTCAATAAGAAAATAATAATTTTTAAAAAGTTATTTTCGAATTGAATCTGATAGAAACTGATTGAGAAAAATTCAATCAGATTCAATCAGAAAATAATAATTTTTAAAAAATTATTATTGTAATAAAAATTCGTATAACGACAATGTACAGAGAAATTGAGCTTCAATGTAATATTAAGCATCAAAATAATTTTTTTCTCTCTAAAGTCAGTATTTAATTTGTAGATAAAAATAAAAGTCAACGTCAGGGTTGAAATTATAACTTTTTTTTTATTGAACCTCAAAATTATTCGGTTGCATACAAATATACCCCGATTAAAAACTCCGATTGAATCCGATTGAATCTGATTGAAACTCAATCAGAATTCTATCAGTTTCAATCGGAAACGAATTTTCAATCAGAAATGTTCGGGAGCGTTTGAGGCCTCCGATTGAATTTCAATCAGATTCAATCGAAAAAAAATATTTTTTATTTTCGATTATTTTCCGATTGAATCTGATTAAATCCGATTGAAATATCTCAATCAGTTTCAATCAGATTTAATCGGAAAATAATAATTTTTTAAAAACTACTTTCCGATTGAAACCGATTAAAACTGATTGAGAAAAATTCAATTAGATTCAATCGGAAAATAATAATTTATTTCTCGATTTTATCCCGATTGATCAATTTTTTATTTCTCCGTGTAGAATGTTCTACTTGATTTTAAACTACCTTCCTGATGAGCTAGATATAGCTAAAGTCCTTAGTAAAAATGAAACGAGGCACTGAATTGAGGCTAGCGTCGCTAGAATCAATGCTAACGGTAGATGACAGACGAGGCGGCCCTCGTTTATTTTTAATAGGGGTATGCGTATTATCTATGAGATACGAGTAGTTTAACATTAGACAGTATAAAAATTGTAAGCTTAATATAGTATAAATCCTTTTTACTGTAGAATGTTCTACTGATTGTATCTTATAAACAGTGCACTTTAGCGATATCACCCTGTTTAGAAAATCTCATAGATTCTCATACGTTTCCATAGAGATTTTATGAGAATGAATGAGTTCTATGAGAAGTGCTGTATGGTTAAGTATAGGGCCTTATACATACAGCTATAAGAATCTCTCGGATTTTTTTAGCAGGGAAGTATAATAAACAATTCTGTAGAGGACGAAATTTTCTAAAAGATGGGTGCTATGCATCTTTTTCGTACGATGAGCCGTTTTTTTTTTCACTATTAACAAAATTATATGAAACAAGTGAAAAATAGACTTTCGGAGCAGATAGAATCGACATAGATCGAGTTAGAGCAATTTGTTTTATAGACTTTCAAATTCAACAAATTCTCTGCAAATTAAAACTGGTTTCAAAACGATAGCTTAAAATCTGGCTAAGTTATAGCAATTTAAAAAAAATGTTATTCAATTAATATACTTTTTAAATGGAAAAATTTGATACTCGAGAAAAAGTACTTTAAATTAAATTTAAGAGCTGAAATTTTCAGGGAATTTTTTTCTCAATATAAACAACAAAATTTTCTTGTATCGGCTAGAAAAAAAAAATTTCGTTTCAAACGAAGCGGATTCAATTAGAAAATAATAATTTATCTATCGATTATTTTCCGATTGAATCCGATTAAATCCGATAGAAAATTTTCAATCAGTTTTAATCAGATTCAATCAGAAAATAATAATTTATTTATCGAATATTTTCTGATTAAATTCGACAGACAATTTTCAATCAGTTTCAATCGGATTCAATCGGAAAATAACAATTCAGATAGTATTGATAATTATTAAAATTTGGGCAGATATGAATTCCATTTATCATTAATTCAGCAATTTTTAAAATATCCGAGTATAGAATTTTATCTGTCTTTCCAATTTAATCAATTTTATAAAAAGTTAAAACAAGCATTTTTCAGGATTATATAAAAACTTTTTTTAAAAAACTGTATTGATTGAGTTTAAAACTATCACAAAAATAAAAGGAAACATCAATAAAAAATTATATATATATTAAGTTGGTTAAAAAAAAAATTTTTTTTTTTTTTTGGTATCCAAAAAATGAAAGTCTACCTAAAAATAAAAATTTCGATACCAATCCAAACTCTTAATAATAATACTACGGTTTGCGTCAATCAATTTTTCTATTTTCTATTTAAATAACACGGGAAAAAAGCTTTTTATTTTTTAGAATTTTCTAACTTACAAGCCAATCAACTAATCATTATGCACGATAGATATTTTTGTAGGATATTGAATGCTCTACAACAAAAGTCTCATCATTTTTTGATAAATCTAACTGTTCAAAAGTTATTTGAGCTTAAAGTCAAATTTAAAGAAAATTTTGAGATCTTCTTACTTTTCCGGCGAAACCATCAGATTCATCAGAAAATCTCATAAAAACTTTTTTGTAGGTAATTTCATTTCTCAAAAATTATTATGAATAAAGTTTTTTAAAATTTCGCTTTTTTTTTCTAGTTATTTTCATTTCTATGTCAAGCTCTTAAAAAAAATAGTTTTCTGATTGATTTTTTATAAATTCTAAAATATATTTTTTGTATTTTAACTTATATTTTTTTAATAAATTTTTTTCGTGGGGGTGTTTAACGCAAGGATTTTCGTATGCTCCAACTAATAGAAAAAAAAAGTTGCTTGAACCAAGAGAAAAATTTCTTAGAAGAAAAGATATATGTAGAGGAGAGGAAATTCACCAGTCCTAGGTAATAGCATTGGGAGTAGTTCGGTGCTCGCCACTAGATAGCGCCTACCACTTGTGAAGTGTCCCTGGTAAGAAACGTAGTTCAGACGTATTGTATTCCAGACTTGGAAGCAATTCTGACACGAGCACTCCTCTGTTCTTTGACAGAGTGACAAGTGCCATTTTTGGTGGTAATATAGTATATCCTATATTACTTCATGACATGAAATCTAATTGTTAATATAGATTCAACGTAGATGTTAATATATTTGATTTTTTAATTTTTTACCATTTAATAATATATAAAATTATTTTTTCCCGGGAATCGATAATTTTTGATTAATTTACAATCGAAACCTTCCGGAAATATCTGATTAAATCCGATTGAAACTAATTGAAAGTCAATCAGAATCATTCGGAAGTTTCCGATTGAATCCGATTGAAACTGATTGAATGTCAATCAGAAATTTCCGATTAAATCTGATAGGACGTTTTCAATCAGTTTCAATCGGAGTTTTTAATCAGGGATAGCTTGTCAAAGGCTGAGATGGCTTAGTTGGTAAAGCTCTCGCGTGACGCCGAATCGATCTAGGTTCGATTCTTTCGTTAAGCAATACCTGTTATTTCTCAATGCGTTTAACTTATTGCGAAACTTGCCTATCCCTTATAAATGCTTCTGAGAAAGTATTTATTTGGTTCACGGCATTGTTTGTAATATTTAAACAAAAAAAAAATTGTTCAATAAAAAATTTAAAAATGAAATGAAATTTTTTTAGCTCGATAAATTTATTTGCTCAACTAAAGAAATTAATTTCTTGGCTGAAAAAATTTTTTTGTTTGCAACAAAAAAAAAAATTTCTTGGTCCAAGAAAGTTTGTTCTTGGTTTAAAACATTATTTTTCATGGTTTAAAAACTTTTTCGTTTTAGCTCAAGACATTTTTTTGACTCAAAAACGTAACAATCTTTAGCCAAGAAAAAAATTTGTTGAATTGAAAAAAAATCTTCTCGAACTAAAAAAAAATTTTTTGGGACCAAGAAAGTTTTTTCTTGGTTTAAAGAATTTATGTTTCAGACTAAGAAAATTATGTCTTCCGCGAAGGAAATAATTTCTTGATCCAAATAATTTTTTACTTCAGTAAAGTAAGAAATTTCGGTTTGGTTCAAGAAAAAAATTTCGAAGACATTTTATTTCTTGGTTCAAGATTTCCTTTTTTTCTGTGTATCTATACATTATACGTACATTTATTCCACCAGAGGCGCTTGCAAATAACAGTCCTAGTACAACTGTTTTTTTTTTTTGTTTATTGCTAATTGGTAAGCCTGAATTTTTTTTTTTCAATTCAATTTTTTTTTTTTTTTTTTTTTTTTTTTTTTTTTTTTTTATTGACATATATTTTTTTTGTTATTAATCGAGATATTTTAATTAAGTCTTCTTATAATTATAATAAAAATACTAATATAATTAAAAAACAAAAAAAAAAAAAAAAACAAATTTTAATGAAAGAAAATTGTATATATTTTAAATTTACTCGTGCTTCCCGCCATTTTATTATTATTATTTTTCATGTTTTAATTTTAATATTTCATAATAAATGAGGATTATGAGTAGTGCACTTTTGGATTTTCCAAATTTTATTTGGATTAGCTCAGCTACAATATAATCACGTTGAGAAATATACTAATTCGAGTGGTGTATTGAAAAATAATCAAGTGTTTGCGGATGATCTATCAATCTGAGAAAGAACGACGAAAAACGATTACCATTCTGTTTATTGATGTTTATTGTTTTTTCAGGTCGTAAAATGCTGGAAAAAAGGAACCAACGAAATTGTTGCTATCAAAATACTTAAAAACCATCCTTCATATGCTCGCCAGGGACAAATTGAGGTAATTCAAAACAATTTCAAATTTCATCACACCTGAGATTTTTATTCAAGTATTTAATTCTAACTTTAACTTTTGAAATTATTGACGTCGGAACGTTCTTATGTCACTTTTCGCGGTTGTGTTATATCTTTTTGATTACAGGATCATCTAATTATTGATTTAAGTCTGATTTTTGAGAAATACGATTTTATAAAAAAAAAAAACTTTCTTAAAAACCGAAGAAACTTTTTTCAATTGTGTGAGCCTAAACATGATAAAATTCATTCAAATCAATAATATTAATTTGGGATCTTGTAATTATTTGGATTTAATAACTGATGCTTTTTATATTTTTATATAGGTTTCAATTCTGTCACGATTGAGTCAGGAAAATGCAGATGAATTTAATTTTGTACGTGCTTATGAATGTTTTCAACATAAATCTCATACCTGTCTGGTATTTGAGATGTTGGAACAAAATCTTTACGATTTTCTTAAGCAAAACAAATTTTCGCCTTTACCACTCAAGTACATAAGACCTATTCTACAACAAGTTCTTACTGCACTGCTCAAACTTAAGGTAAGTCGATAAAAAAAAAAACAAAAAATCAAAATTATTTAATCAATTTCTAAATTTTTCTATTAAAAAATCGTTTTAGCAATTAGGACTAATTCATGCGGATTTAAAACCAGAGAATATTATGCTAGTAGATCCAGTACGCCAACCTTATCGTGTGAAAGTAATTGATTTCGGGTCTGCTTCTCACGTTTCAAAAGCTGTATGCAATACTTATCTGCAGTCACGATATTATCGCGCTCCAGAAATCATTCTTGGACTTCCTTTTTGCGAAGCGATAGATATGTGGTCCCTTGGCTGTGTTGTTGCTGAGTTGTTTCTTGGTTGGCCTCTTTATCCTGGAAGCTCGGAATATGATCAAATTCGATACATTAGCCAAACTCAGGGTTTACCTACAGAACACATGCTTAATAATGCGAGTAAAACCACTAAATTTTTCTACAGAGATATGGATAGCACGTACCCATTTTGGCGTCTCAAGACCCCAGAAGAACATGAAGCTGAGACAGGTATTAAATCAAAAGAGGCGAGAAAATATATTTTCAACTGTTTAGACGACATTGGCCAGGTTAACGTACCGACAGACTTGGAAGGTGGTCAGTTGCTTGCGGAAAAGGCTGATAGACGAGAATTTATTGATCTTTTAAAAAGGATGTTAACTATGGACCAGGTAGTAATATCTAATTCATGATAAATCTAATTTTATAATCTTTGCACACTTATCAATACTAAAAGAAAAAAAAAACTTTATTTGTGTTCAAACTAGGAACGACGTATAACACCTGGTGAGGCGTTGAATCATGCATTTGTCACTTTAGCACACCTCGTAGATTACGCTCACTGTAATAACGTGAAAGCATCCGTGCAAATGATGGAAGTCTGCAGAAGAGCGGGTGATTTTACAACAAGCCCAACTCATCATCAAGCGCCATCTGCACCTCAGCCACCACCTACTTCTCTTGTTGCGAATTTCGTTCCAACTACAAATGGTAGCGCAGTTACTCTCACATTCAATAATCAGCTTACAAATCAAGTACAGCGATTAGTTCGGGAGCATAGAGGCGCCCAAACTGGATATGATAATTTATATCAAATATACAGTAACAATAGTCGCAGGGCAACCCAGTATAGTGGATCATCTAATGGATCTAATAATGGACGAAGTGGAGTTCACGATTTCCCACATCAACTTGTACCTGGAATTTTGTGCCCACCTCCCGGATACCAGACCATGTCAAGTCCAGCAAAGCATGTTGTTGTAACTCAGGTATATATTTAGTCTGCTATCATCTACATATTTCATAATTATTTTTGTGCACCTCAAATGCAAAACACTGACAGTGTTTACTGTCGCTGATAGAGACCTGATCGATGGTCATGTTGAAAAAAAAAAAAAAACGAAACAAAAAAAAAAAACAATTACATTGAGCCTAAACTTTTTTGTGTTATAGCGGTTAGATATATTACTTATTAAATTATAACATTTTGATGTACATCACTGATTACTTTCAGTAATATTACAAAAATATAACTTTTCTTAAAAAATAATGATTGATACTTATGAAACGTCCAAAATTGATTTAATAAAATAAAAAAATATTGCTTATCGAAGCTTTGATGAATTAATAAATTAAAATAAAAATGCAATGCGGCAGTCGAAATAGAAGTAGATATCTTTCTAAAATAACTTAAAATCCCAATAAAATCGGTAAAAATGATTATTAAATAAAAAATAAAAGTAATAAATTTAAACTTACTTCATTAGTTTAAACGTACTTGTTACAGAAATGAACTAAGTCTTTCTATTCAAGAGTTATATAAAATACAAGCTATAAAAATAAATATTTTCGTTAATGTAAATATTTCAAAGTGCAAGTACTTTTCAATTACTCAGCTGGTATTTGCAAATTCTACATTTGATTAAAATAATCGCCTAAGTCGGAAAAATTTAATAATCTTCCATCAAAAACTTTCAATGATATAAAGTACCGTCCGGTGGCCAGGATAGAAATACATTTCCCACTAAAATAACTTGTAACCCCAATAAAATTGGTAAAAATGACTTTAATAAAAATAAAAGTATAGTGAAAGCTCTGTAACTTTGACAACGAGAGGCTTGAAATTCCTGGAATCTAAGTTACAGAATGCACTCTAGTAAACGCACACCTCCTACTTTTTTTTTGTAGGAAATAAGAGAGGGGGATGCAAAGTGAGGGAGTGTAAAAAAGACTCTAAACTTTTTCTTCAAACTTTTCTTTTAGTGTATGTTTTCTAATTAGACTATTCTTATGACATTAGCCACCTCAAACACAACAAGCACCATTGCAAATCCAACCATCGATTATTTCCCAACAAGCAGTCGCTGCAGCTACTGCAGCAGCTCAGCAACAATATGCTGCAGTTCCTGTTTCTATGGTAGAAACTGGACGACAAATGCTGCTAACTGTAAGTAATCTAGTAATTTGTTTAATTTAAGAGGCTCGGAATATCTGTACGATGATTTTTCTCTGAGTTATCGCCGTTCATACCAAAAAATTCATTTTTACTTTAGTAATTAATTACTTGGAAACTAATAGTCACACAGGAAATTCAAGTACAGTTTTGAGAACTTCAAAATGACCTTGATTTAATTCTTTTGGTTGTACCTATTATGAAATCCTTGCCAGTCACCTTTAAATGTTGGTGCGATTCGATTGGATCTAAGTATATCCAAACAGATCCAACCTCATCCATCTTAATCTGTGTAGACATAACAAGAGTGGATTAAAATAAATTTATTTAAATTGAAACACTAATTACACGTAATCACTGTTTTATTTTTCATTGCTTAACTTAATGTTTTTAATTATTCAAAATATTAAATATATAATTGAAATAGAAAAAAAAATTTCTAAAAACTCAAACATTTAGAATTAAATTAATAATAAAAATACAAGTACAGTCGTACACGCCTATAAATACTCTCCGTTTTAATTGCAGAATGCAGTGCAAACATCTTGGCCTACCGGAAGCCGACAAATGACAGCTATTGTTCCATCATGGCAACAATTACCACCTCAGCATGCAACAATTCAACAGCCAATTCTTAGTGATACTAGTGACTGGGGAAGACCTCTGATAGTAGATAGTTCTGCGATACTGCAGGTAAAACTTGATTAACTCGTTATTGTGCCCATTATAAAATTTTTTCGCTGGCAAATATTTATAGATACTTTTCATTAAATTTTAAAATCGCATGTAACTCTAACATTTGTATACTTTTCTGGAATTCTATTTTTTACAAAGTTAAAAAATTTTGTACACTTCAAACACACAACAATGAGTATGTTCTGCTCTTGTTTAATAATTATTCAATGGCACGCGTACACTCCGTATTACCTAATCAGGACAGTATAGGAAATCATATACTTGGATATTCATATTAAATCATATCTATAGTTTTTAGGCTACTCTGAAGTAGTATAGTAAGTAAAATTTTGCGAAAAAGACATTCTAAAAGTATACTACTTTTGTATGATTAACAAACCAACATTTAACATGCATGCTAAAAATTCAGATAAATAGAACGTCATAAGAAGTAAACCCGTTAAAAAACGTTTATGTCTAATCATATATACTTATATTAATTAATTATTATACTAGAGTAAACGAATGTTAATTCTAACGTGATTTTACTAACAATAGTTATTTCCCCAGTAGAAATGATACGAGGTAGGTGTTACTACTTGACACATAAAATCATAACATTAGTACAACAAGAAAAAAAAATCCTTTTACGGTAAATGAATACGTAATTCAATCTTGTACATTTTTCAATATAATCTACTTTCATTCCGGCAAAATAAAGAAAAATAAAAAGAATGTCGTAGTGTAAATCTTGATCTCTTTTCATCATATGATACTTAGAATATCTAATATAATCAATTCTTCTTGTTGGTAAGGATCAGCGGCCCGTATTTCCTGTGACCGAAGTTTATAATACAAGCACTTTAGTGGAACATCCATCACAAACTTGGAATAAACGTAGTGTAGCTAAACATCATCAGCATCATCTTACTGTACCTCAACAATCTCAACACAGACATGAACACAAAAAAGAAATTCAACAGCTCAGTCCAGTAAAAAAAAGAGTTAAGGAAAGTACACCACCTAGTAGCTCAAGAAGATATTCACCATCAACTGGGCAGTGGCAACAACAATCAACACAATCACATCATCACAGTGGAAAACATCTTAGTACTCACACCAATGAACAATCGCAAACTGCAGCTGTTAAACAGCAGACTATCACAATTCATGACACACCATCACCTGCCGTTTCAGTTATTACTATCAGTGACAGTGAAGACGAAACAACTGGAAAGTGGTAAGTTTAATTAATTCCATTATTTCTATTAAATCTTGAATGCATAGTGATGTAAATCTACATCAGTATAATTATGGATAAAACTCTTTTTTATGTGTAAAATGCTTTTTACTATACATAATTATTTTTTAAATGAAATTAAAAAGTTATGCATTTAAGGGTTAAAGTCAATCCGCAGGAAAAAATTTTTTTTTTCCTAAAGTCGACCTTTGAGAGGACCAACTTGGTGTTGTGAGCTGCTGTGAGGTTCTATAACAATCTCTTAAACAGTTCAATTGATCCAAAAATTTATTCAATTAATTAATCTCGAAAATTCTTGAAATCTCATTCCCAATAAATTCTATCAATTTCTACAAAAAATATCGTTTATGCCTGTATATAAATATATGTATACTTAGGTGGTTCAGAAAAAATTTTTATTTTTTGTTTTTCGCTCTCACCCCCTGGAAAGTTAGTGATTGGCAAGAAAAAAATCTTCCCGATAGACTGGTTTTCTTGCTCAACTCTAAGAGGTTGTAATTTTAATTTTAATCTTCCATCTTAGTAACATGTCAAATTTATTTTTTTCATTAAAAGTTTACGATTACTCGTAAGCTACTAAATATTTTTTAAGTTTATGCATAGATCTTTAAAGCTTATTCCTCAAGCTTTCAAAAATTCTATGATGAGTCATAATTATCATAATTAAAATGCCAAGTAAACCTATATGAAAAGCATCGATTTTTTATTTTAAAATAAAATGATTAATTTTCGTTTTTTTTTTTTTTTTTTTTTTTTTTCAACTTGAATAGATTAATTTACTAAGTATATTATTAGCAAGCTTAAGTTGAAATAAATCGAACAATTTAACTTGCCACATGATTTCCTCGATATCCATCCAGATTTTTAGGAAACCAATCAGAGTTTCATTATATGTAAAAGGAACTTTTGAAAGTTTGATGGTCGTTGGCTATAAGCAGGAGGTGGTGTTGTGTTGATTACTAGTTATAACCACTGTTTAATTAGAAATAAAGAGCAGAAACAATACTTTCTTTAGCTCGTTCAATCCTATAGACAGAAGTATCCAGGTTGTGCTAAAAAAGAACTTGACGATCAAGAATGATTTAAAATTTCTTATCCAATACGCAACTTGTTTCCTTGAATGATTTTTTAATTCAAGTGGTTTGCTATGAAATCTAATACTATTTTTGGAACGAAAAATTTTTGGAATGAAAAATCTACTAAAACGAAATTTATCTTATTACAGTACTCAATCGACTTCGCGCATTGTACAAAATTCTCAACCAATGCATTCAACCGCTATTCAATCTCATAGTAACTCCCATAATCCAACCAGAGCTCAGCGTAAGAATGTCATTAGTTGCGTAACTGTAGGTGATAGTGATGGCGAAGGAAGTCCTGGCAGAGCACATGCTTACTTGCATCAACAAGCTCATTTACCACAACTTCCACAAGTTCAACAAGCAACACAGCACATCAAACACGAACCACAGTTGCAACATCACGTTAGGTTTGTAATATTTCATCTTCCTTAAATTATATAAATAAAGCTAGCGACCGTAATAAGTAGCGGCCAGGCAAAAATTTCTGGTCGCTACTTATTGCGGCCGCTGGCTTCAGCTTCATTATTTAAATTTAATAATTTACAAGTCAATTGAAATGATTCATTTTTCTGTAGTTCTGGTTATTCTCAACAATCTCAAAAAAAACGATTATTAGCGAAAGTTCAATCTGAGTGTAACATGATGAATGTTGCGACAAAACCTGAGCCAGGTGTTGAGTATCTAGCTCCTCATCCATGTCACGCGCCATCATGTAAAGAACCGCCAACTTATCAGGTATGAAAGTATTTATATTACAAAAACATTCAAAACCGAATATGAGTTAACCAATTTAATATCTAATTGACTTTTTCCATTATTTGAAATTATTATTATAATTTTCGAATAATTAATAGAACAAATTTTGATATAGCTGTAGAATTTAATAAAATGTTTCGTAATAAACTACTAAGCATTTATTGATATCAATAAATAAATTTCTGACTATCAGAATACCATGATATGCAAGTATTTAGTGACATGAGCTTAGGTAATACATTCATTGCATAGTTAATGTACAGGAAAGAGTAACTTTGTCATGTGATTGAGACGAATTATTTACGGATAATAATATTTAAAACAGTCTAATGAAAACTCGATTTTCAAAAATCGAACCGGAACCAATAACTTCCTTTTTTTTTGACAATTTCCAATTTTCCTAGCGGGAAAATTAAAAAATAAAATTCCTTCTCGAATTTTTGTAATTTTTCTACTAAGGGGCATCTTAAAGAACAAAAAACTTTATTGTTGTACGGAGTCATTTCCCATAAGAGACAATTTACGAGTCATTCTCCATAAAAGTTTCAAGCAGTATCATGTGCTTGTATCTGCTCGTATCAGCCCGACGTCAATTAAAAAAATCTAAAAATTATTTGACCCTGTGGTCGAACCTCAAATCTTCCCGCTATTTTCGACGTTTTAATTAGCACATTGTCTAACTCACTTCAGAAAATACGAAAAAAAAATAATTAAAATTTTTTTTTTATTTAAAATTCAATTTCATATCTAGTTTTGAAAAAAAAAACTTGAAAAAATGCTCCACATTTTTTTTGATGTTTCGAAAAAGATGAAAAATTTTCAGACAAATAAAAAAATGTAAGATCTAAAACTGTCCAATTTGGCATGGAATGCCGTATATCTACTCTATGACTAGTCATTAGTGCTAACCAAAAACGGGTCGTAACTGCATATTCGTTTTACGTTTGTTCTCCGTGATGTCGTGTCCTAAATATAAATTGAAACTTACCTACTAAACTATAGTTTATCTATATGCTCAACTTTGATATTATTTTGATCAATATTTATTCAAAATTTCTTCAAATAAATGTCTACGTGCTTTATCATACCTATGCATATGTAGTCTCTGTAGACCAAAAAACTTGAAATGTTGTTCATTTAATGCAAAAACTATTGAATGTTATTCAGAGAGAACGGGATTTTTCCATCTCTTAACTACGCGTTACTACTTGATTTAAAACTCTGATTAAAATCTTTAGAGAACAGTAGAATTCAGATTGAAAATAAAAAGTAACCGATAAAGATTGTTTTGATTTCTACAAAGTTTTATTTTAAAATTTCATTCCAGGTATATAATGTTGTTAAACTTAAGCATGTTTTCATAAAAGATTTCAGAATCTGTCAATAATACCAATCTAAAAACATATAATCTATTCTTAATTATTTTTGGATTATATTTTTTAGGACGATGCCTATGATATGCATAACTACTTATTGCAGTACGTAACCACCAGCAGTGCACACCCACATCTGCAAGAACAGCATATAGTTTATGCAACTGGTGCTGATAAACGCGTTTCTTGGCCGGGCAAAAGAACAGAGTACAAACACGAGTATGTGCAGCCTCCAGCCGCGCATTCGAGAGATCACCAAAAGTGGACGGTGGCAAATCCCATTCATCAATATAGGTGAGTTAGTAATACATTTAAGTCTAATTGTTCACTGGATATAAATACACAACTGGTAAATATTTTAAATTCGGTGAATATACTATTTACTTATAGTAAAAATAAGAATATGGGAGATTGATCGATAAGAAGTATGATCAAGTTAAAAAATAGCATTCATGATTAGGTTTTGATTATAGTTATGTAATATAACAGTTACCGACTTTCCCCAACTTTATAATCGCCCAAAAAAGTAGAGTGATCCCTTTCAGGAGCGATAACGACCGTAAGTCCGAAATGGATTTAATGCTATAAAATAGTATTTAGTTTGTACTTTTCATCAAGTTCACAAGTAAATTTAAATCGTTAAGGGGGATCCTAGTGTGACCGCCTGAAAAAACGATGATTTTTGGGAATTTAAAAAAAAACTATTGCATGGAATGTTTTAATGTTTCAAGGATATATTTGTGGATATATTTTTTTTTTTTATTTTAATTGTTTTCTAGTGTATAGCCGCAATTACGGTCTTTTACACTTTTTGCCTTTATATCGCAAACTGCTTTAGTTCTCCTCCTCTGCCTTCCGTTGTGCGGCTGTGGCCCGACTTGTGCTTATGCTATACTGCATCATAACGGTGATGCCCTGCAACCTCCTTTGTGCAATGGAGGTGCAGTGGCTAGGGAAACCACAGAGAAAACCTAGCCAGTACAGTTCGGTTTGGGTGAAGCTCCAGTGATCGATAAAATTCCCATTTTACCGATCACTGCATCTTCATCCCGCGCCTAGCGATCAGAGACCTTCGTTCGAACCCGACGTGTGGCTAAACGGTCACCCAGCCAAGTAGTGATCATGCTCGATGCTACTTAACTTCGGTGATCGCCCGAGCCACGCGCGTGCCGAACGGCTGCCTCAGCCGTCTATTTGTAGATATATAATGAATATAAAATAAAATTTGTGGAACAAAAAATTCAAAATTCAGCGAGTTATTTACAGTCTCCCAACTCTAAAAAAAAAGTCCCCCCACTGCTGCAGTGATAGCGACTTTCACAGTGCATAAAATCAAGAAAACCAAAAAGCTTATTAAACTAGAAGATATTTCCTGTACCATGACCCTTGGGCCTGCCAAAATTACATTTTTGATTCGATCGAAAAACGGGAGGTTCATGGTACGTAGAAACATATATGAAAGAAACTGCAATTTAAATCAAATCGATAAGATGATTTGTCTTCGAGTTATAGATGCAGCAATTTTGAAAAATGTATTTTCGAGAACCGATAAGCGGCTGCTTTTCAGATGGCCGTAACTCAAAAAAAGTATTCGAGATATGCACTAGAAATTGTAGTATGTTATTTCTGAAGGTACAGATTATCGAAATATGCAAAAATGAAAATTGATTTTTCAAAATCTCACACTAGTGGTCCCCTTTAATTCGAAAAGATTTTCCTTAAAATACTATTCAGAGTTCATTTAACTTGAAATGATAAATAAGAAAAAATATAGAAATTATTTATCTAAACACCTGAAAAATACTATTGTTATAAACATAGCTATCAAACGTACAATATCTGAAATGTCGCAGAGAATAAAATGTACGATGTTTGTTTAATAAAGAAACTATAAGCAGTTTGAACGATACCTATTCTTTTTAGTCTTCTATTTTAGCAATGAAAGACGTGCTATCTGATGAAGAGTTGCGAAAATGATTTTATACAGTCGAGTCTCGTTATGAACCCGCATAAAGGGGTGTAGGGGAATATAATTCTAAGAATTTGTGTACCCCCACTCTGTCAGCGCAGGCGACAGTCGTGAGTTGAACTTCCCCTACTTTTTAAGCGTGTGAGTGTGTACATGATTGTTTCCAGTATCTCGTTATGAGTCCGTTTGACTTGAGTGTTATGTTTCTTATAGTAATACAGCTATACAGTGTCTTGCTTATAAACAAATAATAGGACTAATATGATAAATAAACTCTTAATTTCTTTTCATGAATATACGGTCTCATATCGAGACTCTGAAATTAATTTTTTTTTCACGTTGTGGAGGGGGAAGGTCTTCCGTGGAAATCCTGGTTTACGGACTCATAACGAGCGGACTCATAACGAGACTCGACTGTATATGTATATTGTAACACTATGAATGATTTTTTTTATGAATGTCAAGATTGCATAACCAGAAAAACTTTTTTGTATGTTGAGTTTTTTAGGCAGAACCAGGTCGTAACCTCTGCGACACATCCAAATCATAACCACGGCCACCATGGACATTCGGCTCATTTAAGTCCAGGTGGTAGTGGCAGTGGTCGAAGTCCCGCTGCTGTCCCGGTAGTTGGTGGTACCCAACATTTAGGACAACCTCTCTATCAAGAATATGCGCATGTTCGTTCGCGTGTGCCACCACCTGTCTATGTTACGGCAGCACCATCACAGAATCCTTCTGCAATCCAACAACAGCCAATGCCTACCTACCAGGGATTCACACCCGGGTGGGTACCTAGACACCTAGTTGATACATGCATGTGTGTACCAATTTCTTATATAAATAATACATCAAAAGCTTGATAAGAATATCTGTATTTTTCTATCGATCAAAATGAATTCGATTCATTTAAATATAGTTTGATGATAATATTTAAATCTTTAAGAATGCCTTCGTCAACACGCACACACACACACGCGCGCGTACAAGCGTCGGAAAGTAATAAACTTTAAAGGCAAAAGTTATAATAAAAATAATTCAGATACATCCATTATATGGAATTGCATTTTTTTTTTAATAATCAGTATTTGAAATAGTGTATAAAAAAAATACTCAATAATTATTTCACTTATGACGGACTGATTTTCCAGACAGTATCTTTGCTGAATTCCACCATAAATTTCCAGTATTGAAAATTTTTTTTCACCATACCTTCACCGAAAGTTCAAATTCTTGCCTTGTTTAGAGGGAAAAAAGGCTTTCTTTTTTTTTATGAGGAAGCAAACGATAAAAATTCGCGCAAGTGCCATTCTTTCCACAAAGAGAGGCAAAAATTTAACTTTCAAGTGCAAGTCTGGTGAAATATACTATTAATTCAAGTAAAGCTATTCTTTTGTTTAGTCATGATATAATATCAAATTCACATAATAACAAAAATTAATTTGATGCTCTTTTCTCAATAAATTGATAATTAATAATAATAAAATAAATATTTTGAACGGATTTCTTGAACCAAGAAATTCTTGTTTGGAAAATATTATTTTATTTTCTCAGTGTAAAGAACACAGTCATTGAAATAAGTTCAGTTCAACCTCGTTATAAGACTAAGACAGAACCGTGAGGAACAAAATTTTTAGAACTCAAACTCGGCCACTATCATACTTGACAGCGTTTGCGTCCGATCCTCGTTATACGATTATCGATGATTGCTGAGTTAAAGAGAGGTTTGTCATATGTAATTTAAAAAAGTTTTAAATCAAGTTATATTAATCTGTGCGCTTAAAAAATTCTTCATTTAGGGTAAACGCACCAATAGATGGACGGTGAAGCAGATTCTTCCCGCTCGGCATGAGTGTCAGAAAGACATCTTATTGGTATTATAAAGTTATCTAAAAAATTATGTCATCTTTTTGATATCAAAAAGATGCCTTTCTGACATTCATGCCGAGCGGGTTATGTTTTTTAATCAAAATAAAGCAATAAAACATGAATGAGTTATAATAAAATTAATTATCTTTATGCAAAAATGTTTAAGTAACTAGAAATAAATCATTAAAACTTTGTAAAACGTTGTGGTTGATTACAAAAATGGAAAATTTAAGAAAAAGTCCAAATCCCCAGTAGATGGACACTTCTTGCCAATGATTTTTTCATCTTATATGTATAAAAAATTATGAAATTTTTTATATAACAACTTGTGCTTAATACACGAAGAGCTCGAAAATGTATTCACAACAATGTTTTCGAGCTCAAGGAGCTAGAAAACAGCGGGAAGTTTTGGAGCTGGCCCGCAGGGTCAACCGATAGACAGATGTTTTTTACTGTTAAATGTTAAAATGCATGGATCTCATGAACAGTGCACTTTAGCAATATAAGTGCCATGAGCAATTTTGTTGACAAAACTTCCTAAAAGATTGGTCCTCTGCATATTTTTCGGAAGATGAGCCGTTTCTTCACTATTAACAAAAATAAATAAAAACAGTGAAAAATTGACTTTCGGAGCTGATATAATCAACATGGATCGAGTTAGACCAAAACCGTTATATACACTTTTAAAAAATAACAATTACTCTATAAATAAAAACTGGTTTCAAGACGATAGCTCAAAATCGGGCTAATTTATACATTTATAGTAATTTAATAGAAAAGTTATTCGATTTACATGCTTTTTAAATGGGAAAACTTTGATGCTCGAGGGGGAAGTACTTAAAATTAAAATTAAGAGCTGAAATTTTCAGGAAATTTTTGTCCCAACATAAATAACAAAATTTTCTTGTGTCCGCTAAAAAAAAAAAATACTCGTTTCAAATAAAGCACCCTAATGTATCATATATGATGCATGACTTATTTTGTTATTCATTTATTTTAGTTATAACAAATATAATTTACCGGTTGTCTGTTACATGCTTAGTAGTGGCAGCTCTCTTGAAACAAAACGTCGTCATGTCAAATAAAAGTAATTTTTTTCATATTTTATTATTTCACATATATTAAATTGAAAAAAAAATATTTTGTAGCATCAGAAATTTATAGAGTTAAAAAAAAAATTTATCATGTTAAATTTTCATTTTTAAATTTTATTTAATCGGTTACAATAATATTTATCCATCTATTGGTGAGTGTCTATCTATTGGTGTATTTACCCTACATTACTTTTTCGTTGAATACTTTTCTAACTTCCCGCTAAGAAAATTAAAAATTTTCAAGAAAAGGGAAGTTATCGGTTTTAGTCCGATTTTCGTAAACCGAGTTTTCAACAGATCTCAACGTTTTGAGGTCATAGAAAGCTATTCTATTTTCGAGATGATGTCCGAGTGTATGTATGTGTATGCGTACGTACGTACGTATTTATGTATGTGAATATTCTGTAACTTTTGAACGAATGAACCGATTAGGCTTTTTGAAGTGGATCATTAATTCCAACATTTTCTGAAAAATTAGGCATGCTCGGTATGGTACGTTTAGAGATATTTCAGAAACAAAATTTTTAAAAAAATGTTTTTTCGGATAACTTTTAATGTACTGGACAGATTGATTCCAAAATTTAATCAGCTCCAAAACTTAATAAGCCGTGTCGAATACAACCCCAACCATCAAAATCGGTTCATTAGTTAAAAGAAAAATCGTTGTCCAAAGAATTTCGAAAAAATGTTTTTACCTAATAACATCCAAATTGTTGAATGAAAGTTTTTTTTTTTACGTTAGTAGTTAAAAAACTGCGTCGAATGTCACTTTGAAATTAAAAATCGGTTCATTATTTCCAAAGATGTTGCTAATATAAAATAAAGAAAATAACGATTTACTTCATTTTTCGCGAATAACTCATAATATTACTTATCAAATGTTTCAAAAATTTTTATTAGTGTTAGAGATCAAAAAACTGAGTTAAATGCCTTTTTGAACGTCAAAATCAATTCATTATCTCCAAAGATAACTCTAATATAAAACAGAAACATCGCTTTTTACTTCATTATTGTTCATTACTTGAATTTACGCAATGGGAAGGTGCAGTGCGGCATTACTATTTTCGAGCTTGAGGATCTCAAAAAAGTATTGACAATAATGTTGTCGAGCTCTTCAAGCTCGAAAACAGCGGAAAGTTTCGGGGCTGACTCGCAGGATATTAAAGTATTAAATACACTATATATTAAATAAAGTATTAAATACTTTGAGTTAGTCTTATAACGAGGATCGGACGCAAATCCAAATGATGTGACTGGACTGGGAAGTGTTCCGGGCGATTTTTAAGAAATCGAGGGGAAGAGTCTTATAATGGGTAATATTGTAACGAGGTTAGGCTGTACAAGAAAAACAAGCATACACGCATTGGCATGACAGATATAAACTATACTTAAAAATTACATTACTGGGAATCGGGTGAGTAAGTTTGTTCTCCAAAAAGTTGATAGTTAATTTCTCTATTGTTATTTTTTTCACAATATTGCGAGGAAATTTGTTTTATCTCATACTATTGTGTATTTCAGCTCATCTCCTTTGACATTGTATGAGTCTAGCCGCACTTTACCACCACCAGCGCACCATAGCTCAACACGTCCATTGCTGACTAGCCATGCAACTCATCCATTGCCTGCTCACATGCAGCCGACTGCCGTATATGGTTTAGCTCCTCTCTCTCCTTCTAAGCATCAGTATCAGCCATCCAGTCTGTGGTTCACCGAGTGATTGGTATTCTAGTATATCAAAGAAAAACGTATTCTGGATGAGTAAAAACGTAACTGAATACACTAAACAGAATTATGATTGAATATCTACATACAAATTGCGTAGAGTGAAGAAAAAGTAGTGAATAGATATTTTAACAAAATAAAATTGTATTTATTTTTAATTTGGATCGATATTTTGCGTTACACATAATATTTATAATTATTTAAAATTGATTTAGTACTTCTTAATGTGCTAACTTCCCTCACTGATCGATACTACAATTTATTAATCCGTCCTGTTCAATAGAAATTTTATCCTCACGACTGATCAAAATTAAGTTTTTAGAAATGATAATTTTCAAATTTGTCTTTAAAAATTTGAAAACGTTGTATGATTGTTTTGCTTCACGTAGATTGATAGATAATAGAATTCTTATAAGAATACACAAATGCGTTTGACAACATCTATTTAATTTATCAAATCTAAATTTTTGAAGACCAAGTAACGATTTTTTCTAAATTTTACTTAGAAGTTTGCCTTAAGATGTTTTAGATAAAACACTAAATTCGAGGTACTATTTACACCATCGAAAAAACCATTAGTAATTTGACAAATTACATGATAACAATAATAATCTTATAATTTTCTGTTTATAGCATAGATAATATAAAGTTCAAGGAAAATAATTACTTCCATGATACGAAGCTAATTTTATTGAAACATTATTAAAAATCAGTTTTTACTAACGAAAATAGTTAAAAACTAGATTTTAATGTTGTGCTTTGTATAAATGTTTATATTCTAAAATTCACAGATTAACTACCGAAAGAACGTGATTTAGGTATTATCAGTTCTGTAGTAAAATGTTCGGATTAAATGTTTCTTAATGCGAACTCGAACCGCAATCTTTCACTAATTCAACTATAATTTACGCGATGTAATTAATGATTACAATTTTATTGATCTATCTTTTTTCCTTAAATTGTAAATCGAAAAAAAATTTTATATAGTTAAATTTTTTCCATAACTTAATATTCATAATAAGCTTTTACTTCGATAAACTTGATTTTACATTAAGTACGGTTAAAATTTGATTAAAATTATTTTGTTAAAAAACTTAATTCCGACATAACCGCCAACATTAATCATAAATATTTTATTATGGTAGTAAATTATAATATAAATAAATACGATTTGCATGATTGCGATTTATATACTTTTTTACTCAAAGAGGTATGAAAATATGTGCCAAATACTCTTCCTTGTTTTATTTTCAATCTATCACAATTTTATTTAGTCTTATATTTATTACGGACGTGATTAAATTTAAAGTTTGAATTTTAAATATAACTTTGCTTGTATAAATAAATATAATATATATTCATTCAGATTTTGTTAGTAGTAGAAAACAGTAAAATTATTATACTTGTAAGTCTTGAGTATTTTTAATTGTTTCTAACAGTGATAAAAATTTTGAATATTTTCTTAGCTTTTAAGAATATTCGTATTAATTCCATATTTTTTTACGTTAACAATTTTTGCATTTTAATTTTAAAAGTGAAAATCTTATCTTAAATTTTTTTTTTTTTTTGATTGACAAATTATTGCATTTTTAAAACTCTTTAAAAACAAGTATTAAATATGTGTAATTATAGTTTGTTTAGATACTTGAAATCTGACAAATTATTAACAAATTCATTTTACGATTTATAAAGTTGTGAGTATAATTATTGGCGATAAAATTTACCTATTCTATTATAAACTCGGCTTTATAATTTACTCAAACTTTTTTTGAAAATTTGATTTAAAATATTGTAAAAAGCGTTAAATAAAAAGAGTTTAAAAAAAAAAAAAAAAAAAAAAAAAAACAGATAAGAAAAAAAATAATTCATTACTATGACTGAAAAAAATTTTCAAGAAATTGAATCAAAGATAAAATAATAAGTGGTTTGGGCTAAAAAAAGTTAGATTTCAGAAGTTTTTTGCTAAATACGTGTTTATGTGCTGTATGTTTGCCCAATCATTAAAAAAAAAAACAATATTCAAGGTTCCTGAAAATTGAAGCTGTGCCTTATATTGAACAGCTAAGCTATTTGTCACTAATCCTAGATTGGTTGCCTTATGAGTCTCACGATGTATTAAATTTATTCTTTCTTTAGTAGATTTTTGTAGAAATCTAACTTATTTTTATGCTTGTGGCGGATTTTTCAAAGAATTCCGTCATAATCTAATTGGTCGAGTAGGTTCCAAAAATACTAATAGTTTTATAGCTCATACGATGCTGAATATTAAATAATGTTGAACATTCTGTTTTTTGAAGAATCCTATTATTAACTTCCCGCTCTGAAGATTAAAAATTTAAAAAAACAAGGGAAGTTATTGGTTTCGGTCCGATTTCTGAATATTCTAAATATTTTCGGATAGACTTTGTGTCTGTGTGTGTTTGTTAACTTTTTTTGTCTGACGATATCTTTGGAACGAATTAATCGATTTTAACGTGCTTTGCGACAATCGAAAGGCCTCACTAAGACTTAGAACTGACTAGATTTTGGAGTCGATCGGTCGAGTAGTTTATTCAAGTTATACGAAAAAATAAAAACAATTTTTTTCTAAAGTTTTTGTTGCATAACTCGTAAATCGTTTAACCGATTTGTTCCAAAGTTTTATCAAATCTAAGTCTCAACAAGTTCTTGCGGTTGCCGCAGAATACGTGCAAATCGACCTATTTTTTCCAAAGATATCGTTGGACAAAAATTACTTTTTTTTCAGCGAAATGTTTGTTTTTTCGGTCCGATCATTTTTTGACCTCGCCGAGTTCAAAAGTTTACTAATAATAACGTCCGAGCTCGAAAACAGCGGGAAGTTTTGAGTTTGACCCACAGGCTCAACCATGTTTCAGATTTTTTTTTTACTGACATTTAACATTTATCGAATAATCAACCAGAAGCTTTAACCGATTTTTTTGTTAGATATTGCCAAACCATAGTCTGAGCTTCCCACTACCCAACCGTTGATGGTTGATAAATATAGCTGTCCCGGAGAAAAAATGACGTTTTCACCATTACTTGACTGTCCTTACTATATTTGTAAAATCATACATACTCGCAGGTAGAATACTGGGAGATTCTTTTGCGGGGATAATTTTTGAAGTGCCCGGCGATTATGTCACAGCCTAAAAAGCGTTGTAGAATATTTCTTATGACTTGACCAAAGCTGTTAAGTCGTGTTAGGTGACCAGTCTAGGATTGAAATTAGTTTTAGAATAAATTTGCCGTGGTATTTTTACTTATTTGTTTATATATTGTCATAACTTCACTAGCGTAATGACTATTTATTTAGTATATTTACTTGGTTTAATACATAAATAAATATGTATGTATGTATGTATGTATATATATATATATATATATATATATATATATATATATATATATATATATATATAGACAGCTTTACTCGATAAAAATAAATTGGATCTAAAGACATCATCCAATTCGGTATAAAGCCCAAGCTCGATATAAGCAATCCCGTTATAAGCAACTTTCCCTATCGCGTTTTTTATTACGACTTTGAAGCTCCTCCACTATTTCGGACGCTTAAATTTTATGTCGAAGCTCGTTACAAGCATCAAACACTTTTTGTTTAAAACGAATTTAAAATAATAAATTTTTGTAAATACATGGTATTTCAATGAAATAATATTTACATGCCATCAACTTTGATTTGTACAGAACACATCACTGATTGTTGGTTGTTTTAACGCAATTTCAATCGTTGCTTACAACGAGTGACTTGCAACAGTTTACATACATAACGCACACCAATAGAACGTGCGCTAAGAATAAAGATTAGGGAGTCTAAATCTTAGATTTTTCCAAGAATTTTTTCTCCTAAAACCCCTGACGACCGCTTATAAAGAGCTTGGATTGTAGTTAGAATTTTGGGAAAATTACTTCTCCTTTATTTTGGTAGATCTTTTAGAATGGATTAGATCTGCTACCATCTACATAGATTTTGAGTCTAAATTTTTTACTAGGATTTTTTCTTATTGGGTTTCAGAATCTTGTTTAAGATTTTATTTTTAAGGGTTGCAAATTCAACTTTCGCAAATCTTCGATTTTACAAATCTCCTAAAAGATGTCTATAAATAATAATTGTTCTATTTTCGCAAACTTTTAATCTTAGCATATCGATACGGAGAAAAATGAGTCGTTAAATAAAAAAAAAAAAAATAGAATGAATTATATAAAATATGTCAAATTATATTATGTTTATTAATCAAACTCGAAACAGGTCAATTTTTGATATAATTAATATAGTTTTAATTTATAATATTTCAAGCTTAGTATCATAAAAATTATAATTATAAAATAATATATAACTTATTATGACATTGTTTGAGTAATTTATAAAAATTATTATTTAGTTTAATTTCTGTAATAGTTGATTTTATTTTTACATTCTAGCAGAGCATTTTTAATAAAAGTTTAGGTGATCTTTATAATCAGCATCATAAAAATTAACAAACTATGTGCTTTGAGAAAAAGAAAGAGGGCGCAAAGAAAGAACTTCGTCTCTCGATGGAAGACTTTGTTTGCGTACTGGGAGGGTATAAAAGTTGATGATCAGGTCTTAAGGTTTCGAATCATTGTCAAATGCAGACATTCGGAGTCTTTCTCCACTTAACTGTTAGACTTGAAGTAGAGTGATACACCATTTACACGTATTTATTATTGATTGATGCTTTGTTTTATTTTAGAATTAAAAAATGTTTTATGAAGAGTAATAACAGTATTACTTTGTCATATTTTGCAGACCGGAAGTAAAAAACGTGATATTTATTAGTAAATTCGTTGCAACGATATATTTATTATAAAGTAATTGTCAAATCTTATTAAGCTTGTACTATAACCCTGGTGGATACAACCAACGGTAAATCCACAGTATAATAATAAGATCTACTTTAAAACCGGTAAAACATGGTGTCCTGCCGTCATTCCGGTAAACCACTGTAGTTTATCGTAAATTAGGTCCGCTAGAAAATTTTTGTATATATGAATGTAATAAATATATTTGGTCAAAAAATTATTACTGCGGAGTTGTTAAATAATTAATGTAGGATTTAAGAAGAATTAATCAAACTATACTTTTTTTATTAAATCAGTAATAATTTTTCATGAAATTCAAATAAATATTTGAAAACATGTTGCAAAGTTCATTGTTTCTATAATACTAAAAAGTAAATCATAAATAACGAAAAACAAAAAAAAAAAAATTCGCTACTTATAATTTTCAAATTATTGTACATTATTTTAAAGACTTTGAATTATTTTCTGTATAACAAATTATAGAAATTATAAAAATTATATCACAAATTGCTATTCTAGCATTACTATGATTAAATATATTTATTAGTATTTGATATGTTATTATAAAAAATTCGCTCAAGTACAATTTTTTTTAGACCATTTTTCTCCACGCAGAAAAAAAGGATTACTTGGCGCAAAAAGATTTTACTCGCCCAAGAAAATTTTTACTTGTCCCAAGAAATTTTTTGCATTATAAATTGAAAACAAAAATTTTGTTGGGGCGATAACAAATTTTCTTGTGACAAGAAAAAATTTCTTGCGTCGAGAAATTTTTTCTAGTCCTAAGAATATTTTTGTTTTCAATTCATAATGCAAAATATTTCTTGTGCCAAGAAATCCTGTTTTTCTGAGGATGTATTCACTTGAATCCGAGTAGATTAAAATGATATTTTTTCAGGTATTTCCATTTATTGTAAACTACTAAAAAGTAAAAATCCTATGTTAAATCATATTAATACAATTTAACCAGTTGATGTTAATACTACCGTTTTTATTATAATCACCTTAACTATAGAATTTTGTTTAAAATATAAAAATATTTTTTAGTTTAATATATTAAATAAGTTAATCATGACGACGGATTTATTTATATCGTATTGAATTTATGGAACGAATTTTAAGTAGAATATATTCGATGATTCAGCAATAAAATACTCAATAATTGTACATAATAAAGAAGTTTCGTATATATTTAATACATGCTGAATCAATTGTATTGAGATATCAATAGACAGAGAAAAAAAATGAGAAAATAAATATTAAGGACATTAGAAAATTTGAACAAAACTACTTACTTTATAATATTTGTAAATATTTTTGCCACAATAGAATGTAGATGAACGAAAAATACAAGTTTTTGTTTTAATTCTACTTTTTCCTTTTCTGAAAATATTATACAAATCCACAAAGAATAAAGTAAGTAAATATTTATTTAATAAATTTATCGTCCCTGACACTTATGCCCCTTAAGGACATAGATACAAAAAGTATATAAATAGAATTCTGGTAAAGTTTGAGCTCTTAATATTAATATTAAGAGACACTTCTTCGTGATTTTTGATTTTCCATTTAAATAACATGGAAAAAAAAATTTTAAGTTTGGAATTTTGTACCTCGGCAATGGCTTATTGTACAGATAATCTCAGGATACAACTTCATAGGGAATTAAACGCTCCACAAAAAAAGTCTCTTATCACTTTTTGATAAATTCATCTGTTCAAAAGTTATTGGAGCTTGAACTCAAATTTATATAGTTAATTTTGAGATCTTGCTACTTTCCCAGCGAAACTATCAGGCATCACAAAATCTCATAAGATCTTTTTTGTAGACAATTTTATTCGTTACAAATTATTTATGATAAAGTTTTTTCATATTCCGCATAAATTTCTAGTTATTTGCATTTTAATGTCAAGTTCTTTAAAAAAGTAGTGTTCTGATCGATTTCATGATAATAATGACTTTTTGTGAGTCACTATTCTACATGTAGGTTGAAAAAATACATCATTATGTCTTAATTTAAAGCACGATCATGAACAAACAGTAGTATGCGAAATATTTATGCATTATTGTTAATAAGTAGCTGAAAAAAAATATCTGACCTCATGTGATTAATAATCCTGACTCTCGAACGTACTTTCATTTATATTGTCATCACTATCCTCATTAGATTTATATACGACGCGGAATATATTTTCATTATAACACATAACTGAGTGAATCGTTGAATAAATAAGTTTTGTTTATAGCAGTCACTTATAAAGTATTATAAAAGCAATCAGTGTGATAAAAATAAATTAATAATGTAAGCTTCAAATACAGTGCAACTCCAAAAAGTACCTGCTTTAGTTAATGCCCCAGTAAACACATTTACGTAAATGTGACGTCAGAGTGACGTTATAGTCTAAGAGCCGGACCTACTTCGACCTTCACCAATCCTGCAACCTAATGAGATATATTTTTTAAAACGCATAAATAATAGTTCAATACGTCTATAATAGCTTGTCTATCAAAATTCTGACCAGGCTATTTTTAAATAAATTAATAAAAATTAAATTTTTTTTAATTTTTTGCCGTTCTTGCAACCTGCCAAATTGTACTCTGACCGACAGCAAATAATGCATAGAATATGCCGCGGTAGCCTTGCCTATCCATTTCTTGACCAAACTACCTGTCAAGCGGGTATAAACAGGTAAGTCAATATAAAAAACTCCACCTATGAACCGCTTGAATTTTATACCAAAATGTAGTTAATTTTAAAACAAACACGATGGTATAGGATTGCCTACGAACAACCGGTCAGTAATATCCATTGTCAAGCTTTGAAGTTTACAAATCGGAGCAAACAGTAGTGCGCGAGAGAGAAAGTCGAGCGGCAAAAGTCCGTGCGTTAGAAGAAGACATACATAGCATGACAGATGTGCACGCTACATCTCCCAGCTGTAGGCTACTGCGCATGCTCTGTCCCATACTTGTTATTATTACTCGGAATTATTTTAAAGCAACAACGTTGACCACGTGTATCGCGTTCTTAATTAAATAATAAATAATGAGTAAAAAGTGTTTTTTGTGCGATTCAAAAAAATCTATAATAGATTTTGAAGATGAAATCTTCATAAACTGTTTATTAGAGTTGGCGTTTCGGAAAGAGCGAGGCTTTAAATATGGAAATATTCAACTAAGTAAAGACTCACTCGATTTTTTGGTTATCACTCCACGTGCTACTCAAAAGTTACTGTCTTAAAAAATAAATATAAAGAAGATTTTGAAAAATTTGTCATCGATCATGATGTAAGTACAATTTATTATTCCAATTTATAACTTTGAACGGCAGATTTCATAAATAAAAATGTTTTAAAAACAGCAGATTAAAAAAGAAAAAAAAAGTGAACTTATTAATTCTTTGATTTCTATAATAATTAAAATTAATAATCATAATTTTTTGTTTGTTATAAACGGATTCATTTATTTGAAATTAAAAAAAATTATCTATACCTGTAAATTCGAGTATCGTTAAGGTTATAATCTAAAATAAAATTTAATACACATGAAAATTTAAATTGTATGAGAATTACTTTATATCATAAATAAACAATTTTATAAAATTACTAAATCTTATTATTATAATTTAATGAGTAATTAAAAATTTTCAGATGCTTCTAAGTGTTTCAACAATTGATAAGCAGCAAAAAGGTCTGGATTCAAGTGCACATTCTAGTTCAAAAGCTCCAGAAGATGTTGAGGATGATACAGAAGAGATTTCAATGCTTGAGGATTCCGACGTGGTAAAATTTTTTATATTAATGGATTAGTTATTTATTTTTCTTAGTAAAACTTTGTTGGATAGTTTGAAATAGGTTAATCAATATTAAATATTTTCCCTGAACTTCATTTAAATCTAAATTTTATTTATTTCAGGTACCGTCAACATCAGCACCACCAACATCTGATGCTCAAGTCACTTGTTTATTCTGTAACTGTAAACAGAAGAGATCAGGAAAGCGGTTGATCAATTTAACAATAAACCCGAGTGATGAGTCCTTGAAAAAAATAAAAGATGAGGCAATTAGCCTCGATGATCATGAGATTTCTTCGAAACTTGAAAATAAGCATATTGTTTACCATAAGCCTTGTTATGCTACTTTCCTGAGAAACAAACAGCAAAACTTAGAAGAAAATCAGGCTTCTAGTTGGCACACCTATCGAAACATTCATAAGCAAGCTTTAGACTCTTTAATTAATTTTATTTCAAGAGAAATAATTGATAATAATCGAGTCATGTATTTTTCTCAATTATTTATAAGATACCAGGCTTTACTATTAGAATTTGGGAAAGATACGCTAGACATGGCTGACATTCAGGATTATCGAACCGAAATGTTAGAACGAAAATTATTGACTAAACTTGGTGACAAGATTACGATTGAAGTATCTACCGGACCGCGCCATCAGAAAATCGTTTATAAAACTGACATCGATGTATCAGTGATGGCAAACAACACAAAATTTTTAGAATCAGAAAATGAAAAGAAATTCGATGATGTCTCTTTTCATTTAAGAAACTGCATCAAAAAACTTGATCACAAACCGCTACCCAAACGTTTAAGAGTAGAAGACGTCATACGAGGGGAATGTGAAATTCCAAAATTATTATTCGACTTCATGTGTAATTTAATCAAAGGACCTCATTTTTCCAGTGAAGACTTGAACCTAATGACAACACAAATAACTTCAATATGCAGTGATATCATTTATTCTGTCAGTAAGGGGATGTATAAGCCAGCAAAAAACTTATTGTGACTTATGATTTGGCTATTGCCCAAATGGCAATGCAAATTCAGGAACAAGATAAACCAAAATTCGATCACATTTTCGTAAATTTGGGCGCGTTCCATATGCAAATGGCTTTTTTTAAAGCGATCGGTAAATACATAGATTCTTGCGGACTGGTCGATGTTTTAGTCCAATCAGAAGTTTTAGCTGGTGGTTCTGCCAACAGTTTTTTAGATAGTAAACATTTTAATAGATGCAAGCGTTTGCATCCATTAACCGCTTCTGCATTGCAAACACTACACTTTGAGCAATATTTATCTACAACTAATATATCCCTTGAAATGTTGGATGATTTATTAAAAACACTAGAAGAAAATACATTATGTAATGAAAGTACATCGAATGTTCATGATGCCATTGAACTGCCTGACGTATTGAATCGAGTTGTTAATGGGTATAAAGAATTTTGTAAACAAATTTTAACTGGTGAGAAAAGCAAAACAGCACAATATTACTATCACTATTGTGAATTGATCAATTTATTCCTTCGTTTCTCAAGGAGTATACGCACCAGCAATTTAGAGTTATACATCGACTCGATTTTTAATATATGTGACTTTTTTTTGCGCTAATTCAACCTAACTATTCAAGATGGAGTTTATTATATTTGAGTAATATCCTCAGATTGCAGTCCGATAATTCGCCTTTGGTTGCGGAATTTCGTCGTGGTGCGTTTGGAATTCGACGAACTGCTGCTGATTTTTCTAGGTCACCCGTTGATTTGACACTAGAGCAGACGATAAACGCTGACGCCAGTTTCCGGAGTATCGTTGAAGCTATTAATAATAATATGAATCCGTTTGATGAAAATATTGACAAGAATGTTTTATTTAATATTGCAACCGGCAAAGCAGCGTCAGGAAATGTAGCTGAATTCTTAATCAATATTAAAAAAAGAGGTCATCAACAAAAATTGAATTTCATTGAGGAGTGCAACTCAGTTCCCGGCAGGTTTGAAAAGCCTATACCACGAAATAAAATTTTAAATTTTGCTTCCGATTGTGCCACTAAAGTTCTAGCGAAGAAAGATACGAGTAAAAAAGTCTTACTAAAGTTGGAAAGAGATATTTTTGGGAGATTATTAGCAGTTAGCATTCAGAAAAAAATCAATATTGAATATTGTTTAACGTTTCCGCTTGCTCCAATGCCACCTGATCTTTTTTCATGTGATGGTGGAATGTTCAAAACAGATAAGTCAGCGTTAACAAAATTATTAAAATCGGACACTCAAATAATTCAGCCAACACAGATAAACGTCCAAATAATAGATGGATTTTATTATCTGTACCAGATTGGAGCTTCGCTGCCGCAAACTTTCGATAAAATAGCGGAGTCTATACTGATAAAACTTTGCTCAACAAACGCTGCAGACATACATTTGGTCTTTGATCGCTACATTACGCCATCTATTAAAGATTTAGAACGCCAAAGCCGACAAGAGTTTGACATTACATTCAATGTTTCCGGACCGCAGCAAACGAGGCCATCAGACTTTTTGAAAAGCTTGAAAAATTTTAGATTTAAAGAGGCTTTGGTTCACTTTTTGTCTAATTACTGGGAAAATGATAATTTAGCAACTATTATTCAGAATAAAAAAGTTTTTTTAACGGTTGAGAAGAATTGTTACTCCTATCAAACGCAGCACAATCGAGTCATTAAAACTGAGGAAATTGGGTACTTATGTGATTATGAAGAGGCCGATACGAGAATGATTTTTCACGCATCAAGAGTGACACCGGGGTCAAAAATTCTAATAAAATCTTCTGATACCGATGTTTTGATAATTTTGCTTGGGAATATCGATAAACTTCAACAATCAGAGATTTGGTTGGCTAGTTCAACAAATAAAAAAAAAATACTCAAGATCTTGACTGCATTAACTGTAAAAATTTAGCGCAAAAATTGGGAACTAAATTATGTCAAAGCTTACCTGCTTTTCACGCATTTACTGGCTGCGATTATACGGCAGCTGTTTATCAAAAAGGTAGAGTTAGACCATTCAAACTATTGTCAAAAAATGAAACATACCAAGATGTATTTGCGTCATTACTTGAAGAAGCTGACATTTTTCTAAAACATAAAATGAAAACAGTTGAGGAGTTTACCTTAAGTATGTACGGTATAAAGCAATGTACTAGCGTCAATGATGCCAGATACCGCATATTTGAAAAGAGTTACTCTGTAAAAGAAGATAACGAACAGTTCTTAAAAAAAGTAAAAAGTTTCAACTCCAACGTTATACCACCGTGCTGGTCTTCTTTGACCCAAAAAATTTTGCGGACTATTTATATTAATTCTATGTTGCTTCATGGAACCGATCCGGACTGTATTAAATTACGCCCCGAAAACTGCGGTTGGTTTTTAGAAGATAATGTTTTGAAACCTTTTTGGATTTGTTGGGGACCAGACGCCTTTGAAGATAGATGACATTATAGAAGTAACAAATGATAAAAATGAAGAATTATCAGAGCTCGAAGATCATTTTATAGCTTCAGATGATTCAGATGCTGAATGAAACGTATTTGATTGAGAATGTATTTACAGTATTCAAATTTCATTTTTTTACTAATTTTGTAATTTAATTTTTTTTTAATAAATATTTTTACAAATTACATATGTAATAAACATTATTTTATTTTTTATTAATTTTCTATTTCCTTTGCTTATACTTAAGTTTTCTTAGTTTAAAGTTAAATTATAAAAACTGAATATATATATTCTCATTTATAATTAGTGTATATTTTTCATTATATATATACTAATATTATTATAATTATAAAGTAATATAATAAATAATTAAAAACTTCTTACTTTAAAATATAATTATAAAATAGAATATATATTCTTAATTATGATTAGCTTACACTTTTCATTTTATATATACTAACATTATTATAATTATAGATATAATTAATATAATTATGAATATAAGTAAAATAATCTTTAATTATAAAATAAATAAATTTTATTGTCGATTGCTCCAAAATAATTCCGAGTAATAATAACAAGTATGGGACAGAGCATGCGCAGTAGCCTACAGCTGGGAGATGTAGCGTGCACATCTGTCATGCTATGTATGTCTTCTTCTAACGCACGGACTTTTGCCGCTCGACTTTCTCTCTCGCGCACTACTGTTTGCTCCGATTTGTAAACTTCAAAGCTTGACAATGGATATTACTGACCGGTTGTTCGTAGGCAATCCTATACCATCGTGTTTGTTTTAAAATTAACTACATTTTGGTATAAAATTCAAGCGGTTCATAGGTGGAGTTTTTTATATTGACTTACCTGTTTATACCCGCTTGACAGGTAGTTTGGTCAAGAAATGGATAGGCAAGGCTACCGCGGCATATTCTATGCATTATTTGCTGTCGGTCAGAGTACAATTTGGCAGGTTGCAAGAACAGCAAAAAATTAAAAAAAATTTAATTTTTATTAATTTATTTAAAAATAGCCTGGTCAGAATTTTGATAGACAAGCTATTATAGACGTATTGAACTATTATTTATGCGTTTTAAAAAATATATCTCATTAGGTTGCAGGATTGGTGAAGGTCGAAGTAGGTCCGGCTCTTAGACTATTACGCTATGTCATGATTTACGTACGATATAAGTCATGAATGAGTCAGGTGTGACTCATTATTTCAGACTTTTTTATGTAAGATTATGACGTAAAACTAATGACGTATACATGACGTAAAAGTGATGTCTGTGTGACATTCCATGACGTCAGTATGACATATGGGTGATGTCAAAATCATCAATCCGGAAAAATATTTTTGAAAAAGAAAAAAATAATTACCGAAGTTTAGAATTGATTATCACCGCACCAACGCATTACGAATTTAGAAACAAGATTTGATAGCTGTAAATTATGAAAAAATCCTGGGCGTCTGCTGGGTTCGAACACTGCTCCTCTTTGGCTGGCAGTCCTGAACGTTGCTCACTGGTCACATCACGAGAGTTCAAGTTTTGTGCATAATTAATGTATTTAGAGTGAAATGCCGGTAAAGACAGAGTTCATAAGTTTTCGTGATGGATTTTTACCAAATTAAAAAAAAATCCATGAACATAAATGATAATTATAAAAAATTATATAAAATTTTATTAAATTTTTTCAAATTTTTTAATTTTTTGTTGTAATGTGAAATTTAAAAATTTGGAAAATCCAAAAGTGCACGACTCATAATGCTCATTTATTATGAAATAATAAAATAATAACAAAAAAATGGCGGGAAGCACGAATAAATTTAAAATATTTAAAATTTGTTGTTTTTTTTTTTTTTAATTATATTAGTAATTTTTTATAATTATAAAAGAATTTTCTTAAAATATCTCGATTAATAACAAAAAAAATATATATATATATAAATAAAAACAAATAAAAAAAAAAGAATTGAATTGAAAAAATTCAGGCTTACCAATTAGCAATAACAAAAAAAATCTGGGCGTCGGTTGACCCTGCGGGCCAGCCCCAAAACTTTCCGCTGTTTTCGACCTCAAAGAGCTCGAAAACATTAGTGTAGATATATTTTCGAGCTCGAAAATGCTATCACATGCAATTATTTTTTTAAGATCTTTTCAAGCTCTAACAAGTTACCTGTTATGCTGAAGTTTGAAAATTCAAGAATCGAAAATCATCAATGAAGCGGTTTTTAAACTTTAGTTCCTGATAATGTTCAGTAAAATAAGTGTATTGAGGCAGAAATCAATGTCAGGAATTAAAATCAAGATTTAAATAAGTTCTGACTCATGTAAGAAACAATAAAATATGAAATATCCGATAAAAATATTAAAAACTATGTTTTGTCGATTTTTTTGTTGATAATATGATTTAAGCTAAAAACCAAGTTCGATGACATTATATGATCAAAAGAAACCATAAAAAAGATGAGTTGGTATGATATCAGGCACATTTTAGTACGTTATATTGTGATTTATCCGGAAAAAATAACATTTTATGTTATTTTTTTCACTTTTCAACGCCGATATCTTTTGAACTAATCAATCAATGTTGATAGTTGACGTAGCAATCGGCGCGTTTTATTGAATTCTAGAGCTGATTAAAATTTGAAATCGATTGCGTCAGTCGTTTCGAAAATATTTAGAAAAAACCGTTTTTCACCATTTATTTCTCCCGCAATAACTCTCGAACGAATTATCCGATTTTGATGTTTGAGGTGGCAATCGACGCATTTTATTGAGTTCTAGAGCTGGTTAGATTTTGAAGTCGATCGTATAAGTCGTTTTTGAGAAATCAATAAAAAATTTAAAAAAAAAATTTTTTTTTTTTTCGTAATTCGCAAATATTTTCGAGTCTATTCGATCAAATAATCTGAAATTCTCAGGAAAGTTGATGGCCAACAAGCTCTTTCGATTCCCACCTCAACCACCCAAATCGATTTATTAGTTCGAAAGTTACAAAGAGTTTACATCCACACACACACACACACACACACACACACACACACACACACACTCGAACATCATTTTGAAAATAGTCAGAATAGCTTCCTAGAACCTCAAAACGTCGACATCTGATGAAAACTCGATTTTCGAAAATCGGGGTGAAAACAATAACTTCCCGAAATTTTTGAAATCGTCGATTTTCTTAGCGGGAAGTTAAAAAAACAGCTGTACTAGGACGGTAATGTGCAAGTGCCCCTGGTGGAATAAATGTTCGTATAATGTATAGATATATCACCATCCATGTTAATTTTACATAGATATATATATGTATAGTTATACAGCCTTTTTATTCTTTTATTAATTATAATTAAACGACACTGAATTATCAAGCCATTTTCAATAAGGGATCTACAATTCTTTCAAAGAATTTTTTAAAAAAAAATTTGTTTCAATTACTGGATTTTTTCGCAAGTTATCGTTTCTACAAGTTTCATACTTGACGGACAGGAAATTTTTTTAAACTATTTTGATGTTTTTTCGATTTTTATTGAACTAAATAAATTTTTGAAAAGTATGGAATCAATCTCTATTAAATTATCTTCAAAATGGTGTGCAACTTATCTTAATTCCGTGAATCAACGAAGGTATAATAATTCAAATAGTTGCCGAAGTGAGGCGAAAAAAATTTTTCGATCGTAAAGCACTCTCTGATGCTTCGCATCATGAGTCGTGCAATAATCTTATATAAAATTTTGCGAAACATTAAATAATTCCACAAAATTGTATGAAACTTAATCGATTGAAAAATTGCAATACTAAACTTTACAATCATAATATAAAAAGAGTTCAAACTGTCGTTACATTTTCTTTGTCATCCTCAATAGTATTTTCGGTATATTATTCAAAAAAATAAAGTTAATTTTTTTATGCTCACGCTAATGTTTTAATCTAAAACGTCTGAAATATATTATGGAGTTTATCGATTACTTTGGCCCCAAGAATATTCGAAATTTAGTTGTTATTTTTACTCATTTACGCATTTTTGAAAATTCATTCTATGATTGTTTTATTTTAATAAGTAGATGATAAAAACACTATGACTCAGAAATTACATCAGGACTGCGTAAAAAACTGACTTTTCACTGATGTAAAGATATGATTTAAAAGTAACATCCATATTACGTATAACCGTGACTTTGCTACTGACATAAATGTATGATTTTAAAATTACGTCATTATGATATACAATAATGACTTTATTACTACGTAACAATGTGATGTAGATTTTATGTCAAGCGTACGTAACACATGTCATAACTGTGACGTCATACAAGAGTCATGCTTACATCAATATGATGTCAAGTTTTTACATCATATTAAAGTCGTGTAGAACGTCAGATTGACATCAAATTTACATAAGATGCCGTGACATTTCTATGACCTACGTAAGACGTCAAAATAAGGTCATGTGTTCACTGGGTATGGAGCAGCGGAAATTTTTTGCAAAAAAATAAAAAAAAAGCTGATATTTTTTTACTTCTAAATTGGCATTCTCAAAAATAATAACATTCATCATAAATCTTTCATTTAATGAAATGAAATTTTTTCTCTATTATTAATTGTTATTGTTCATAACAAAGAACGTTTCAATAAAAGTAAATTTCTTTCCCATTCAGCATATTATTTTTGTTACAATCATTGCTCTAAAATGATTCATTTTTATTAAATATTTATTACTTAATATTAACTGTATTATTAATTTAAAAAAAATGAATTATTTATTACGTGTTTATGTTACTTGTTATAACGTGTTAATATAACTATTATTTTGTTAATATTATTACATGCTAATGAGTGTTATTTGTATTACGTTACTTATTGTTAAATTCAGTTATTAAAATAAAAAATTCAGATGAACGTTTGTACATTTTTTTTTTTTCACGGACATTCTTCTTAGCTATTTTTCTTTCATTTTATATTTCAAAATCTGCTATAATTTAAAAATCTTTCTTACGTTTTTTATCTTTTTTTACTAAAAAATAATATACAGTCAAACCTCGTCATAAGACTACGCATTATAAGACTACCCCTCAATTTGTTAAAACTCGCTTGAAACGCTTCTTCCACCAACATCTTAGTGAAAATTATTCGCTGAAGCCCCCTTATTAAAAGAAACGATTTAAAACGATTAGAAACAAAAATTTTTAAATACTTTTTAATGCTTTTGAATACTTTGGAATCGCCTTTCTTATCGGCATTTAACATTGCAAATCGTTTCGAATCGTTTTTTTAAATTAGGGCCTCGCTATAAGACTAACGAACAGTACGACTGAAATCGATATAAAATGTACATTCATATAGATTGTAGATTAAGTAATTTATTTTCATAAACAAAAACTGAAAATTTCATAGTTTCACATAGTTAAAAGAAAAGAACGACAAAATCCTGTTTATTTATAATTTTTCATGAAATAGATTCACTGTATAGTAGAGTAAAGTTGAACCGAATACATAAATAAAACGCAGAACGGCGATAGCCTTATAGCGACGCTTGGGTACTAACACTGTTAAGCACAATAGTGGGGGAACCTCAATTTTAAGAATTTTTTCCTCTCCCTGCTTAAAAAATCTGATAGATTCTTATAGCTGTATGGATAAGGCCCTATACTCAACTATAGCACCTCATAGAACTTATTCATTCTTATAAAATCTCTATAGGAATGTATGAGAATCTATCGGATTTTATGCGACTTTCTAAACAGGGCTGCAGCCCTGGACTAGTCTTATAACGGGGTCCGACTGTACACTCGTTGTCATTAATGCCTGGTCCCTCAGACTATAAAATTCTTTACCAAACAGGGGGCCAGGCATTAATGACAATGAGTGTAAATACAAACGCCATGGGGGCCTTGGGAGAACTCAATCCAGCTAACTTTTTCAAACCAGTATCGCCATCTCTTATTTGTTGAATGAGTACTTATAGATTACTGAGGTTTCCACTCTTCAATTTATATACACTTATGCTCTATGTAGCCAACTATGGAGTGTTATCGCCTCCTCCTAGCGTGTTATGTCCTGGGAGGTTACTAGGATCGGAGCTGACGCCACCTCCTGGACAGTGGGCAGTTCGTTGTCACGCGGGACCAAATTTTGAATTTGAAAACAGTGGATAAATTTATTGTTTACTACGATGATGATGATTATGATCGTTATTTAATGAAATAATTAAACTATGATTAAGGATAGATGTAATTGATAAAATAACTTTTATCTGAAGACTGAATTTTATTATAAAGTATGGATAAAACTTGATCAGTAATAACAGTTGTATTCGTAAAGAGTTCTCGGAGAGAAGTAAAGTTACATCAGACGGCAGAGAGATCTCGGACCTCCACTCTCCAACTTCTCCCCACTACTCTCATGTTCACACTCATGCTTATATGTATAAATACTTATATATCTATGTTCTTTACTAAATATTATACTTGTACATTTATACTTTCTACTAATACGAATTTGAGATATAAGCTTATACATTTACGTTCTTTACTTTATCCATTCTATATCTTCTTATTACTTATATTATTTATATTCTATTTTCCCGTACTTGGATACAATCATTCGGTTAAATATTCTAGACTATCAGAGGTGTGTTCTATAATTATTCTATATTTAGTTATTCGTTACAATTGACATTATCATTTATCGTGAAATATCATTATAATTATTCTAATGCTATATTTCAATATTTCTATTAATTCATTTATTATATGAATCACTCTTTATTTAATATAAAAATATATATATTAACAATAATAGTTAAGTTCCTGTGATATGGTTTTCATTTATAAATAAGATTTATTTATTATATATTTCCTTTTCTTGTTTGCTTACAGAGTATGTATTTGTTTATAACCATATTTACTGTTAACTATAGAACAAGGGCCTATTCATGATTTTTATGCGTGTGTTTTGTTTAGGTTTTAAGTATCAGGTGACAGAAAACGTTCCAAGACCACTCAAACTGTATTTATGTTTCTCTAAATATAAAATAAAGTTTATCCATCTATTTATTTAACTTTCTTATAATAAAAATATATAATTTAATGAGTATGTGCCACGACGATTTGTGATTTAATTTATTTACTTCATATTGTTAAGACGCAATAAGTGTTGTAGGATATTAATATATTATTTCAAATGGAATTTAAATGCGCGTTTCTTATATATCTTGAGTTTACTAATTAATTAACAGGTGGAGGCACCTGAGGCTGTTGAGGACATAACACCGAGCCCACTAGTTGACAGCTATTTTCAACAGCTGATTCACTTGGCTGAATTGAATTAGTGAAGTTGGGGTTGTTAGCTATAAACGGATGGTTTGGGAAATCGCGAATTGTATATGAATGATTTGGTAAAACGGATGAATTATGAGTAACCAATTTAATAAGTTAGATAATTCAAATCTTATATCAATTGAAGATTACACTGGAATCGATGAATTCAATGAAAGAGAGAGAGCCGATCGAAATCTTGAGTCATCGGCCCAACAACAAACCAATATTTCTTATACTGAACCAGTCGTAAAAAATTATTTGGAAGATTCCGATGATCCCACAAATAAAAAATACGGTATGATACCTTTAAATTCATATTCAAGCGATAACATAGTAAGTGTCTTTTTTGGAAATAATTTCTATCATAGGTTACTTCGATTCCGTTATTTAAACCTTTTAAAGTGAACAATTGAAAAATTCAACCTGGTAACTAGGATTGCTACCTGAAAATTTTCAAATGTCGGTACATCAACTTGTCTCTTCACTCAATGAAAATATATATAATAAATATACAGGGATAAAGGTGCTTACATTTTAACCCTGAATTACTTTATTCGTCGAAAAAAAAGTAAACAATATGAAGCAAATTAATCAATTTAATCATTTCTAGTATCATAACATATGTTGTTATCTTTAGGTTTTATATAGGTATTTTATATGTAGAAAGTGTGTATCAAGTTTGAAATAAATTGGTCATGTAGTTTTCAAATGGCAGTGATCACGGACTTTGAAAAAGTAGTTTTGAGAAAAATGCGTTAGAAGTTTTAAAAGGAAAAAGTAAAAGAAACTTTTTTTTTTTTTTTTCAACTTAGGGGAGAGTGATGTAAAGGTTGCTTTGACTGACTTGAAATTTTGGGATTATATCACTCCGAGCTCGAAAAAAAGTTAGAATTTATATCAAACTTTGAAAATTCGAGAAATCAAAAATAATTAATAAATAAGCGTTTTTCAAAATTATATTTACAATTACGCTTGATAAAGCCAATATGTTCGGACAGAAATCAGTTAAATTTTTTTTTAATTCGATTAGAGCGTTCTTATATAAAATATTCGAGAAAAATGTACATAACGATAGTTTCAAAAATTTCTTACTGAATATATTATTTAAACTAACGAATCGATTCCAATACATTATGTTGTGATCGAAAAATACTATAAAGACGATTGAATTTTGAAAACATTGAATAAATAACATTACGAGTTACACGGAAATACTAAGATAAATTAGTCTTTTCAATTTTGTTCTGAACGTTAATCTTTTGAACTAATCAACCGACTTCGATGTATAACGAGGTATCCGATGCTATTTTCTAGTACCCAACGCCCAATAAACTTGAGAATTATTTACTTCAACAATGTTGATGTTATTCGAAAAAAAAATTTTTACTTCCCGCTAAGAAAATCGATGATTTTCGAAAAACTCGGAAAGTTATTGTTTTCACCCCGATTTTCGAAAATCGAGTTTTCATCAGATGTCGACGTTTTGAGGTCCTAGGAAGCCATTCTGTTTATTTTCAAAATGATGTCCGAGTGTCAGTATGTGTGTGTGTGTGTGTGTGTGTGTGTGTGTGTGTGTGTGTGTGTGTGTGTGTGTGTGTGTGTGTGTGTGTGTGTGTGTGTGTGTGTGTGTGTGTGTGTGTGTGTGTGTGTGTGTGTGCGTGTGTGTGTGTGTGTGTGTGTGTATGGATGTATGTGAACGGTCTATAACTTTTTAACTAATGAACTTTCCTGAAAATTTTAGATTATTTGATCAAGTTGACTCGAAAATATTTGCAAATTAAGAAAAAAAAAATTTTTTTTGGATTTCTCCGAAAAGAGTTCAACGATTGACTTCAAAATTTAATCAGCTCTAGAACTTAATAAAGTGTGTCGATTGCCGCCAACCATCTCAATCGGTTAGTTTGTTCGAGAGATATCGTTGGAGAAATAAATGGTGAAAAACGGTTTTTTTCGATTATTTTGAAGTGACTTACCCGATCAATTTCTCAATTGAGTCAGTTCTAAAATTGAGTAAAACGCGTCGATTGCTTCATTGAACGTCAAAATCGGTTAATTAGTTCAAAAGATATCGGCGTCGAAAAATTAAAAAAATAACAATTTATCTCGGTTTTCCCGGATAACTCATCATACAATTTACCAAATGGTCCAAAAATCATATTAGAATTTCATGTTAATAGTTTCTTTCCATCACCACGTAATGTAACACAACTTGGTCTTTAGTTTAAATAATACTATCATCGAAAAAATTGAAAAAAGGCGTTCTTAACATTTTTCTTGGATATTTTATATATTACCGCTCTGATCTGAGTCCAAACCCATTTAAATCCTTACATTGATTTCTGCCTGAATAAATTTTTTTTATTGAAGATAATCGTGAATAAAAATTTAAAAATAGTTTGTTCATTAATTATTTTAGATTATTATAAATTTCCAAACTTGAAAATATAGCTTAACTTGTGTGTGCTTGATAAGTTCATAGAAAACAATTGCAGTCAATAGTGTTTTCGAGCTCGAAAATAGCGGGAAGTTTTGGGGCTGGTCCGCAGGGCCAACCGATGCCCAGATTTTTCTTTTTTTAATTCTCTCACTAACGATCTCTTGAACTTATGATTTGATTATGTTGGTTAAGGCGGCATTCTATGCGGATTTCTGAGTTTTAGAGTTGATTAGATTTTGAGATCAATTCATAAAGTATGATAAAAGTTACCCACAAAAAAAATTTTTTTAAGTTGTATTTTTGGAATAACTCGGAACGCACTTGAAAACGTAGTAGTGTGAATGTGCGTGTGGGTAAACTAAATTTTGACGTAACATACAAAATTGAAGGAAGATTCAGTATAGTATGTTATAGACAACGTAAAAGTTTGGAAAATAAGCTGAAAATTTTTTCTTTCTTTATAAACATGGGTTACTTCTTTTTCAAATTGCAGCAGAAGAAAACAAAAATTTTTGGACCTTAGAATATTATCAACAATTCTTCAATGTTGAAACTCATGATGTTTTTGAACGAATTAAAAAGTCTATGTTACTAAGCAATCAAGATAATTATTTATTATCCCACATTAAACCAAACCCAGATCTTTACGGGCCATTTTGGATTCCTGTCACTCTTATATTTGTAGTAGCGATAAGTGGAAATTTAGCTAATTATTTACAAACAGCCAATAATGGAAAGTATCATTGGAAATATGATTTCCATATAGTATCCTATGCCGCAATATCTATATGTCTTTACGTTTGGATGTTACCTCTTAGTCTTTGGAGTGGAATGAAGTGGACTAACGCATCACCAAATAATAGCTTAAATACACAGTTAATGGAGGTAATTTTTATTGAAAATAATGTTTCTCATATCTGCATATATAATGAGTAATCCCATTAATCAAGGTTATAAACATGAATATTTATCATTGTCCTTGATTTCAGACTAATCAAGACTTGAGGCTATTAGATCTACTATGTCTTTATGGTTATTCTTTATCAATATATATTCCAGTGGCTTTTTTGTGGACCATTCAGATTGGATGGTTTCAATGGTTACTAGTTGGTGTAGCATCATTAATGTCCGGAGGAGTATTACTTCGTTGTTTACTTCCATTCATAAATAGTAATATTACTACAAATACAAAATTAAATAGATTGATTAAATGGACAATTTCAGAACTCACATATTGAACATAAAAATATCAACAAATGGCCTGAAATTGTACATTGAATTTATTACTATTTAAAAATCAATCGTTCTTACTTTTAATTTTTGTTTAGGTAAGCAGAAACTAATATACACTGCAATAATTACTGGAATGCATTTATTATTAGCTGCGGGATTTATGCTGTATTTTTTCCATGTGCCTGATAGAGATCTTACTTCGGAATGGAATCACGGACCGACGACTGTCAAGACAATTATTTCAGAAAAGAATAATTAAAAGTACCTAATTCCACATGAACGATTTTTGTAGTTTGAATTTATGTAATAATTTTTTTTTAATTAAGAGTATGTAATCATTACATGCGAAGGATATAAAATTTTTTTCGCATAATGGCATGTTACAATTAAACTACAAATAATGAAGTCTTATTGAAAATTAATAAAATAATAATATTAATAATAATAATAATAATGGATGGACTGCATGAACGTTCTTATAGTGTATATTATATCTAAAATATTCCCGTTTTAAACGGCTTATAATTATGAATTGAAAATGATAATTTAATGTATATTAATTAATTAATAATAAAATATTACAGAAACGTAATAAAAAAAAGATGATTTAACGATTTAGAATGATTAACATTTGAATCATTGATGTTTAATCACAAAAACTTTCAAAAGTCTACTAAGATAAATAAAAGTATCCCACCTGCTAATTCTTGTAAAAAAATCATAATAATACTATTCTATACTTGTGTTATATATATTAACCCATGTAAATAACCTAAACTTGGGGTTATTTTAGATTAATTTTGATATTCTCAAAATAGTAAGAACAAGTTTTGATTTAGTCAATATACATATTCTTCTTTGCAATAAACTTTCGTATTCATAATATTGTTATAACAGTATTGCTGTGCGAACTGAAAATATTCCGAAAGCAAAAATACTGTTGTATACAGTGTACTGTATTCAATGTCATTTTTTTTTTTAAGTTGTGATGATGATCATTATTTTTATATATAAAAATTTCTATTTAATGAGTTAGAATAATAATCTATATAGTTTAAAAATAATTCTTAGTACTAAAATAAAATCATTATAAATCCAATTTTGTCTTGATATAAAAATATAATCTACAGTAGTCATTAGATTGTTAGAAAACATCGAAAATTTTTTTGGAATAAATTCGAATTTTTCGCGTCATGATTTCCTTATTATCATTGTTTTTTTGTTCATTGATTTTTACAACCATCTTTCACTCGACGCTTGTTTTTTTCTTCATGAAACAGAGGTGAAGATGGAATTTGCATACGTCGTTGACCTTGAATTGGCATATAACATGGAATATTATCGTTCTCAAGCTCATGAGAAAAAGTAGGTGACAGATAAGATGGACTCATAATATTACTGGAACTACTCGAACTACTTGGGTTATTATTTTTATAATAAGTTGGATCAATTATCGCAGCGACATTTGAACATTCCTGAACATCCTCCTTCTGATTTCTTAATACTTGAATACCTTCAGGCGTTAAACATTGAAAAGGATGATGAGTGAAATCACTTGAACCTTGAGGTGATTTTTTTTCATTATCAATCATCAAGTCTAATCCATTCGGTATTTGGGATTTGACATCATCAATCTGGCATTCAAGTTCTTGCGTCTGTTGCCGATTCAATTTTTTTTGTCTAGCACGTTCACGCGCACGACGGGCTTTCATTTTCTCTTTTTCTTGTAACAATCGTGCAAACTCGGCATCTTGTGCTTCCATTGCTAGCTTTCGATCTCTTAAGAATTGATCATCAATCAAACTAGCGTTCAAGTCTGCAGAGTTTTCCTCTTCTTGTATCATTTTCGCTATTTCCTATAAGAATTTAAAAACGCATTAATAATGTTTACAACACAATATGCATGAAAACGAGTTTTCGACGAAATATCACAATGATTTACTCAAAGAAATGCATGTAAATATTTACTTTGAAGTCTCTATTAATAAATTGAGTAAATATACCTGATCTTTCTCTTCTTGCAAACGTCTCTGCATTAATAATTCAACTTCCATTTGTATTCTTTCGTCGTCAAGTTTTAATTGATATTTCATTTTTTCTTCAAGTTCTCGCTCTCGAATTCTTTCTTCTCTCTCCAGCTTTAGTGCAACCTCACGTGCAATAAACGCATCTTTTTCTTCTCTAATAACAAATAAAATTACTTGTTATATATGGGGCACTCCACGACAAATCGACCATTTTTTAACCCAGCTGAAAATTTAATTTGGCTGAAAATTTTTTCTCATTTTTCGAAATTTTGGAAAAAACCGAGTTTTTTTTATGATTACCAGTTTTTTTTCCTTTTCGTATCGAAAACTGTGACATTTTTTACAACTTCTCAAGTTTTTCCAAAGTGTTCTTTCAGTTTCCATTTATTTTTTAAATTGACAAAAAACAAAAAAAAATTTTTTTTTTCAACTAAGCTTATTTCTTTCTTATAATACCATTCTACAAATTGATGAAGATATATTAATCTCTAGAGAATATATATTAAAGGGACCGTAGGGTTAAAAAAAAAATTCATAAAAAAGTGGAAGTCATCGAAATAATTTCGATTTTTATCGAAAAAGTAAGAAAAAAAAATGGAAGACAACTTTGAATAATTTTTTTTTCTCGTCTCCGGGCATAAAGCGTCAACTTTCGTCCCGCTTCATTTCCGGTTAAATCGTTCGTGATATATCGTAAGAGAAAGAAATGCTAAAAAATGATTTTTTCGAAAACAATGACATACAAAAGTATTTTAGAGCCCGACGAGCTCGAAAATGCATTCTCAGCTATGTTTTCGACCTCAAGGAGCTCGAAAACAGCGGGAAGTTTTGGAGCTGGTCCGCGCGGTCAACCGGTGGACAAATTTTTTTATAAAAATTCATAACTTTGTTTTGGTTAGATAAAAAAATTTGCAAAAATTCTGAGAAAGTATTTGATGGAATAGAAAATAAGAAACAATTTTCATCCAAATCGAAGGGGGTCGTGTTCCAAAGCGGTCGATTTAGCGTGGGATGCCTCATATATTAGGGTGTTGCAAAAAATAACAAATTTTTTTTTCCTCTCTGAAATAGGTTCAAAAGTTTCAATTAGACATAAAAAGACTCCTGTGAAAATTAGTGCTCTAATATTAACATTAAGAGGTTCCGCATTGCACTTTTCTATTTTCCATAAAAATAACATGGAAAAAATTTTTTTTGCGTCTTCTGATTTTTATACCTAGCTAACGATGCGTCATAGGAATAGTCAGCAGGGCTATTTGTGTAGGGAATTTAATGCTCTACAAAAAACTTTTCTAATCATTTTTTGATAAATCTATTTGTTCAAAAGTTATTTGAGGTTGAAGTCGAATTCATATTAAATTTTGAGATCTCTTTAATTTTTCGGCGAAACTATCAGACTCATCACAATATATTACAGGCATTTTTTTGTAGACTATTTCATTCCCTACAAATTATTATCCATAAAGTTTTCGAATTCTGCATTGTTTCCTAGTTATTTTTATTTGAATGTCAAGCTCTTAAAATCAATCAGAAGGCTATTTTTTTTATGAGCTTGACATGAAAATGAAAATAACTAAAAAACAATGCAGAATTCGAAAAAACTTTATTGGAAATAACTTCTAGGGAATAAAATTATCTACAAAAAAGGTCCCATATTTTGTAATAGGTGTTAATAAAAGAAATGGATATTTATACGTGTGTAAGAAGATCGAGTGATTTACTGTGTGAACACGTCAAAGTATTTATTCAGACTGAAATTAAATCTAGTAATACAAATAAGTAGGATTACTGATGATAATGGGAATGGATAATAATGTATAGGAACGTAGATATATTTTGTATATGTATTAAATAATGCATAGTAACGACGTTGACTCATATCTAACAATAGGTCTGATAGTTTCGCCGGAATAGTAAAAGGATCTTAAAATTTAATATAAATTCAACTTCAACCTCAAATAACTTTTGAACAAATAGATTTATCAAAAAATGATTAGAGAAGCTTTTTGTAGAGCATTCAATTCCCGATATAAATAGCCCTGCTGACGCATCGTTAGCTAGGTATAAAAAGGATCCCGGAAAAAATAGACCTGGAAAAATAGATCCGGAATAAATAGATTCCGAGAAAATGAATCAGCAAAAATAGACCAAAAAAAAAACGGATGCAAACATCTTGTGTTTTTCATTAGGCAACTAATTTTATTCTATTTTGTATAAGGCTTTGTCTCTGGACCCTACCGGAACTTTGCCCCTGGATCCCTTAAAGGCGTCTTTTTTTCACGAAAGAAATTAACAAGTGAATTTATGAATACGTAACATTTGACCCGAAGACGTATTACCCGCGACAAAACACCCGCAAACCAAATTACTCACAAGCCAAAATATCTATAATTAATATACGATCGGTTAATACGCTAACAACAATTGTTGGTATTAAATCCAAATTTTGTATGGGTAATTAAAAAAATGTACCCACACATAAAAAAGTGTAAAAAATAGCGCCTTTTTTTCACGAATTTTGTGTGTGTGCAATTACAAAAATATACACACACAGAAAAAAGTATCGAAAATAGCGCTCTTTTTTCATGAATTTTGTGTGTGTGCAATTAAGATAATATACCCACACATGAAAAAATGTCAAAAGTGGCACTAGCGGGTGTTTTGTCGCAAGTAATTTGTTTTCGGGTTAAGAATCGTGTCACCGTGTTCCAAATTGATAGATATTGAAAGGCATGATACTATTAAATTGTAAGGCTGAGTATGAAGTTCCTCATGAAATCGGTAGTCAGCTGATAAGTTGACTTGCCGGATCTTTTTTTTCCGGGTCTTTTTTTTCCAAGTCTATTTTTTCCGGAGCTATTTTTTCCGGGGCTATTTTTTCCGATTACCGTATAAAAATCAGAAGACGCAAAAAACATTTTTTCCATGTTATTCTTATGGAAAATAGAAATGTGCAATGCGGAACCTCTTAATGTTAATATTAAGAACTCTAATTTTCACAGGCGTCTTTTGATATCTAAATAAAACTTTCTAACCTATTTCTGATAAAAAAAAAAATTTTTGTATTTTTTGAAACACCCTAATAAATACCTAACATTCGGAAACGACCAGACCAATACCATTTTTACACCTGACCCACCGATAATTGATCATTTATAAAAAAAAAAAAAAAAAAAAAAAAAAAAAAAAAAAAAAAAAAAACAAAGTAACCAATGGAAGCGCACTCAAGCAGAAAGAGTAAGATAAGGAGAACTGCAGGAAAAAATGCCAGCGAAAACGATCGCCACCATTGAAAGTGCGAAGACTCACATCGTGACATTGAGTCCTGAATATTTTGTTTCTTGTGTGATTTATAATTATGACAGAATGGTAAAAATTAGAAAAAGTTTGTGGAGAAAAGGAAGGTGGAGTCAATATAAATAAAAAATTTTTATGAGCAATTTGCTTCCCGTTCGGCTTTTTCAATCATAGGATTATCAGCACGTCAGGTTTAAAAATAGTAGAGGCTTTTTTGTCTTAGGATTTACTCCCTCGCAAACCCTTGAAATTTTAACTGAAACTTCTGAGATATTCTTGATTTCTCTATAGCTGACATTTCTACAATGAGAAAAATACTTACTGCTGTTGTATAAGTGAGTGATATTTCAATTCTTCAAGTTGTTGTTCAATCTTAGCTCGTGGTAAGTCTTCTCTAACTTGAGCATTTCGAACTTTATTACCAGAATAATGTTCTTTAACTGAAAAATGTTTTCATAATTTTTATTGACTTTCTTTCGCAAAATCTGTTTTTTTCCAATAATTTAATAAAAAAATCGTATATTATACCTAAAATACGTACTTTCTTTATCCTGCAAGCGGTATGCTAACGCACCATCTTCATGAACAAGCCATTCACGACATACTGTAAAAAATAAAATAACTCATAACACAGGTAAAAAATAATAAAAAATAAAGAATATGTGTGATCGGTATGAGCCATACTATAACAGTAATCTACTAAAATTCTTGCAGGGAATTTGAAATATTAAAAAAATGTAAACATCACACTTTACAATGAATGTTTTCAGATAGATTTCTTATAGAAGTATGCCTGTTGCAATGGGTCTCATGACGCAACTTTTAGAATGTTATGCTACAATGTCTTATTCCGTCAATCAATGTCGATAGATACCATCGGCGCGTAAGTTTATAAAAATACTAAGCTACCTGACTCTCAACAGAAATTTTTGGAATAGATGAAAGAATATTCCCTAAAAATTATAGCCTTGTAAAAGCATGTTACGAATTGATATCCCCATGGCAATATCACCAAGGGTTGGCGTACATTTGAAATCCATAAAATAAAATTGCCAGACTAGATTTTTTTAAATTTAAATGAATGTAAACCATGATAAAATTATCTTTGTAGGTGCACATGGGAAAGAAACCACGTCCCCTCTCGACCAAGTGGTATGTCGACCAATGCGTAAAATTGGTGCTTACTCGGATCGACATCTACCTCGGAATATGAAAGTTGAAAGACAGAGTGTTCCCTAATAATTTTCCAACCAAGAATTAAAAAAAAAAAAATTACGAGAAATAATGGAAACAATTAGTGTCAACTTACCTTCATTAACTCGACCAGCCTTGGGCAAAGAATCTGAATTAAGTATAGGCTTTGCCATCATTATTATCTTTACAAAATAAATAAAGCCGTGAATGTAATGAAAAAAAAAAACACTTAGTATAATATCGAAGAATCCCCAGACATTACAAAAAATTTGAATTGTTCTACTCCATCTTGATTTTGAAGACTGCGAGGCTAACATGCAAAAAAGTTAGTAACATATTATTAGCAACTTATAATAACATAAATCATGTATAAAATTACACAAACGCAAAAGAAAAAACTATCAAGTCATACTGTCTACTGATTCTATATAAGCTTTTTGTGCACTAAAAACTTATTGTAGACCAAAAAATTAATATATAAAAAAACGAATAAATAAATAACTACCGATATTTGAAACAAACTAATTTTATTAAAAGTAAATATTACCGTAATTGTCGACAATTTAGAATAAAATTATAAATTCTGTTCCATTATTGTTTATCACTTTGTATGTTTATACAATATGGACCGTGTGCGTTACTAACAGTAAAATTTTTCTACTAAGCATGTTTAAGAACGATGATACTGAAAGTAGCAGATAAAATGAATCTTTTTTTTTGTTTTTTATTTATTTTTTTTTTTTTTTTATGGACAAATATAACAGTTATAAAAAAAAATTATGTGCAATTTCAAAAAATTTTATTCTACTCAAAAATATGTTACTCATAAAAAAAATAATAAAATTGTCTGATGTATGCTTCCTGATTTTCAAAAAATGATTCAAAGCAATTAGAAATGATTCAAAACAAATCAATTTTAATACTGTATAGAAATACATTCATCACTGAGTAAATCATTTTCTTTCATCAGGGTTGCTTTTAGTATCATTAAAACGCTAAACAAGTTTCATAGATCCAAATTGTTCATATAACTTTCAGAAATCATTGTTAACACTACGCTTATCTCGCAATACAATAATTTTACACGAATGGTAAAGCTATCAGATTAAGATTGTATGTACGTACTTGTATAACATTTATGAGTTTTGTAGACTACGACATGAGAACTGCATTCCGATTTGGATTTATTATACTTTAAGGAGTTGCCACTTTTTTCGCTTCCGTACTCAAATGGACGAATGTTACTATCCTTCTTGCACTTATACAATAAATAGAAACTTTTTCCACGTTTCTCTTGATCAAACAGAAAATTTAAAAAAATGTAAATGTAGATCATTAGATTATAGAGAATCGCATCGAGCTTTATTTTGCATTAAAAATTTTTGTTTGAGAAATTCTTTGACTAAAATAACTGATAACTCATCTCGACAATAGTTAATCTTCATTTCAAACGTTATTTAATCAATAGAATTCTTACTTGTCAACTCATTAATTTTGTTTATTATTTAGGACACAACTATACTGTATATTTTTCTAGAATTAGTTAAAAAAGAGTACCCGCGTAGGCAGTGGTGCTGCCTCTACAACTTGACGTGGAAACTACTTTATTCCACAAATAACCAGATTAGCTCACCAGAAATTTTTTCTTCAATTTGACGACAAACTGTTACCAACTAAATGATCATTCCAATTTTTAGTAGATTTTATAAAAATCTAACTATTGTATTTGTCTTCATAACGCAATTTGACAAAAATTTTAACACTTTCTATCTTTTTAAGTCAAGTAGATTCCAAAAATACTATTGGTGAAAAAATTGATATATGTATATTTTTATACGATATAACACGCGGTTCTCCTGCGATAGCGTCTACAATTCTACACCGATCTTGACGAAATTTTTTATACAATATTGGCCATAAATTCATGACGGGTGGCGTTCAAATCGGTAAAATAAACTAAAGATAAATAAACATTTAGAAAATTAAATTTAAATAGATAAAAAAGTAGATATCATAAAAAATTTATAAAAAAAAAACAAACAGTAAAAAAATACTTAGGTAATAATTTAAATGGATAAAAAAATATACCGGTAATAAAAATAACACCCGTACGGGTGTGAGTATTACCGTGGATTTTTTTCATTATATTATAAATGAATGATACATAATTTTTTTTAATGAAAAAAAATCCAGCAATAAATTTAATATTTCAAGAATGTAATTCACAAACAATCAGGTATAAAATGTAACTATTTAGTTTGTTATAAATTATTGAAAACCGATTGATCGTTTTAAGAGAAAATATCATCAATTTCTTGCAGTTAGTGTGCAACTGTAGGTTCGAATAAAATGTGTTTTTTTATGAATTAATGCTTTGATACTTATATTTATTGCATTTCAGGGCAAGATTATACTTTTTAATAGTTAAAAATTTAACGAACATTGAATTTTAATCAATTGTCACTTTTAATTTACTACTGCGGTAATTATTACCAACTTTTGAAGCATGTCAGTATTACCGTGGTTTCACTACGATTCCACGGTAATAGAAACATATGTAGTATCTTAGGTGAATGCGACAATTGCCGCGGTCGAAATATAATTATTCATAACCTAAAGCTATACCATAATTTAAACATGATGTGCATTATTAAAATTGAAAGTTTATTTGTTATAAAAAAAAAACTATTCGTTATTTAATTGAACTTTTGCTTCTATTATTTATTTCATTGATTTCTGTTTCATCGGAATCAGCGGTAATTGTCACACGGTAATTGTAACATCCACGGTAATTGTCGCGCGGTAATTGTAACAAGTCTCTTTAAGGTCCACGGTAATAGTAGCACTTGGAATTTTTTTTTAAATGCTAATTATTAAATGAAATCGACATTAAATCATACTCTTCATTTTTCTTAAAGTTTTAGATAATCTAATTATCGATTCAAAAAAAAAATTAAGCCGATATCTTATAGTGAATCTTTAAAATATGTTTTTAAAGTTAGACGTACATATCAAGCCACGGTAATACTCACACTTACCCTATTTTTGAGCTTAAGAGCTTGGTTCAGTTCGAAGATGAGCTTAATCGGTCAGAAAGTTTAGAAGTTATAGTCGTTTAAAGATTTTTTGATTATTCAAAAAATTCGACTTTTCTTGACTCATCTTTAAATAACTTTTGATCTTAAATAAATAATCCATTTTTGATGATTGAATTTTTAAGTTTATTCGATTAGCTTTAATTTTGGCTATATTGCTTACTCTTTCGATAATTTAATTTTTCTAATACTTTGATGAATTTCCAAATTTTCAGAAAAATAGGAAAAAATATTTTTTTTTCGGTTTCTTATTTAATAACTTTTAAGTAATACATAATAGTTGAATCTCGTTAACAGTTTTATGTAGCTTATAAGCTACATATATAAGCTACATGATATATCAAATGAGCTTCAATTTTCAGTACTATACTTTTATATTCAACAAAAATTACCTATTTATTTATTGAAATTTATTAGTAGATTCTATAGAAATCTAACTATTGTATTGGTCTCCGTGACGCAACTTTTCAAAAATTTTATCATTTCTTTCATTTGTTCATTGCATTAGTGCTTCTGCTTTTTAGTTAATTCATGAAACTGTTTGCATTCATAATATTGCTGTGTAACACTTTTAAAATGAAACCATTTTAATTCAAACGATTATATTCAACTTTATTGTACTGAAAGTATAGAAATAATATGATATATCAATAACAAGAATAATATTAATTATAATAGTACAATAGTATATAGTTTCAGACGGCAACGAGGTGGGGACTTTTACTACAGCATCTGGCACTTTGGCCCTATTGGGACGATAGCCAAATAGGAAAAAAAAAAAAACAAAAAAAAAAAAAACGAGGCGGGGAAAAATGAGAACCGCAAGGCTGAGAACGACGAAGACAACTCACATTGTCTCAAAGTTTCTTGATACACGATCTTGCGAAAGACACATACGAAGAAAAAGACACTAGCAGCTAGGGGTCTTGCTCAAGATACTTACTCCAGAATCTTGTTCAAACCCGTGTTACTAGGTAATATTGATATTTTATATCATATTTCAGAAGTTCGAGTTCTTTAATATAGAGTAAATTTTTTTTATTTTGAAAAAATTGACAAAATAAAATTGTAAACTTTAGGTTTGATTTTTTTTTATTCATAATTAGAAGTAGCAAGTTTTTCAATTATAATTTTAAGCAGTTCCAATTTTACGTTATTTTTTAGACGCAATAAGAAATGAATTGTTAATAAAGAATCCTTTATGTTTATATATGATTCTTATTTAGGATTCATACATTTTCAGATACAGTCATAATTTATTTATATAGGACCACATGTTATCAAATACAATGCATATCTGAGCATACATTTTTTTTCTCGGGGTGTGTGTTCATACATATCAACATATGTTCATTTATAGGGCATTTATGCTCATATATGATGAATACGTGAAGATAAATTGAAGAAAAATTAAAATTTGATCACCAATATACAATTCATTATAACCGGGACTTTTCAGTGTGACTAGATGGCCTACACTTCGAAGTAATGATCATAATGGTGATCGGTAATGATTTTATGTTAGGTGTCATCAAAAAATTTTTTATTATTTACAGTTGTAATCGTCTCTTGATGCTGAGTCAACAGGTTGAGCGAGCTCATATAAAAAAACTTTAAAGGTCGAGTATCTAGCAACTTGGTGATCACTAGGAACAAACAGTTGAAGGATAAAAATTTGATCAACTATACTCACTACCCTGTTTAGAAAATCTTATAGAATCCAATAGTTTCTTATAAATTCCCATAGAGATTTTATAAGAATGAATGGTCTATGAGAAGTGATATAGTTAAGTATAGGGCCTTATACCTTGGCTATAAGAATCTATCGGATTTTTTAAGCAAGGTACTGTTAGAATTAACAATTAATCAATCAACAATTTTATTAACTCGAATTGCTCAACGAATCCACTTACACTATATACAATATGAATTTTGCGAAAATATACGAAATCTAGTTTTAAATTATCAGATAAGATCACGTGCCTAAAATGGCGTACAAAGCTAATGTCAACATGGCTGACTCAAACCCTATATAAATTTAACACCCAAGTCATCAGTAAAATAGATTCATATATTATCACATCTTATTATATATCATCGCCTATATTTTTTTTCAAAGGGTTATTAGTAATAGTAGTAGCACTATTAGCATTGATAGTAGCGTTGTTATGGCTATTATTATTATTATTATTATTATTATTATTATTATTATTATTATTATTATTATTATTATTATTATTGTTTTTATTATGAATACTACTACTTTCACTACTTTTATTATTATAATAATTGTTAGATAATGATGTTTCATTTATCTGTAACATTCTAGTATCGATAACTTTATTTACCCATTTCTCTTCATGACTTTCTAACGGTCGAAAATCAACGGGGTTAGATTTTATCGATCCACCATCTGATGAGCTTCTGTTTACGGGCACCCAATTATTTGATTGTTCTGTGGACTTAAAATTTCGTGAGCTGTGAAAGCTACTGTCATTATAACTACTATTTGTAAGTATTTTGTATGATTCTGATTTAGATAACATAATAGTGGTAGAATTTGTTGTACTAAGAGAGTCAAAATTAACATCCTTTTCTGATTGATTTAAGGATTTTATTTCTTTTATATTTTGGGAATCCTCGTGAATATATTCATTAGTTATTGAAGTAGGGTGAAAGTTATAACTGGAGATTGAACCATTTTTTTCTGAAGCATTAATCAACGAAGGAAAGTATTTAAGGTTTTCTTGTTGTCCATCAATGAAGCTAGGGGTATATTGTGATATCAGAGGGAGAAATGTTCGCCGTGCGTACCGTTCTGCTTGCTCTAGAATATTTGCAAGTCTTTCTGGTAGAAATTGGACCGTAAATCCTTTTTTTGTATTGTCTTCATTACCACAGTCCGAACAAATATGTTCTAGGTTCTTTTCAGTCGTTTCCAAATTCTCAGTAACTTTGATATTCTTTGTTATACGTGGTCTTAGAAGTGGCTCTGTTATCTCCGGTAGCCGCATTGATCTACCAGTTTCATGTTTATTGATTTGTAATACTGGTTCATGTATTTCAATATGAAAATCGATAGTCGGTATTGAGTCTGTGGGCACTGTAGAACTTGTGGAAGTAGAAAGAATATATTCAGCACCAGAAAATCCTCTTCCACTTTCTACTACTGGGTTTTCTAATAAATTCGATCCAGTATCATTGACGTCGGCAAAGAGCCAAAAATTAGAATTATCTTTACTACTATCATTTTTGACTGATATTTGATCCTGATGTTGATTTGAAGAATTTATATCATCAATTAATGACATCTTTAAATTTTGATCTTTTGTAAATGGACCGAAGTTCCTCTGTAATTTACTATTTTCACTCGAAAATGTTAGAACTGAATACCTATTTGCTGGCTCGAAATTTTGGTTTTTTGTGAAAGGTCCGATATTACTTGACTCTATTTTTACATCGAAAGTTTTTTTTATTGCATTTACTTCTGTGGTTGTTGATTCTGGCAAAAGAAAACTACTATCAATTGAAGTATAATTATCGGATTCTCTTGGAATGTTACATTCACCGGGATAAAGTAGCAAATAAACGGAATGCCCCGATTCAAGAGCAAGATTTTTCTTGCAAACAGAAATGCTTCTACCGAAGCTATCAACAACGGAAACTTTGTCAATGTTCCATGAAACGAGACCTGATGAAATCCAACCACTGTAAGCGGTATATTTTATCTAAAAAAAAAAAAAATAAATAAAATAGTAAAAATATTATTTTATAAGTTGAATTATGTAGTGAGCATGAGAAAGATGTTTTACCTCGACTGCTTTCAAGTTAACGACCACTGGGTGAGGTACAACAATTTTATGAAGAATCGTTCCAACTAAAAGTTCTTCATCGTCCTTTCGCGTCATAGTGAAAGTCTCATTTAAAGAACCAGAACCAACTAACGTGATTTGCAACTTCCCATAACTTTTTGTAGGTCTTTTTCTATGGCTATTAAATACTTTTATTTGATATTGAAGAGCGCAAAACGGTTCTTCTTCTCGAGTTATTAAATACAACTGTCCTCGGGCACTTGAAGTATCACTGTAATAACCCATATCACCACACAGCCTATCAGGACCACAAGGAAAACATTCACCTTGTAATAAGCCGTCATAGCCTTTTTCACATGGAAACGCCGGAAAACGGCATTTCGGACTCACCGAGTCAGTAAAAAGTTTGTATGCTCGTCGGTGATTACAAAGTGATCTTCCTTCAATTGAGCTAGCTAAAATAATCATTTGATTTAGTAATTTTCACTATTATTGACTTAAAAAATGATGATATTAATGACAATATAGATTAGGTTACTTTCCCATTAAAGGGAAATCAACCACCAATTTGCATTTGCATCGCCAATTTTTTTTTATACTTTGTTTATCAAACCGTTCAGAAGACATTAATTTTTGAAAATAGACGTCTTTTTTTTGCCCATGACTTTGAGAAAAATAGACCAAAATGAACGTATTTACAATTGCTTTTATGAATAATTGAAAAATTATGAATTAACTATTCAGTTTAAAAATTTTTATCCAACTTCATAGTGTATGATTAAATATCAATAAATAAACAGGTAAATAGTAATAATAAATAATATTTGATCGTAGTTAATAAATAAAAATATATAAGAGATAAAGTAGACATATGGTTCAGGAAGAAAGGCACTGGTCATCTCGCGCCACAATGTTCACACACATATACTTACATATGTGTTTGAGCGTATACTTGGTGCGAGACACTGCAGTGTCACCGGAACGTATAGAGAAACTTTTCCGGTTCGATTTTACATACAAATGTAAAAATTTCTAATTTTAATAAAAGTACTCTTTCAGGTATTATTGATATCTAATCTTATTTAAAAGCTTATTAAGCTATTAAGCTATAAGAATTATGCTTACACCAAATGAAATCAGATACTGCACCCAGAAATAAATTGGAACACCCTGTTTGCATTCGTCCACCATTGGGATAAAAGTCAACGTCACCCATAGGTTGCCACGATCCTAAACCACCGAGAATTAATTGTTCACCATTACTGTGTATCACGTCAACAAAATGAGCATCCATATTATCCAACCTTACTAGTGGATCTTGAGTTTCAAATAGAGGTCCTGCGGGATCAAGACCTGGAAACATTAACAAAATTTTGTTTTAAGTTTCAACGTTGTATATTGAAAAAACGTTATTTTTATATTATTAAAGGAAACTCGGTTAATTGAGTCTTTATAAATTACTTTTATGTGCATTACAGATTTTAGTTACCGGTGATTCTGGAGACATTAGCTAGCTCTGCGCCAGCAAAACCTGCTACATGTGCACCCAAACTAAATCCAATCATATGAACTTTATTCAGAGGTACATTGAGACTTCTTATAAATTTTGCTAACTGTCTTCCTACAAGCCTCGTATTTGCTGCTGCTCTTACATAATTTGGTATTGCACTACCAGGACTCCAGTCGACACATACTAAAATTTACGATTGATTTTTTAAGATCACTGATTGATTGCTTACATGAACTAAATTGTGCTAATGTTCAATTTTTTAAAGTATTTTATACAAACCAATGTTACAATCATGTACTGACATAAGTGCAGATCGCATTTCATATACCCAAATATTATCACAATCAGATCCGAAACCGTGCACAATTATTTTCGTCGGAAGTTCAGGATCTATAGCGTTTTTTTCTATCGTATTTATATCATCAGCAGAAACTTCCATGGGTACTGATCTTGCTTTTCGACTTCCATATACAAAGAATCTAGATAGGAAAAAATTTTAATCCATCAATTCAAGATATAGTTAGAAAAGAAATAAGCTCACCTAGTACCAACATCTTTAGGCGGTGATGGAAGCATTTCTAAATAGCTAAAAGGTCCAGTATCCTCGAAACAACCTACATCTTCATAACATACTCTAGATGTTTCTCTTTTTATTCGGAATGAATTTTTTTTGTGTGATTCCCATTGTTTCATTGATTCAAATACAGCTCGAAAAATCTCTGCGTCGTGACGTTCATCTAATGATTCGTCCATAACTTGTGACCATCTCTTTGCCTTAACATGAGAATCTGTAATAAATATAACTATTAGACCATCTAATACTATATAATAGCAAATAATAATTAACAATTATTTATTTCAAATTTTTTTTTTTTGGGGAAATATTGCCCTTGATAAATGATAATTTGTTCCTCTTTAAGCGACATCGAATTGAAATATTAATTTGATCCCATTTATCTTAATTAGTTTTCTTCTAATTACAGAAAAAAACGTATGGTTGAATTAAATTAAATTAGATCAAAATAATTTCTAAAAAATAATAAACATGCAATATTCATATCGTCATACATAATTATATAGACTAAAAACCCTTTCACTCAGTCGTGTAAAAGCATGATTGGTCTCATGCCCATGAAGAAATAATATAGTTTAGATATACATACTTAGATCTCATTTGTTTCGTTTGAGAAATATTCTTAGATCTATATGTAAGCATGGTATTTTTGGTTAATAATTAGATCTTTGATATATATCGGCATAAATCAATACAAATCTATGTGAATCTCGTGATAAAAAACGAACAATTTATGTAATGAATTATGTTTCATGTTTAGATTTTGCAAAATCCAACTTCAATACAAATCTATGTGAATCTCGTGATAAAAAACGAACAATTTATGTAATGAATTATGTTTCATGTTTAGATTTTGCAAAATCCAACTTCAGATTAACAAGTTTTATATAGTCGTAAAAATTTTTTTCATTGGTCAGCCGGAAAAAAAAAAATTTTTTATAAGATATCGTAAAGTTTTATAAAATTTTGCATACATATTAATAAATACACTGGTCATAAAAATTAAAGAATATTAAAAAAATCCTAAACTTTAGGTGATTTTCAAAAAAATTATTTTGCACTTTGCGAAAAATGGTCATAGAAAAAAAAAGCAAATTGAAGCTTAAAGTTTCTAGTTTTCAGATACTGGTTTTTTTTTACCACGTTCTTATTTACTCGCTTCCATGTACTTATGTCTGTTCGGGTGTAATTTTGCATTTGATTTTAAGCTATCCTCCCGATGAACTACAGACTTGAAATTTGGAACATTGCTCAGAATTAAATGACAATACAAGAAAGTAAAAAGTATAAGAGGAGAAGAAAAAAAAGGAATATAAATAAAATTCATATTTGTTTGTTTGTCTGTTCGGTACAAATTTTTATAATCAATTCAAAATTAACTTCTGGACGAGTTATTCTTGAATATAGCTTACTCGATGTCAGATAAACAACCACCGTCTAATGAAGATGCAATGAAGGAGATGGATAGAATGCAACTAGGACCTCCAGCACCATGAATAGAGTCATGTATTTCAAATTTGTAATTAAAAAGGAGCTGGCTTTAATTTCTTTTAATATTTTTAAGTATGAATCTTATAAAAAAAAAAAAAAAAAAAAAAAAAAAAAAAAACGATTTTTGCTTGCTTCTTAATTTTATTTTTCAGAAAAAAATAATTAAATAGTTTGATATATTATTGGTATAGTAACGATTTTCTATTTCAGATATGATTAGGTGAAAAAAAGCTGAAATAAACCTGGAACTTGATGCCGGACGGGATTTTGACTTTGATAATTAACTATTTGGCAATCAACAATCGTACAAGAAATTGAAGCAGGGTTTCAAAAACTTCAAGCTATTGCCTATAAGAAATAATTATTGTTTTCGTGGTAAAAATTGTTATTAATACAAATAATTTGATTAAAAAAAAGTTAAAAAATGGCGAATTTAGGGATATTTGCATATTTTAGAATAACTTTGCAAATAATGGATGAACTAAGGATATTTTTATTTTTATCTAACCACCAAGTATACCAAAGAAACTCTGAAAAGTTCAAACTATATAGCAATTTTTTTTCATTGAGTTCTGAACGATTGAAATTATCAATTTTACTAAAAAATCAATAAGAGTATAATTTTTTAAATTATTTTTATCATAAAAAAATGCTAAATAATAGAGAAAATTAAAAATCTGGAAAACGATTGACCCTGCGGGACAGCTCTAAGCTTCCCTTTGCTTTCGAGCTCGAGGAGCTCGAAAACATTATTGTGAATACAGTTTCGAGCTCTTCGAGTTCAAAAAATTTTTTTTAATGCATCGGATTTTTCGAGCTATAGTTCAAAACAAAAATGTACTCTAGATCAGAATCTTTAGCGGTGTCAAGGGTACTTCATTACACTCACAGGTGATAGTTTACTAGTTTGAAAATTTAACCCACTTAAATGCATTGAATTTATCGACTGAGAAATTATTCTTTTTGTTTTTATTTACTATATAATTTTGGTATAGACGGTTCGAAAGTATATACCCAATTAATATTGTTTTAATATAATTTGGGTGTCGTTTTAGAATTATACGGAAAATATACTGAAGTCATTCTCAAATACCAAGTATGTTTTAGATATTTCTCGGCACAGTCGAATTCGTTAGAGTTATTATGATTACTATTAAAAAAATTTATTTTTGTAACTTAAATCTTAAGAATAATGACAATAATACTTCTATTAAAAAAAAAGTTCAAAAATTTGATTTAAAAAAACACAAGCATTCTATGTGAGGTAGAATGGTGTATTAAAATTTCAGCCAAATCAAAAGAGGTCAAGTTCAAACACGGTCAATTTAGCGTGGAACGACCCACATATATGTATATAACTTTTTAAAAAAATTTCTTGAGTAGTTATTACTTACTTGAATTGTTTTTGTTCAAGTATAACAAATACCTAACTAAGATTGCAAAGTAAAATATTTTTCATATTTTTTCACTACACTTAACACTAAAAATACTTTTAAATTATTAATCTTCAATTAAATTTTAATTGTATTAATTAACCGTAATGCAAAATAATATATAAATTTAATTATTGACTGCTAAACCATTGATGAAGGCATAAATATTTTAAGGATATAAAAAAGTCGAAAAGTGGATTAAAAATTCTAAACCTCATGTCCTCATTGTGCCATATAAAATAAAATATAAGGTGATAGGAATAAAACATACGGCATGAAGTGGATCATAAATTTAATCATACATTTTAATGATATTTGCTAATTGAAAAATAGTCGTAGTGTTTCTATATGTTTTCAAAAATAGACGTATTTGAAAAAAATACAGTTAAAGATAAAACTGTAAAAAAAGCAGAAGTGAAGATAAGTTCCGTTAGACTTCGTGGCCTAAATTTAAACACGTGTCAAGTTCCATCGCAGAGACTACTTTACTAATATGTAAATAAATTAAAGTATAGAAATTTATTTCAAAAATTTGTTATTATCGATCTGTTTTTCATTTAAAAGATTAACAATATAAAATACGTTTCTGTTTAGTTTATTAATTTATCAAATTGTTCAGTTGACTTAATAATAAACTTATATAGATAAATTATTTCCATAGTTTACCAACACCGGAAAAATTTCTCCTTAAGCGTAAAGATTAAAGATTTTTTTCGTATTATTATTATTATTATTATTATTATCATTATTATTTTCATCGTTATTATGTCCATTATTATTATTGTTATTATATCTATTATAATCATAATCAAACCGACACATCAAATTTTTTAGTAATTTGCGATACCAAATTAACAAAATACAATTACTAGCATGAATACAAATAATATAAGAACGTGCATCTAATATGAAATTGATAATCGCTTTCACTGTTCAGCGATTAAATATGTCCTCGGACTATCTCCAGTAAAATATACTAATAAGCAAAGAAATTATTTCAATAAGCTTATAATTTCATATTTTTTTGTTAATCCATACTGTGAAATTAATTTTATGAAGATAAAGCAACATATGTGGTTGGTGTTCTTATTCAGGAAGTAAGAAACTATATAGAGAATACGCGCTTAAAATTAATATACGTTTTCAAACAGTGATTATGGTTTTCAGAATATTGCAGGTTTTTTCAGCATTTAATAAGAATTATTTATTTATTTATTCATTTATTAAAATTTTGTGTCTTGATTTTTTTATCATGAAGTTAAAGTTATAGACTTACCAAAAAAATAGGGTGACGAAAATAAATAAAGTAAACAAAAAAGTTTGTTAAACATCGCAAAATCAAAAGTGATCTCACTTTAACTGTTATTTAACTTATATTCATTCGCAAACGTCACCTATATCACTATATAAAAAAAGAAACATTTCTTTGAGAGATTGATAATTGATTAAAATTGAATAAAAAGTTTACACTGTTAAATTTTAAATTCTAAAATTTTATTGTTCAAGATTAAATTTTCATTTTAGAAATAATTGACGCTTATACTTGATTTTTATATCTATAGATTATCATACATTTCTTGTCAATCAAAAACATTAACACAGACCATGATTATTATTATTCTCACAATAATTTCGGAACTATGGTTGTTTTTTTTTTCTTTCATTAAGCAATTCATAGGATTACTATGAGTATAGTAAGAATGTTTAGGCGATTTATCTTATGAATATTAATGCATCACAAAAATATTAAAATTGAGTTCGCGCGCATGTTGAGTTAAACAGAATTTTACACTTATGTTTCAACTGTGATATTGGAGAGGCTAAAATTCAGTGAAGAGAGAGTTGTAAATATGAAACTAAGAGAACGCAAGTGCTGCTTGGTGGCCTACTATAACAGAACTGAATTGAACTGACTGGATTATGTTCATCAGACTACCTTTTCCATGTGCTATATTTATTAACAAGGAAGAGTTAGGCTTATTGAAGATTATGAAAAATTATTAAATAATTCATTGTCGGAATATTTTCTTATTCTAATAAACAATGAAACTAATATTATTATTATACAAAGTTCATTTAAATGTAAAATTCTTCATTAATACTTTCTTAGCTTAAGGTATACATAATTATTGTCAATTATAAAAGATTAATTCTCGAACTGAAGAATTGATTCTATGTTAATTTTTTTTGATTCTCCTCTGTTTTTCACAATTTAAGAGAACCAAATGTAATTTTGATTGTCTTTCGGTACTTTGCTGATGATAATATTTTCCGTTTTCCACGTCAAAAAAATAAAAAAAGAATAAAACAAAATACTTCCTAGATTCTCTTTTGACCGCCATTTATTCTCTTTTATTAAAAATTAATTTTAAAAAAAATTAAATATTAAATTTTTTATGAATATTAAATATTAAAATTTTAACCAAATTATAAGTATTAAGAGATAATTTGAATATATTATTAGAATTATACGAAAAATACACTGAAATCATACTAAATACCAATATGTTTTATTTTCTTTTTTTTATAAACGATTTCGCTATAGAGTACTAATACAATGATGTTCTTTTCAAGCCAACCGCACTATGTAATCTGCAAATACCAACATCAATACTTTTTTGGGTAGGTGTCGTCGGTAAATGCTCTTGAATACGATTAGCAGATTTATAATTAATAGATTAATCTAAAAAAAATTTTTGATTAATGAAAATTTTTAAATTGATTTTTTGAGAACAAAGTAGAATCATCGTATACATAAATTTCTATTCCGAGAATTAAAAACTTCGGATAAAGAACTCAGAACAGTTTATCGAGAACTAAAAAAAAAAAAATAATGAAAAAAACGTGAAGACAATGTATGATCATCAAAAGAAATATAAGGAGAATGTAGGAGAATTAAAAACATAATTTTAACAGTGTGAGCAACCATACTATAATTATAGTAGATGTACTATAATGACACTCTTTTTTACTATATACTATAACGCCTTTACTATAATGTTAAAATCTACTATAATTTTTTTGAATCACGTATTTAGTACTAATAGGTAATAGTTTTATCAAATATTTTTTTTTCCAATTTGTATTTTGGCGCAAAAATTATCTGCTGTTGATACAGCAGGATACATTTCAATTCAGTAAAATTTAACCTCGATTGTATGTACAGTATATCCCCAATATTCTGTGTTCATGTAAAGGTTGGACAAAAAATTCGTTTTTTAATTTTAGAAAATGAGCGACGAATTATCAGATGAAAATACACCACCGAAGAAAAAAATCCGTGTCAACACGAAAACGTCACAAAAATTTAGAGATTGTTGGTTGAAGGAAGCAGACTTTTGACAATGGTTAACTCGAGATCCTGAAAATATATATAAAGCTAAATGTAAATTATGTAATATTTCTTTTACCGCTCAAATATTTGTGATAAGAAATCATGCCAAGTCAAATGGTCATTTAAAGTCATCGGCTCGTCAAGAAAATATAGATACATTTGTCCATCAACATGCAAGTACCACTAACTCTATCGATAATTCTGTAAAAAGAGCAGAATTAAAATTGTGGTTTTATGGTAGAACATAATTTATCGTTTCGCGTAATGGACCATGTGACAGATTTACTCAAAAGTTGTTTTCCTGATTCAAAAATATTAGAAAATGTCCAATTAAAATCAACAAAAACTGCAGCTGTTATTAAAAATGTACTGCACTCAAATGCAGATTGTGAACGTATTTTTAGTGCAATAAAATTATCAAAAACAAAAACTCGCAATAAATTAGTCATACCAACGGTAAATGGCCTTCTCTTAGCTAGTCAACTTGTTGAAGACTGTACGTCTTTTGAATCATCTAATCAAGAATACTCTAAGATAAACCAGAAAATACTTTATCTAAATTATAAGAAAAAACCAAGTGGTAATAAATGCAAGCTTAGCAGTAGTGTCCAGAATTTACCTAATAATAACCAAATTGAACTAGTTCCAGATGATTCTGAAATATCTGAACCCGAAGATATAAGTATTTATATTGCTCTAAAAAAAATATAAATATTATTAGTCTTTATGTATTATAGTGAAGTGATAAAATTACTTAATATTATTAAACTAAATACTGAGCTTTATATAGTTATAAAAAGTATTGTCAGTTTCATGAAAATTATAAAGATACTTTATGAATAATAATAATTATTATTTAGATTATAATCTAAAAACTTTTATTAGAGTATTAAAAATAAATTTAAATAAAATTCAATCCGGCTTTATATTTTACGCAAATTAATTCCTTATAATTTCGAGTATAATTTTTTCCATTTGATAATTAATTTCTCCTTTTACAATTCAGAAATCAATATATTCTTTAAGATTAAAGATAAATATTAATTCCTATATAAATAACAGTCAATTAAGTCAGCACTCAAATTTGAAACACCCATCGAATACGCGCCATACCTACATTGGACCAATCACAAGTTATAAATATATTTTTTATTCTATTAGTTCTAAATAAATTCAGTAATTTTAATATTACCGAACTTATTAACTTTTAATCATAATTTTAAATGATAAAATTAAATTTCACGATTTTTCTTTTTGTCTACTATAATTTTTTCGAATTTACTATAATTTTACGGCCCTGGTACTATAATGCCACTCTCCGTGGTTGCTAACACTCAATTTTAAGAACTTGAGAGAACCAAAAGAAAACTGAAATTCCGAATTGTAACCCAATTTTCGAAATTTTTTCAATTTCTCATGCATATTATAAATCGCAAGTTTTCATAAAACATTATTCAAATTATAAGATGTCTCTAAAATGCATCAAGCGAGACACTAAAAAACATGCGAGTACTGAAGGATTGCTATTCATTAAGTTTCATTGAAGTATATTTAGTCATAAAGATAATTCAATAATTATTTTTTTTTCGATAAAAAACTATTCGGCATTAATAAGACTCGAACCTGGATCCTTCTTCATGTCAGTTGAAGCTATTGAACTACTCGTCCAAACCACGGACATTAGTTAGGACTAATCTGAAGGTCTATATACGTATGTATTTATAAAAAAATCTCATTTAAAAAAATTAACAAAGTTTAAAATTTAAAGTTTGATTTTATTATTCATAATTGAAAGTAAAATTTTTAACTTCCCGCTTGGAAAATCGATGATTTTCAAAAATTTCGGGAAGTTATTGTTTTCACCCTGATTTTCGAAAATCGAGTTTTTGTCAGATGTCGACGTTTTGAGGTCCTAGGAAGCTATTCTGACTATTTTCAGAATGATGTCCGCGTGTGTGAAGAAGACCAAATGCCCTACAATTTGCGACCGAAACCGAGCCGATATCATAAAACGCAGCTGAGTATTAGAAAGTTAAAATAAAAGTAATTTAATTTACGTGTATTTTAAATAGGAAATCTTGGAAATCAAATGGAAAGTACTTAGGATTGGAATTAAGAGTTCAAACTTGGCAGGAATTTTTGTTTAAACATAAAGAACAATATTTTGCTTGATGAGCAACAAAAAAAAAATACTTTTGCCGGAAACGAAGCACCTTAATATATATATATATATATATATATATATATATATATATATATATATATACATATATATATATATATATATATATATATATATATATATATATATATATATATATATATATATATATGGGTGATTCCACCAAATAAAGTTATTTTTACGGGGCGACCCTCGACGATTTGATTCAAACTTTGTGGAGTCTTTCCATGTATTTAAAAAAAAAATTCTCTGAAAATTTGAGCCTTTCATATGCAGCAGTTTCAAAGTTATGATTTTTTGAATTTTTTAAAAATTTTTGTTTTCAACTTTTTCATTACTTTTTTTGAAGGAAACAATTTAAAAAAAAAATGATCACATAATAGTTTTTCATAGGAAAAATTCTCAGCTTTCCAACGAAAATATCCATTTTTTATTTTAAGTTACAGAAGACACTTTAAAAGTCGTTTAAAATAGGAAAAACGATTTTTATGACTGTGCGGCGCTTGATACATCTAATTTGATATTTTTTTCTGAAAGCTGAGACTTTTTCCGACAAAATATGTAATTTTCACGATGTGCATATTTTTTATTTGAACAAAATAAATAATCATTTAAATACAAGTAATTGATTTTATCGTTTTATCAAACTATATTGGTTTATTGTGTGGCAAGAGATGAAACATAACGATATCAGACAAGAGTGAAGTAGGCTGCCCAAGCCGTAGGCAAAAGCTGACAATAACTGCAATCTGAAGTCGTGTTTCATCTCGTGTTACACACTATTTTTTTCATGATTACCTGCATTAAAAATTAAGTTCAGTGGCAGCAGCCTGTTAGAATTAAGTTAATTAAAGATCGATGGTGTGTTCAACCATAAGTCTATGCGTAGCTTATGATTTGCAATTTATAATTTAATAAAAACCATAAATGCTCTTTATTATTTACACAAATTTTTATAAAACTTGTTGACAAAGTTAGAACTGTCATTGAGGGAGATAACATCAATAGCCTGAAATCATTTTTGAACTAAACTCAAGAATTAAAGTCAAAATCACTAATTCCTAAACTTGAAGCTTTGATGCTGGTATCATGAAAAACAGTTTTATAATTTTTGTTGTCAGACCTTTACTGCATATACATACTAGAAAACATATCCTCACACCGCAAGATTTATGCATCCAGGCTATTCAAAATTTTACCGGCGTTGATTTCACTTTTATAACCAACTCTTATTGAAAGAAACGATTTAAAACGATTGGAAAAAAAATTTTTAATACTTTTTAATGCTTTTGAATACTTTGAATACTTTTTAATCACCCTTTTTATGAGCATTTAACATTACAAATCGTTTCAAATCGTTTCTTTTAATCGAGGAATAATGACTTTTTATAGAAAATAAATGTTTTAGACGTACGATATTTAGAGTCAAATACGGTGAAAGAAACACAAGCAGTACACCTTTTCTTACCTATTGTTAATAGCCAAGGATATATTTGTATTAAAAATGTATCAAGATCCTCAAAAAACCTAAGAATTAAAGTTTTTTAATCATTGGGAGTTTATATTTCATTTAATTTTGTTCAAATAAAAAATATGCACATCGTGAAAATTACATATTTTGTCGGAAAAGGTCTCAGCTTTCAGAAAAAAATATCAAATTAGATGTATCAAGCGCCGCACAGTCATAAAAATCGTTTTTCCTATTTTAAACGACTTTTAAAGGGTCTTCTGTAACTTAAAATAAAAAATGGATGTTTTCGTTGGAAAGCTGAGAATTTTTCCTATGAAAAACTATTATGTGATCATTTTTTTTTTTAAATTGTTTCCTTCAAAAAAAGTAATGAAAAAGTTGAAAACAAAAATTTTTAAAAAATTCAAAAAATCATAACTTTGAAACTGCTGCATATTAAAGGCTCAAATTTTCAGAGAATTTTTTTTTAAATACATGGAAAGACTCCACAAAGTTTGAATCAAATCGTCGAGGGTCGCCCCGTAAAAATAACTTTATTTGGTGGAATCACCCATATATATGTAGGGGAAAAGGGAGGTGGGGGTAGGCAAAACGAGGTACTCCCAAAATTTTATAAAAAAAAAATATTATTTTTTAAATGTATTTTAACCATTCCAAAATTACTTTTGTAAATATAATTGAGCATTATTTTGAATTTTTTTCATTAAACTTTTCCAAAAATCGAGTATCGGTCGCAAAATGTTAATGACTTTTGTATTATGATAAAAACTATTAAAAATTTTTTTATCTCCCTTTGCATCCAATAATTGTGTAAAATATAAATTTTCTGAATGTAAAACTTACAAAAAATTTAAATAAAATCGAACTTTTTCAATATTCAGAACTTTTTTTTTTATATTTTTCTATAAAATTGTATAAAATTTTTAATAATTTTATAAAATCGTATAAAACTTTATAAAACTTCGTACAATTTCATCAAATTTAATTCAATTATTACTTACCTCACTAAGATCTTACTTTATAAAATTTCATATAATTTTGTGAAATTGTATAAAAGTTTATACAATTTTATAAAATTTCATAAAATTATATAAAATTTTATCTAATTATTACGTCTCTTTTAAGATCTTACTATATAAAATTTGATCAAATTTTATAATATTTTATACAATTTTATAAAATGTTATACAATTTTATAAAATTACATTTATTTATGACGTTCTTTACTCAGATCTGACTTTATAAAATTTTATTGAATTTTATAAAATTTTATATAATTGTATGAAGTTTTATAAAATTTTGCTCTGACATTTTATAAAATCTTACAAAATTTTATGAAATTGTATAAAATTTCATAAAAACATTTTTTCCCGGGCCAGATTATTTGATTCAGTAGACTCGAAAGAATATGGCAGTAGCTTGTAGCTTGTAGTTAGCTTACGGTCAGGGTGGCTATCAGGGATATTTAGGCGATATTTTTTTTTCTGTCCTACCTGAAAAACTAATAATTTATTGATCGAAAAAATATATTACCGCTTAAAAAAAAATTCTAAGTCAATTATTCTATTTCAATTCAAAAAATGTTTTTTTTATAAAGTTAGGGACTTTTGAATTTAAAAAATGGTGGATGTCGGCTAACTTCAGGAATTAGAATTGAAAATCGAAAAAATAAAAAAATACTCGTGCAGATTTCGAAAAATTATAAATAAACGGAGCAAGCTTTTCATTTTCGTCTCAATCTATAGTTTAGAAATAAATGATTCAAAATTTAATTTTTGAAATACAACGAATATAATCATTTTTTTATTAACCTAATAGAATAATCGTCTAAATTTCTGAAAAATAAACACGAGTATTTTTTTTAATTTCAAAAAAAATTTTTTTGTTTAAAGTTAAGGAATTTTTAATTCAAAAAATGTCAGATGTTGGCTAACTTCAGGGCTATAAATTTTTGTAACTCTTAACAAGATCATGTACATGTGTTAGGCTAAATGGACTGTAGTCAACAGCCTATATTTATTAATAAAATAAAAAAAAATGAAGGTAAGTTGACAGAAAGGTCGCCTACAAGTAGCAGAATACCCAAATTTTTTTTTTCATTTGACAAAAAGTTGTGAGAATGTTGGCGTCAACCAATTGAACATGAAATCTTTGCCGTCAAATTTCAGCAGTATTTTCAGTCAACTTGCAGTCAAAGTGGTTATCAAGGAAGCAGTTTTGATTTCGGGGCAGTAGATTTCGGGCAAATTGAATTCAAAGTTTGCTGAGCAGATGTCTGTTCAATTTAACGTCAAATTCACGTCAATTCTTGGTGTACAGATTTCGGACTATAATATGAGCTCAACATACTACACTAATAGACAGAAAGTTGACCGCAAAAACTGCTCTTCAATCTTAAAATTCGACTAACCCTTTAATGAAATTTTGCCGGTCTGCTCCAGTTGCTTTACTGCCTCATTACATGTAAGCTACGTTTCTATATAAACATAATTATACAGATATAAATTTTGTAATTTTAATAGGTTATAATCATCGTCTAAAACAACAAATAATTATAGTTTTACAATTCATAGATTCCTATACACACTGAGGGAACAAAAACAATTTTTAACTATAATATTATTCTATCTTTTCGTTGTATTAAATAAAATTAGTGTGAACGTAATCTTTAAATTTTTGTAAATTTGTATGTATTGCAGCATGAAAACTACACTGGCATTGTTCATTAAGAGAATCCAAGGAAATTTAATTTTAAAACGCCAACTTAATTGTTGGACTGCTGACATAACAAAGAAACACCGGAAAATTTATGAAAAAACATATCCAGCTGTGCTTGTACATCCCGATGGTAGTACTGTTAACATTCAATATTTTGAACCACGAAAAATAATAAAATTACCATTAGATATTACAACTCTGTCAGAGCTTGATCGTAAATTGATATTAGAAAGTAGAAAACCTAAAACTAAAGTTGAAATCGAAGATGAAGTTGAGGATAATTTTGACGAAAATAAATATCTAAAAATCGCCAAGATGTAATTTTAAATGAAATTCTATTTTATATTTTTACATTTAAATTAGTTAATTTAATCTTACCGATAATATTGTTTCATGTACATTGTTTCTTTTTTGCCATTTTGTTGACCGGATCCTTTATTCAATTGTCATGAAGCTTATTGTAAATAAAAATGAGATTAAAATAAATGATTAAAAATTGTCTTTGATACTGTAAACAATGCCAATACTTCCTCTTACATAACCGACGTTATTAAAAATATCCATGTTGAATAAGTTGTTATCATTTGTATAGATATTGTTTTTCAACCTTGCACGGCTTATGCAGCGTTACTGTTATAAAACTCATTCTCGCGATACAATCTGATTGCTGGCATTAAAACTCTAGAATCAGATACATTTATTCCGAGATTTTGAAAAATATTTGTAAATATTCATTTAATCATTTTTTTTTTTATATAATTTATGATTTAAACAAACTGCTACGATGGATATTAGGTGTTCCAAGTATTTAGCGCTTTTAGCCATATACATTTATTTTACAAGTTGTATTTATCATTTTTCATTTTCGATGCGACTTTGAAAATTATTTATATATATTTGTACGTTTATAGTTTTTCCATTGTATTTGGTATCCATCAGGATTTAGTTCATTTCTCTTTAAAATATTCATATTTACTCTCTAAGTAGATTAAACTAGTCGCGTAATGGTTTACACAATATTATATATGAGTGGCAATGTAGCTGATAAATTTTGAATAAATAAATCAATTGCGAGTAGAGTAAAAATTAAAAAATATATATATGGATAATTGAAAAAACAGTTCATTTTTTATATTCATTAATTGTATATTTAAAATTTATAAATTGTCGCATGTCTGCTACATTCACATTCATAATTTAGGATATTTATTTTGAAGTTGAGTTCTTGATTGAGCTCCAAAATGAGTGAAATCAGCCAATAAGTTTAAAAGTAGTGGGAGTCTAAAGATTTTTTAAGTTTTGAAAAAATATATTTATCACAAATTTATCTGAACATAATCTTTAATTCAAAAGTGATATGTTATTTCTATCGGCTAAACCTGAAAGCTCCTTTATTATCTCAAATTCCGTCTATTAAAGTTATTGTTTTACTGTTTTTTCTAATAAAAATATCTGGAAAATTGTTGATCCCGTGCGGCAGCTTTTATACTTCCCGCTGTTTCACAGACACACTACCCCAATAGCACAGTTTGCTTTAGCAAAAGTTTACAAAAGTTTTATTTAATTTTTTGTCAAATGTCCGTCAACTTCAGCCTTTTCCGTTTTTTACGACAATTTGTATGAAACTTGCTATTCAATTTGACGTAAATTTACTACCCGAATTAGAATGCAAATTCACTTAAAAAATTAACTAGAAAAAAGCTGTCGTCAATTTTCAGGCAAATTTTAAGTCAATTTATTAATAATTTAACTTGAAAAATTCTTAAGTATATTTTTACCGTCGTAAAACATTATCAATTTTTTTTTTTTTTTTTTTTTTTTCGTAAAAAGTTACCTCTGAATTGAAGAAAAATTAACAGCAAATTTTTTTAACTTTTGCTGTCAAATTGTCAGAAAATTCAGGCAGCAAATTTCAGGCAATTTCAATGTCAAATTACTGTCAATTTCAAGCTAAAGTGGCTACTAGGGTACTCAGACATCATTCTGAAAGTTGACAGAGAGAATCGCCCGAAAGTTTCGGTAATGAAGCTAAAAAAACAAACACGTGTACATGAGAGATAAAAAATTAAGGTAGTCAAAATTGACCTTGATGAGAACTCTCTAGATGATCATCATTTCAACTTGAAAATTAAAATGAAACATTTGACATCTCGATGACGTTTAGTACACACAGAAAATTTAATTTTAATATTTTGCTGTCTCCCAACCGTAAAATTACATATAAACTTGATGTAAAGCAGCAGCTTTAAGTGTACGTCAAATTTATATGTTATTTTACGTAAAGAGAGCTAAAAAGTTGAACTGTAATTTTTTGGTATACTGTACGTCATCGAGATGTCAAAAGTTTCATTTTAATTTCTGAGCTAGAACTAGTTTCTTGTATATACTCTAATAACCACTTTAGCTCGAAATTGACAATTGAAATTACCAGACTTTGCTGACAATTTGACAGCAAAAGTTGGAAAGAAAAATTTGTAGTTAATTTTGCCTCAATTTAAAGGTAACTGTTTTTACTAGAAAAAAAACCCTAATAAAAGTTTTCTTGAATTTTTTATCGAATGTCGGTCAACTTTGGGCTTTTCCGTTCTTGACAACAATTTGTATACAACTCTTGAAATGAATTTGCATTCTAATTCGGGTAGTAAATTTACGTCAAATTGTATAGCAAATTGTATACAAATTGTCGTCAAAAACGAAAAAGTCTGAAGTTGACGGACATTTGACGAAAAATTCAAGGAAACTTTTGTAAGTGAACTTTTCCAAAGTAAACTGTGCTATTAGGATAGAGCTCGGAAATATGTAAGATAGAGCGTGGCTTCGCCAAGCTTTCTGTCTTTTTGATCCTTCGTTAGGCACATATACATCAACTTTTTGCAGTCAACTTGGCGTCAAATTTTGATCTCAGATTTCCGTAAACTTGCAGTCAAAATGGCTATTTGAATAATGTAGTACGGCAACTGATATTTATATAAAAGTACAATATAAATTTGTTCATGCAACGGAAATTTGTATTATAAATAAAATTGTGACAGGTCAGTTCCATTAGATATTTATTGAAATTACAATTTTAATCATATGATTTATTTCTTACATTTATATTTTTAAAATTCTATTACATGTTATATTATTACTACACAAGGTTATTATTGTAAGTCAATACAATTTAAAATTATTATTTGAAATATGGAGGAATTAGAAGATACGTGTTGTGAGGTATTTACAATTAATTTAATATATTTATTAATAATTACTTAAAACTCATAAAAAAAAAATAATTCAATTTTACTAGCTGTATTTAATTTATTATATTAATAAATCTTAATATCTTTAATAACATGTTATTAATTTTTAGATCAGAAAAAAAGTACAATTACCATGCTTGAATTTGCATTATTCAAATACCCAAGACGTTGATTCGAATTCGATTGAGGCTCGTAGAGTTAACAATTATTTTCCAAGTATATTGGGTGGCTTTTTTGATGATGTTGATTATGGTTGGCTCAGCTGTGGATCGAAATTGATAGTTTTTAATGTAAAAACCGGCATAAATATTAGTTACAAATTTTTTAAAGGACAAATTTCATGCGTATCTCCGTTTCCTTCTCAACCAAATCAACCTCCGCTGCTTCTTGTTGGACTAGACAATGGTGCTACCAGAATGAAAGAATCATTAGGGATGGTCTGTATATTTGACTGTATGTCTTCTCAAATTCTTCGATCTATAAAAATGCCAGCCAGCGTTGAAAAATTATGTGTCATCAATGGTGGAGCCGAGTGGGAAAAAACAAATGAAAGTAGAATAGACAATCGTTTGTTAAAAAGTCATGGAGTTGCTTGTGTTGCTTTAAAAAATCTTGATTGTTTCATGATTGATTTACGGCGTAATCGATGGGAGTCAAATAATTTATTTGTTGCTGATGAAGTTAATCCAGCTGAAATTGACATTATTCCTGAAAAGCGATCGAAATACAAGTATAAAGCAGAGGAGCATTTTGTTTTAAATTTAATGAATGAACATATAAAACAAGAAATTGGTCAAAGAAATGAAGAATTGGAATCATTAGTATTGTCTCAAAAATTGTATACAAGTATTATCAAATACTCAAAAAAAATAGGATGCGTTATTGCTGGTTGCTTAGGTAGAGTAATAATTTGGCAAGCTGATGGATATAAATGGATTAGCCCATCGGTAGGTGACAATATGATAGTAACTCATATTGCTTTGCTAGAGCCAGCAGATGATCCGAGACCATTTTGTTATTTATGGGTTTCTTATCAAAATAAGTTACTTAATTCTCCACCAATTTTAAAAATGTATGCCATGTTGTTCGAGAAAAAATGTTTAATTGATAATACTTGTGTATATTTTAATCTTGAAGCTGAACCAAGTCTCAAGTTTGAACTGAAATTACAAGAAAATGATAAAGTTATTAATTTGATTTCAATTTTAAGAGAAAGCAATTCAGAACAGTCTGAGTCTATTGAAAAACGGGGTGAAAGTAGTTTGTTATTAATTAGTGTCGAAGGAAAAATTATTTTGTTTGATTTAAATCAATGGTATAAAGAACAAATGCCACGATTCGTATCAGAATGTCACAATATTAATTCTATATTAGCTTGCTATCAAACAAAATCTAAAGTTTCTGTTAGTGAAAATTTAATCGACTGTGCATATATTCCATCAACTTTGAAAGAATTTTTTTGGACAAATTTAACTTCACCTGAAGAATTTTACTATCCTAATGCGTTATCTTTAGAATGGATAGAATTAACTTCAAGACATCTTACTGTCTGGATGACTCGAGGCTTGCAAGCTCAACTACTCAGAGAAATAGTAACATCTGGATCAATAACTCTGAGTCAACCATCAAAAATATTTCATCGTTGCATTACTGCCGGCTTAATACCATATAATTCAGATGCTTCTCTTCTTAACGATGTTGATAGTCAAAGAGACTCTCTATTGACTTTATGTTTAGAGCGAAGATTGTCGATATTTTTATTAAAGTGTGCAAAAGAATGGTCTGACGGTGGTAATACTTATTTATATTCAGCATTCCTCCGTTGGAGTATCCAACGAGCTTCCGTTATTAAACTTAGTGCACATCAACTGTGCACTTGTTTATTTGATCAGTCTGGTCATAGTATTGATGAAGCTGAAATAAAAACTTTACGATTTCTTTCACAGCAAATGGAATGTTTATGTAATGTTGTCGAGAATCTTCCAATCACTGAAGATTTAGAACAACAACGTCAAGCATTTTATCGTATATCTATGTATCTTGAAATTTTACTATGGTTTTGTGATGTAGGACTGTTGCCTGAAATGCAAGATATAAATGAAGAAGCTATACATATTTCTTTCAATCCGAGAATTCCTTATCCCGCGACTAAATTATCCGTAATATATACTGAAAAACGTAAACAATATCAAAGAACAAGTGGAAAAAACGGATGTAATGAAGAGACTTTATTTATAGATGAGTTAATAACAAGAGAGTGTCCTGCGCTAAGGTTTCAGTGGGAGTTAGAAAGTAATAAAACTGATAACAAAGATAAATATCCTCCTCCTTCGTTGCAATCATTAATAAGAAGTTGTTTAATTGACTGCCATCGTTCAGATTCAAATGAAATTGAAATCAAACATCAAATTATTATCTATCTCCTAATGGATCTTGTAATGGAACTTCAAAACGCTTATTCTGGTGTTGGCCAATTGATTAAATATCCATCTGCTTTTAAGCTTAGTCCAAGTCTTATTAAACTCACTCACGCTATGTGGTTTCTTGATCATGAAGATTATCAAGGGTTTCTTGATATAATGATAGGCCAATTAGTACTTGATTCAGATATTAAAAATTGGCACCACGAATTTATATTGAGAACACTTGTACAAAATAATCAGAACAAATTGGCTTCAATTTATATAAAAATAAGAAAACCTCCATTATCTTCCATTGATGATCAGAGTACTCTGGTGACTTTATCTATAGAACATGGTTTAGTACAATCTGCTTTTCATAAAAAATCTCTATACCACAATGGACTATTGATTAAATTTTTTCGAGCTTGTCAATTACATGGAAAGCTTAACGACATTTTGCACTTGATTTTGGATACTGAAGAAGAGAAAGCTTTTATGCAGTTTCTCGAGCAACAAAAATATGGAGGAACTCAACTATTATATTATCTTCAACGTTGTCGATATATAGAGGCTAATAATGTTTTACTATCAGATCAAAATTTAACGAGCTTAAAGAAGAAAAAGAAGATACCAGTATTTTTTTCAATGTTTCAGGCTCTTAATACTACGCTTCCTCAAATTACTCAGCGTTTTACTACTAATTCGATCAAATGGAGTAAATTAAATAATTTTAAGTCACATCCACGTCCTATGTCTTATGTGAAAGATTGTGTTTCAGCTCATGAAATTTGTGAAATAGCCATAAAAAATGCTAAAGATACATTTTACTGTAAAAATATACCACAAATACCATTTTTGAGTGCTCCTTGTTTGTTTCTGAAAACTACTGAAAAAACATCTAATTCAAACTATATACGCTTTCCTATAAGTGCTCGATCGTACAGCGAAAAACGTACATTAGATCAGACAATGATAAATGAAGAGCTTCAGAATGATGGAGAAAATTTAAGAAAACGATGCAAAATCACTAAAACTAACGATAAAATTGATGATAGTACTACAAAAGATATTAGTTTAATTACTATATGGGATACTCCTTTAATTAAAAGAAAAAACCAAATATCTCATACCGCAGATACACAATGTGAGACTCCACAATCAATTCTTAAAATTCGACAAATGATTCAAAACTCGTCGTCGCCTTCTGGAATAATATCGTCGGTAAAAAAAAATATAATTTCAGATAGAGAAAAGAAACCTCGGCAAATTCGATTTAGTGTTTATCAATCTATGACCAATGAATCTACTGACGAAATAATAAACAATAGCAAAAAATCTATTGAAAATCAACGCGATATTTTAGATGATGATATAATGATAAAAGATGATAATAACATAGTGCCAGAGGATGACATTTCTGAAGAAAGTGAAGAAGCGTATTCCAGTTTAAATACGAGTACAAAATCTCTTTATGAGAGTACTATTTTAACAAATGCTTCTTTACATGATTTCAAAAATATATCTGGCCCCTGTACCAGACCACATCTTAGACGAAAAGATTTTTCTGAGTCTTGTCATAATTCACTGGAAATATCAGTCGATCTGTCACCAAAACCCAACATAATTTCTAGTACATTTATTCATGGTACAGAAAAGACTCCTAATTCAAGACTTTCTTTACCCTCTACATCAATTTATGCCTCGACATTGTTATCATCCGATTCAAGTTTCGAATTATCACGGTTTAACACTCCCATTAAATACACAGATCCCTTAAAAACAATAACCCGACCAACAGCAGATTCTTCTAAATTATTTCTTAAACATAATTTGAGTATGAATAAAGATTTTAATGACGAAAATAATATGATTGATAGCTTTGTATTTTCGGAAAATGATAACACAAAGAAATGTATTACTAAAGAAGTTTGTATGAACGATATAGATAAAAACAATGTTAGTTTAACAATCAGTGAAGAATTTCAAAATTTTACTGATTATAAAAGAGAAGTCAAAAAATTAAAACAATTTGAAACGACGAATAATACATTTGAAATCAACGTCAATTCAAATAATAAATTTTCTGAAGAAAATACTTACATTAAAGATAGTAAAGACCACATTAAATCATCAAATAATTATAATGATGAACTTGTTTTAAGATACGAAGAAGATGCTAGTGACGATGGATTAATAAGTACTTTTAATTCCAGAGAAATAAATGATATAGAAAAAATTAGTGTTAATTGTTGTGAAGACTTAAATATTACTGATGATGAATCATCAAAAGGTTCAGACAATAACATAATGAATACAGAGAGAATGAATATTAAAAAAATTGAAGACATAAAAAATTCACCTGAATTATCCGCAACAATTTTGGTTGAAGATATTGATATTACAGATGATGAAACTGATGAAAATTTTAAATCCATTGAATTATCTGAAGATATCGATATGAGCCAGCATAAACAATCGAAAGTTACTAATGAAAACAAACAGTCATCTAATTTTGAGAAATTTAATACATCGCAAATTAAAGAAAACGAATCATTTAAATTGGACGTCATTCAAAATAAATGTGAAACATCTAATGAATCGAACAAAAATATAAATCAATCCAGTACTGAAAATGAAGGTCCAGCTTTTTACTCTCGAACAACACGATCACGTCGAGCGTCTTCAGTAATACCAGTAATTGAAGAACCTAATGTCGAAATTCAGAAAAATATAGAAAACATTAAAGCTCAATATGCTGATCATCTCACAAAACAAGAGCTTTCATTAGTTAAAGAAACACCGATATTGTCTTCACAATGTCTTATGTCTGAAGATTTGTCAAGTATAAAAAAAAAGAGTGGTCGACGATCAATATCTTTAAGTAAAGAACTTCTTGTGAATAAAGTTGATGATGGTAACCTTTCAAATAATAATCGTAAATCATCTTTACGTAGAAATACGAGAAATTCACGTTCTGAGCAAAAAGAATTAATAGCATTAGAAGAAAAATCTATAACAGACGTTAAACCGACGATAACAACTTCTATAACTGCGAGAGGAAGTAGTGAAGAGCCTGATAGTAATAAGAAAAATACAAAAAGTACAAGAGTTGGTTCAGTGAGTAAAAATATGGAGGTAAAAAAAAATAGATTGACCGTAGTTACAGAAACTTGTGATGAAGATTCATCATTACAAAATACCAAAACAAGACGAACAAGAAAAACATCGACTTCAAGTAATACAACACAAAATATGGTAGATGAAAAACCAGTCTCTGTCCAAAAAATGAAAAATGACCCTGGATCAAAAACATCATCTTCTACATTAAAAAAAGTGGGTCAATCAAAGTCATCGGAAACGACAGAGTTTATAAAAACTTCGGAAATAAACCAAAGTGATTATGTGCCTCTGGCAAAAAGAACAAGAAGTGCATCTATATCAAAAGAAAATCCAGAAGAAAGTTTAACAAAAAAAAAACGTTCAGAATTAAGTACAAGAAAAACAGCTGAAGACAGTTCAGTGGTAACAAAAAAATTAAAGAGTGTATCTGAAGAAAAAACAAAAAGTACGAATGTTTCCGAAGATAATAAATACGTAACGCGACGTAAAGGATCAATTTCAAAGGAAATCATAGATAAATCTATAAAAACAAAAAATGAAAATAATATAACTCCGATACCTGAAGAACAAGAGATGATGGACGAAATTAAAGAATTAAAAAAAGTTACTAGAGGTCGACAAAGAAGAGCTATGAGTGTAGATTTAATGCCAACAGCATCGAAACAGCAAACTCGTCAACTTTTAAAAAATTCTACATTAGAACATTTGGATGAAGAGAAAGAGTTGTTCGATTCTCAATTAGACATATGCACAGAGGATATCACAACAACAAAAAATCTTAGAAGAAGCAAGCGAGCAAAATCTGAAACAAAAGATTTTAAAAATATTACAGCGTTCGAGAACCCAAAACGAAATTCAAAAACTTCACATCAAAAGGAAAAGTGCAATGATGAGAACTTGTGTACATAAATTTAAAAAATTTACTTGATGCGTGACAATAAAAATAGTAAGTAAATCAATTGTTTTTTAGAGTACTTTTATTAACAATAGTAATAAAATAATTATTTTTAATAATTATTTAACAGATACAATTGAGGGACAACAATCATCACCGAACTGACAGATCTCAGTCTACTACTTTGAATAAATCACGAAAGTAACCAAGAAATACAGTAAATTCCTTAAGATCGGATGCAACTTATAAAAATTGCTCAAAGCGTATATGTTTCACTTAAAATTTTGTATAACAATATGAATTATTTAATTAAAGGTCGACAATTAATTTTATATCAACATTGAATAAAAGAAAAAAAGTAAACTAATATAAACTAGGTTTGTTTAATGTCAAAATTTGTTACAATTTATAAAATTTGATTGGTTTAAAAAAGTATTATGATTAAGCAATAAATGAAACGTGATAACAATATCGTACAGTATCGATCATCTGTTGAATTGATACATTAATTGACAGACTGTAGACTTGAGAAATTTATTTTTCTATCGAAATAAACATTTGCCTTTTAAACCAAAATGTATTATAATTTTATTATTTTTTAAAAATATAACAAGTAAAATAAATTCTTAAACAAATTAAATAAAATAAGTTGATACATGATTTTCAATCTATAGCGTAAGAATACTGTGATTTTATCATAAATTGATTATGAATTCTTCTGTTGTTTATTGTGAACTTACCGTTTTTCACGATCGATTCTCCGCTTTTTTACTGCTCGGAAAAATTACGAAAAAAATGTTTAATCACAAATTTTATACATGTTGTATTTACATAATTTATATATAAGTAGGGAATTTATATTACGTGATTGATGTTCTAGGTGTTAGCTTTGGTTTTTCAGCTGTAGGTTCTATGATAATGGTTTTCTTCAACTCAAGTAGTTTTGTAAATTCTTGTCCCATCATACTCCTGTAGAACTCTAACCCGCGTTCGATAATTATTTCACGAATGTATGCAGCATTATCTTGCACTAATTTTTTCTAAAAATCAATAAATTATTAAAATTTATATGTATTAAGTTCAAGTACAGCAATCGTAATTTTCAAGCACTTCTAAAATATTCGGGTTTTGAAAAAACGTTCCATACATTATCCCACAGATATGTATGAGTCAATGTGTGGGCGAATGCATGGGTCAATTAGTGGTTTAATGTGTAAGACAATGTATGCTTTGATTTGCATCCTCATATTTTGTTGAGTTTGCGAGACGACATGCAAAAAAAAGTTTAGTTTTTTTTTTATCTTTAGTTATTGAAGTTATAACAGACTCACAGAACAATGATTTTTAGCTAACGAATATTTGTACTTAAGTCATTTTTAATTTGTATACTTTCAATACATCATCTACATCACTGATTACCGAACACTTCCAATCACACCTAAAGTTTAACTTTAAAGATATTTTTAATTTTTTTTTTTTCCCTTTAAATTTTCATTCGTGATTTTAATTTTAAGGAAAGTCAGAAAGTGTTATTATTTAAATTTATTACAAAATTTAAGATATCTTCGCGAGCAATTATTGTTATTATTAATTTCTAAATTTTTTAAAAACTAAAATGTGACAAAAAAGTGGACAAACACCTATAATTTCTTTCGAAAAATGAATTATTAATGTATTTCTTACCTCGGAATTTAATTTCGGATTATTAAGCGATGCAACAACGTATTGAACTTGAGCACGTAAAACTGAAATAAGTACTGTTTCAATAGTACATATGAGTTCAGGTGTGAAAACACTCAAACAATCTTCCAAGAGTCCGATGTAAAGTTTTGAAAAAGCTAATGTATTACCAGTTAACGATATCCAACAATCACTTGTTATAAATGCGGAAGGTACAGGTATACCAAGATCATCTAATTCACTTAGAAGCTTTTTAAGATTTTCATGAGTTTGCAAATTTGTCGGTCGCCAATTATCTTCAGCAGCACGAACTTTTATCGCATCTATATATTTTTCACTAGCATCTTGTAAAGCTCTAGCCAAAAGAGTTCGTAATTGACCATCTAGTTGATAACGTAAATTAATTCCAAGGTGGGTCAGCTGATCACAATGATCACGGACTGTACTTATGCACTCTACTAGAGTTCCCAATGTCACTTGAGGAATAAATAATTGTTTTATTAAGTGAGATGTAAGGTATTTGACTTCTTGGCTGCACCAAACTATAAGACTTGAAGTACAGTTCATTGATGGTGAAAAGAGTTTAAGAAATTCTGTGGCCATATCAAAAATATTACTAAAAGCAATTGCACTCAATTGTTTTATGTAAGGCACAACAGTTCCTTCTCGTTTTACACGTTTCAACCGAGATGTAAGAGCTGCATTACAAAGTTGTAAATATAGTTTACAGGCTTGAGCACTTCGATTTAGTTGTATAAGAAGTTTTACAGCTCGACGTGCACTTCTTAATCCACCCCCTTGCAAGGATTTTGCCTCTACACTTAATTCCAATTCATCAGTAAGCACTTGAACAAAATATTTTCCCCGATCCTCGATTTTTGTTTTAATTTCAGTCAATTGCGACGATGAAGATTGTATTCCTTTAAGATAACTATTTGCTTTTTCAAAAATAACGTATGCTTCCTCAAAGTGTCTTTGAGCTATACATGAATCTAGATCTTCAGTAACTTCTAATAACCACTCGGGCAAAGATTCTAAACTTTCAACAGAATCATCTGCGTTATCTATACCAAGAATACGAGAGTCTAGAGACATTGACCTTGACGATATAATTGCATTTTCTTTCTGTACTTCTTGTTTATCTGGTAACTCTTGTTGAAATTCTTGTAAGAGACGGACTCTCTTTGCTTGTTCACATTTTTCTAACCATTCTTTCTATTAGAAAAAAATAAATAAATATTTACTAACTTGATAAACCAAATTATGAATTAATTCCATTGCTGTTCAAAGTCCGACATTATTGGTTTAATTATGTTTTTTTTTTTACTTTGAACATGTAACCGTATTATATTACAAATTTCAAATTTTTAAAACAAAGTTATCGATTGAATTAATCATTTTTAAATTATAACTTAAATACATACACTATTAACAGAAATTAAGGGCTATAAAAAAATTGTCAATTTTTTAGCGATTTTCAACAAGCTGAAACTCAGAGGGAAATGATTGTACAGCAAAAAAAAAAGCAAATTGTAGTTTCAAGTTTCTAGTTTTCAGACCTGGCCTTAAAAACCATTGATAAAGGCAAAAAAAGTCCCTTTTGACTTTGACAACTAATAATTCTGAACATACTGGTCATACAAGGAATGAAAGTAGGATTTTAAAAACTGCAAAACAATTAGTAGTGTATATAAATTTTTTATAACTAAAAAATTAATTTAAAAAATGGCAAATGTCAGCTAACTTCAGGGTCATAAAAGCAAACGTTTGCTGAGCAATCCTGGGTATCTGGGATCATCGAAAGTATTTCGAAGCTCATCTGATTAACTTTAATTTTTGTTCCTTAACTTGCCATTTGGAATTTTTTTTTTATTTAGTTTTGTCTTCGATATTTATAAAAAATGTCGAAAAAATTTTATTTAGATAATTTGTATTTGAAAGCTTGAAAATATATGAATGCATAATCAGAAATCTACTTCAACTTCGGTTGCTGAATGTTTTTATTTTATTTATTTATTTTTTTTTTTTTTCTACAAATTTATTAGTTTTATTGCCAAAAAATTAATTAATTTGAAAATTATTACCTTGCTAGTAGCAGAAGCGCATTGGAAGACTCGAGTATCTGGAAAAGCTAGTAATTTAAACGCAAGTTTTACTGATCCTAAATCTTTTACGTTAACTACAGCCAAACTGTGTAAATTATAAACCGCTTGAACTTTATGCTTAGATGGATGTCTTCGCCCACCCGTAGTGAGCCAAGAAGCTATCATAAGAATGTCATTGAATAAATAACCGTGTACTCTTTTTAATGGAGTTCCTTCTAAAGGATCTAACTCTAACAAAGATCCTTCATGAAAGCAAATTCTCCCTGGTACGTCAACTAAACTCTAAAAAAATTTTAATTCTGAATAAGTTATGATACAACTGAAGTATTTGATTAAGTAATTTAGACATCAACCATCGCTCCTTCAACGTGTTCAAGGGATTGAATTAATTTTTGTTTTTGTTCTTGCTCTTTGGATACAGGATTTAGGTCTTGATTATTTTTTAAAATATCGTCGAACATAGTACCAGTTGATCTCTTGGAATTTAATGCACTAAGGAGTGATCGTTGTTCGCTTAACAGTTGGGATAACTGATACATCTCACTTTCCAAATGTGAAATTTCTTTAGCCGTTTCAATAAATTGCATATAATTTTGATAGACATTGCGTTTAAGTTGAAACGAAATTTTATCACCAAGTTCCTGAATTTTAGTTCGTTGCGTATAAAGTTCATCAGCACCAATACACTGAGTGCTTAAATCTTTAACAACTAAAAGTCAAAATTCATATATTAGAGGTTAAAATACACTTAAATGTTTTAAAAATTAACTTACATTTCTCTGGATTAAATTCATCGGCTGCAAAAGAGGTAATTAATTCCTCTGTCATTTTTAATAATCAAAAGTTCGAGATAATAAATTCTAATCTGTATCAATGCCTGACAATGTTTTGGCAGGGTGACGTTTATTTAAAGATTAACCTTCAAATCAGGGTACTCAGACTTTTTTTTCCGAGCGTAGCCGACCCACAGCGCTGAAGTCACCCAAAGTCGCCGCTATAAGTTTGAATAATAATAACCAAACAAAATTTTTTTGTAAACAATTTATTAAGAATTTCTTTATTATTTTTTTTAAATATTCATTTTTTGTTAAACAAATGATTAAATTAGAGAATAAAATTTAAATAAATTTTATAGAGGAACATATAACACATATATTAGTTTTAAATAAAAATAAAAACTTGAAGTTCTTAAATTATTATCAAATCATGAGTGTGAATGTAGCAGACACCAGACAAATTTAAAATTATTAATAAATAGAGTAAATAATTAATAAAACAAAATTTTAAAAAAATGCACATTTAAAAAATTTTCAAATTAACAAGTGCATTTTTTATAAATATTTTTTTTTAATCATTTACTCTTTTTATTTATAGATTTAGATTCGTCTAATGTCTGCTACATTCACACTCATATCAAATCATACTATTTCTCTGTCATCAACATCAGTTTTAATTTCCCAATTTCATCTTCAGAGTACTCAATTAAATTCTTCACAGTAATCCTATCACCACCAGCCTCATCTTTTCGTAAACCATCCTAATAAAAAATAATTTACAAGCTATAAGATTTTGCTAGGTTTTAAGCTCAACCTGTCAATGACTAATATTTTCAATAATGATTATAACTTTAATCTTAAAGATAGAATGTTTTTCCCATGCTTCACAATAATGCTTAGCGCTCGTCATATCTCATGTTTAATTATATTTTCAGTTAAACTTGTTAGCTCTCTTATACATAAAATAACATAAATTTGACGTAAAATTAAAGCTGCTATTTTACATCAAATTTATATGTAATTATAGAGATCGTGCAAGAACTGTAGAGGCAGCACTTTCGTCAAAAGTAGAGCGCCTTAGTGCTAAATAAAAAAAAGTATAGTGATGTAAGCATTGTAGTAAACAGCATTAGTTTTTTATAAAAAATGAAAAAAATAATAAAATTTGGGTTTTTACCGATTAAAAATAATCGAGTTAGAGGTTTAAACGATAAAAAACGACAAAAATTATTTGAATCTAGTCATGTTCTAAATGTAATAGAAACCGAACATTCAAATAAGCAATCGGTTATAACCTGCACAATAGTCATTCAAACCAGTGTTTCCAATATTTACAGTGTTACACTCATTGTCACTAACGCCTGGCCCCCTGTTTGGTAAATAATTTATAGTCTGGGGGACCAGGCATTAATGTCAACGAGTGTACAATTATCCTAAGTATTTTTGACGTTTGAAGGTTTTCCACGCGGTGTTCAGTGAACTTTCGGGGAAATCATAAAATTTCAGCTGTGTATTATTTTAATACGGCATATTTGGATTGCCGCGAGTACAATACGATACTTTTGATGAAGACATTTTGAAAATTTATTTTATTTAAAAAATAAAAAAATAATTAAAGACACTGATAATCCTAAACTAATACTGTTCACCATCACTTTGTAATTTTTTTCGGCAGATAGCATAAAGGTCAACTTTCTCAATCCCCATACGTGTGTTACGTCCCAGCCTGTACGCCAGATGACGTGGCATTTACTTCTCTAATTACCGACCTGAAATCTAACTACTTATATCGAATATCGATAACCAAGTAATTTCCATAGTATTCAATTAATTATATAAAATAATATAATATAATAATATTATTTAAGATATTTGAACGTTAAGGGTATGAGTAATAGTTGATGAAGTTATTTTTCTATATTTTATCAAATATAAATAAGCGCTGACGCCTCGAGTAAATCCTCGAGACGTGCAGCTGCACAAACATCTATTTTGTTTAAGATAACATTTGTTAATAGATAAGTGACTCATTTGTTAGTAACAAAAGCGGAGAGATCGTGAGAATTAAGTATTTTCAATAAATATAAGAATGGATCATTCGAGAACATGCGTTATCTCGAATGACCCCTCCATATGAACCGATACGCGGGTCTGATGCCCAAACGTATTGATAAGAGTTACTCTAGTTTTTCTCGATTAAGAGAAGTCAGTCTGAAATATAGAATCATTGAGAGCAGTCAAGCTCAATATTAAATATTCAACTTCTTTCTCACCCTCTTGAAGTTATTGTTAGGAGAACTTTAACAAATTTATAAATTGATTCAATTGTATATTTTCACATTATTTAAATTATTCTTTTAGAATTGAATAAATCGGATTGAGATATAAAACAATATGTAATCAAACAACTAGTTTATTTCAACCACCGAATGGCAGCTGTTCAACCCATACTTAATAATTATTTATAATTATATGTAAGTTCTCATTACGTCCAATTCAAATCGACCGCTCAACTACGCCAGCGCCAAAACATCAACAAGGACATAACACGTGTGGGAGAGTAAAAAATTGAAGTAAAATTTTTTGCGTACTATACCTCATCGAGATGTCAAATGTTTCATTTCAATTTTTGAGTTAAAATGTTGATCATCTAGAGAGTTTTCGTCGAAGTTAATTTTTGCTACCTTAATTTTTGATCTCATGTATACGTGAAATACATAGCTACTTTAAACCGTCAGCACTCCCGTTATGAGCATTTTGCTCACAGGACACTTAAAATGATAGGATGTCGCCGTAGTGTAAGCGAGACACTAAAAAATACGCGACTACTGAATGGTGAATTTGACTGTAGGTTGAGCTCAACTGGCTATTTGGGATACAGCTTTTATACATATATGTATACGTATATAAAATGACATTGTGGTGGTAAATACAAATTTGAAAAACTATTGCATACTTATTATTATAACTTTTTTGGTAAAATCATGTAATGCATGTAAATCCAAAATAAAAAATCGGTCGCTCAGTTGACCCTGTGGGCCAGCCTCAAAATTTCCCGCTGTTTTCGAGCTCTTGAGCTCGAAAATACTTTTGTATGCCGTTGTTTTTGAAAAAAAAAATCTTTTTTTATCATTTATTTCTTCAATGATATCTCTTGAACGAATTAAATGATTGAGATGGTTATAGTGGCAATCGACGCGTTTTGTTGAGTTCTAAAGCTGATCAAACTTTGAAATTGATTTATCGAGTCGTATGTGAAAAATTTCAAAAAAACTAAAAAAAAATTTTTGAACGAATGAACCGATTTTGATGGTTGAGGTAGCATTCGACGCGGCTTATAAGGTAACACAACTATCTCTCCGACAAAATCTCCCCACGACATAATTTCTCCACCACTAAATCTCTCTATGACGAAATTTCTACAGGATAAAATACATGTATATGGAGCATATTCTATATATTTATGATATACACATAAAATGTGAAAAAGCCCTGAATACGATTCCAGTCGTAAGTGTAGAAATCATTATAATTACATAGATTATTATAAGATCTTGTTCATAGAGATCGTGTTCAGCTGATTTTGTTCTGGAAAGATTTTATCCTGGAGAGATTTTGTCGTAGGGAGATTTTGTGGGGAGATGTTGTCTGGGGAGATATCATGGTGGAACCGCTTGTAAAGTTTCAGGGCTGATTAGATTTTGGAATTAATACATCGAGCAAATTAAGAGTTATCCAAAAAAAACATTTTTAAAAAAATTTTACTTTTGAAATATCTTCGAATGCACTCTACCGATTAAGCTCAAATTTTCACAGCTTATAGTATTTAACAAGCTGCGTCGAAGCACACCTTAACGATCTAAATCGGGTTATCCGTTCAAAAGTTACAGAATATTTACATACATACATGCGTACGTAAGTACATACACACATACATACACTCGGGCATCATCGTGATTTTAGTCAGAATAGCTTTCTAGAACATCAAAACGTCAAGATCTGATAGAATTTCGGTTTTCGAAAATCGGACTGAAACCAATAACTTCCCGAGTTTTTGAAAATTTTCAATTTTCTTAGCGAGAAGTTAACAAATTTTTCATTTTATTACTCATTCAAAAGTCGCCCATTGGCGACTAGTCGCCTTCAAGAAAATTTTGGTCGCCGAGCAGCGTCAAAAGTAGCCTAAACAGCGATAAGTCACACTATCTGGTGTGATGTCCCATCGCGATTCACCTGTTCGATCGAAATGACCCCTCGCGGAATTAAGATATAAACCCTTATGTCGGCTATTCAAATGTAATTATATCTATATATTTTAAATAAATCGTTGGGAAAATTTTGGGTTTTTCGGGACTTAAAATAACAAAATATCTGGTTCATCTGGTCACTCGAGACTCGTCTAGAATAAAATTATAAATGTTTGTAATATTGTTAAAATAAGAAACTTATGTCTCAGACTTTTCTAAGCATATTGTTCGCTAGAATTAAGAGAAAGTTGTGTAGACATTTGTTATTTTTTATAAAAATATAATGTATTTCGTATTTAAGTAGTTTTAAGAGATCCAAGTGCGCTGTTATAAATCATAGTAAAGAAATTCCTTGAAACCTTTAAATAAAAAAACTTGAAGAATGGGGGGTAAGCCGGTTAGAGACCGCAATAAAACTCGAGCGCTCCAAGTATCGGGTAACGCAGCAGCTGTTGAGAAAGTCGACCAAGCAGCGGAGCAGAAGATTCAACCCCGAGGGGCGGAAGTAATGACTGTGACGTCATGAGACCCCGACTACGTCCCCACAGTCAGCCAATAAAGGAAACTTACCCTACCATCGTCCCTAAAGGCTGACACCCCTTCTAACTTAGAATAATTTTTAAGAAAGCTTTGTAAGGCAGAATAAGCCAGAAGCTCGAGCACGACAGTCACCTCTTGTAATAACTCTTGAATATATTTCTACGCTATCTGATTAACCAAAATATAAGCATTTTTATATTGAAAATCCTTCTTCAATTTACAATCGTTCTACCAAAGCTGAGTATTCAAATACTCCCGGGCGAAATAACCCAAATAGATAAATTAAATTGTAGGGAATTAATTAATCATCCTCCCGATAGATGGAGGACATAACACTGGCAACCCTGCTTAAAATTCACTAACTTCTTATTAAACTTAGTTGCTTTTAAGTAAACAACTTTGCCAACGTGTAAAATATGCGAGACTCTGAGGACATGAGTGTGAATGTAGCAGACATCAGACAAATTTTAAATTATACATAAATAGAGTAAATAGTCGACAAAATAAAATTTTAAAATTAATGAGTGCATGTTTTATAAATATTATTTTTTAACTTCCCGCTAAGAAAATTGCAAATTTTCAAAAATTCGGGAAGTTTTGGTTTCACCCCGATTTGTGAAAATCGAAATTCCAACAGATGTCGACATTTTGAGGTTCTAGGAAGCTATTCTGACTAAATTTAAGGTGATGTCCGAGTATATGTATGTATGTATGTACGTATGTAAATATTCTGTAACTTTCGAACGGATGAACCGATTTTGATCTTCGAGGTGTCATTCGACGCGGCTTGTCATTTACTATAAAACTGAAAATTTAAATTTAATCGGTTGGGTATGTTCGGAGATATTTCAAAAATAAAATTTTTTCAAAAATTTTTTTTGAAATAACTTTTAATTCGCTCGATGGATTGATTCCAAAATTTAATCAGCTCTAAAACTTTATAAGCCGCGTCGAGTGCCACCTTAACAATCAAAATCGGTTCATTCGTTCAAGAGAAACCGTTAACGAAATAATTCAGAAAAACAATTTTTTTTTAGTATTTTGGGAATTTCTCAAAAACGACTCTATAAATCAATTTCAAAATCTGATCAGTTGTAGAACTGAATAAAACACGTCGATTTCCACCTTAATTGTCTCAAACGGTTTATTCGTTTGAGAGATATTGTTGTAGAAAAAATGGTAGAAAACGTTATTTTTCGAAAACATAGGCATACAAAAGTATTTTCGAGCTCGAAGAGCTCGAAAATGTATCCACAACAATTTTTCAAGCTCAAGGAGCTTGAAATTGGCGGGAAGTTTTGGGACTGGCTCACAGGATCAACCGACAGACCGATTTTTTAAAATATTTACTCTATTTATTATATATATAATTTTAAATTTGTCTGATGTCTACTACATTTACACTCATTTAAAGACCAGTTTTTCAATCCGAAATTTTACGGGATTAAATAATTATTTCTGGTACATCTATAAATTATTAATAAATGGATATATTAGCAAAATTAATTTAATTCAATACCAGATTGCAAAATTGGACCTAATAGCCACTTTGAGTGCAAGTTGACAGAAAGCCCTACGACTAGAATTTGACGCCAAGTTGACTTACAGAGTTCATATTCGATCGATTGACGCTAACTTTTCCTCAATTATCTGTCGAATTGAAAGCAAATTTTCCTTTTTTCAGCTTCTTTCCCGCAACTTGTAGGCAAAACTCCGTCCTCATAACGCAGGAGTAACGTTACGACAACTTGTAGTTCGAGTTGACCCCTCTGAATGAAGCGCAAAGGAATAGATGTTTTATAAATTTTCTTACATCAATCGTTTTTTCGTCATCCCTTTCTAATTCTGCAATCATAATTATTGTTTGTTTGATGTTAGATTTTTTTTAAGGCTGGGCCATACTTAACATATTCGAGATTTCAGATTGCTATTATTTTATTAATTAATTAAATATCAATATAACGATTTTTTTTCAATTTCCGAAAAAATGCATAAGACGAACTTCCTCGAAAGTTCATTCAGTTATCGATGTTTAAACTTTCCGCTATGAAAATTTTCAAAAAAGGGAAGTTGTTGGTTTCGGTTCGATTTTTGAAAATCAAATTTCTATCAGATCTGGACGTTTTGAGGTTTTAGGAGGCTATTCTGTCTAATTTCAAGATGATGTCCGCGCGTGTGTGCGTTCGTGTGTTGCGTGCGCGCGCGCGCGTGTGTGTAAATATCTGTAACTTTTGAACGGATGAACCAATTTTGATTGTTAAGGTGTCATTCGACGCGGCTTATTAATATCTAAAAGCTATGGCAAATTGAGCTTGATCGGTGGGTTCCGTTCGGAGATATTCCAAAAATAAAATGTTTGTTTTGGATAACTTTTAATGTGTCCGGTAGATTGCTTCCAAAATCTTATTAGCTTTAAAACTTCCTAAACCGCGTCAAAATGCCACCTCAACCATCAAAATCGGTCAATTCGTTTGAGAGATATCGTTGGAGAAAATATGATAAAAAAAGTTTTTTTCGAAAACAACGGCATACAAAAGTATTTTCCGAGGTCAAAGAGCTTGAAAATGTATTCACAACAATTTTTTCGAGCTCATCGAGCTCGAAAACTGAGGGAAGTTTTCGGACTGGCCCGCAGGGTCAACTGATAGTTCGATTTTTCGAGCTCGAAGAGCTTAAAAATTTAAAAGTGATTTGGAGCTCTTAAGCTTGAAAACAGCAGGAAGTTTTCAGGTTGTCTCGCTGGGTCAATCGTTTTTTCAGATTCTTTTATTGACCTTAGTTTCTGATAGTTTGTTTGATAGAAATTAATCATTGTTGGGCTTCAATTTACCTATAAATTAATTAATAGATGCTCTCATAAGTAATATAATTTGCATAGTGTCCATGGATGGGTAATGCATTTGGTGATGATATATCACTGCATTCGGAAACGCTCCGGCTCTGTCTCTTACTAAGGAAATGCGATGGCGCGCGTGAAATGTAAGCGCGGGACTATTCGAAAATGGTGTATTTGCGCACATTTGTGTGTTCTAATTTTCACGTGACTACGTATTTTATGAACTCGTGTACTTGCACACGCAAATTCACACAACTTACACAAAGTTTGCGTACACCCAAAGTAATTGTAAAGTTCGGAATAAAATAACATTTTAAATCCAAAATATTTTTGATCGAAAAGTGCTCTATTAGTTTGTGGATGCTTTCTGCATTGGAATATATTTTTTTAATGATAGCTATAAATGTTAACTAATATGACATCTCGATTGGCGATAAATTGAAAATCACTTACATGAGTATGCACATAAGTGCAAGTAAATTTTGTTTATAAATTTGAATTAAGAGTTTTATTTAAAAATAATTGATTATTTCTTTTTTAATTTATATTTATAGATTTATCAAATTTATCTTCAGTATGATAATGAATCAATATTTATAATCAAGCCCAGTGTACAAAAAATGTTCTCATTTTGAAGTTGTTTCTGTTGTTTTTCCTGAACAAATATAATTAGTTATTCGCGAATTATTTTTTATCTATTTATATACAGAGCTTATTCCGATCCAGTTTGTTCATATGTTAAAAATTTAATAATAAATACTTGTTATTAGATATTGTTTGATTACAGTAGCACCAACTAATAATAATTGATTACTTTTTTTTTCTATAAATAAAAGTGGACAACTATTATTCGCAATTATTCATTTGTGCTCATCATTCGAGTTATAATAATTGCCATCATTAAAGTGAAATAAAAAAAATTGAGCATCGTAATTTATAGATCAACATGATCTTAAAAGACAATATGTATTTTATATTACAACTGTAAATAAATTTTATTTAAAAACCAATGCTGTTTTATTCTGGTAAGAAAAATGGAAGGATATCGAAAAAATCAAAAATTTATAGGGAATTTTCAAAAGGCTGTTACTTAGCGAAAAATAATTGTATAAAAAAAAATTAAGCTCGAAATTGTCAGTTTTCTAATTCTCAGTTCAAATATTTTTATCATTAATAGTTTTTAAGTAATCATATTAGGAGTATACCCAGGAAAAAATGGTCAGACTTGACCATGCCTGTTCATGTATGATCAGGCCTCATCATGTCTGTCCGTGCCTGTTCATATCTGAAGCGTTGAATACGCTCAGGCCTGATCATACCTGCCCATGCCTGCCCATATCTCATCAAGCTTGATATATGGGATTAAATTTAAAATCTTAGTTATAATTAAATATAACTACCTTAGTTATAATTACATATAGCTAACGTAGTTATAATGATATATAACTGATATAGAATTTCATATAACTATTAATCAATAATAAATAAATCAAATATAAAATTTTGTTGACTAAAACCCTATCATGTATAAGATATAAAATTTTATTGACCAAGAATCTATTACGTATAAGATTTTTATTACTTCAAGTTCATACGAAACTAACCATTCAAGTCAATCTCTTAGGTCAACGGGTAGCGGGTTAAACTTCCGAGCGAAAGGTCCACGGTTCAAATTCTGCATATGCCTGTATTTTTTTTTATTTTTATAAAAATAATTATATATAATTGTATAATATAGTTATCCATACTTATATATAATTATCTAGGGCCATTTTTTATTTGTAATTTTTTTATCCGGATGGGCCTGAACAGACATTAACATACATGATCAGACCTGAACATGTCTGGCCAGGCCTATGTCTGTATTGCCTATCAGTAACCACTACTTTTTATCATCTTTCTGGCAGCATTTGAATACCACGTCGGAAGACTTCATCTTTTGAGGCTATCCACGAATCGACCCAATTTTTAGTATATTCATACGATGTAAAGCGCTGCTTAGACACGTCATGTGCCATCGACCGGAACAAGTGATAATCGGAAGGGGCAATGCCTGGTGAATACGGCGGATGGGGTAGGACTTCTCAATTAAGTGTTTTCAAATAAGTTCTGACCAGCACCGCAACATGCGGACATTCGCTCGTGCGAGCATTATCAAGCAGAAGAATAATTTTGTCTTGTCTGGATGTGGCAAAACCAATAAAAGTTAGTTATTTTTGCATTGGGCTATCCCAATGAGTTCCCAATTAGGTCCCACTCAGAAAAAACATGTCGGGTAACTAATTATGGCATTGGGATATCCCAACAAGTTCCCGATCGGGTTCCGACTGGAGTAGACCTACTGGGCATGTTACAGCAATTCCCAATTGGGACCCAATATATGTATTGGGGCAGCTTCTAGTCGGGGTATTCTACTGTAAGCTCTGCCAACGGTCTTGGAGAACTGATTCAATTAATACTTTATAATAGATTTTGTAATCCTAATATACGCAAGATCAGTCACTGACTTAACCCATTACTACCGGGACTGAGCCCATGCTCTGAACAACAAAAATGATGAATAATTCTTCAAGGACATCTATTCCATGTACCTCTGAAAAACTTATAAAACTGAGTAAACTCATATATTTCATAATAGATTTCGATGACCTGCATAAAATCGACCGCTGATTTCAACCCATTACTGCCGGGACAGAACTCGTGCTCTAAGTGAAGAGAATGTTGCATAGTTCTTGAAGTGGATGACCGAACCTGTGTTCAACGCATTTAATCGTTTTTAAACATCACTATTGGTCTTATGGAACTGGGTAAGTTCATATTTTATTATAGATTTTGAAATCTTCCACAAGGTCAATTACTGACTTTATCCTTCCACTGTCGGAACAAAACTAATGCTCTAAACAAAGAGAATGGTGAATATTCCTCAAAGTACGAGACCAAACTCGCGTTTAGCGCATGTTATTTACTCTCATTACCACCGAAGGACTTATTAAACTGAGTACGTTCATTTTTTACTGTAGATTTTGAAACCCTATACAAGATTAATCACTGCAACAGCATTTGAGGAAAATACTTATTTTTTGTTATTTAAAACTGTTTTATGGTAAGTTAAACATTTATTAGCTTAATTTTTCTTCAATTTTATACAAATTATTTTGACAATTGCTAATAACCTTACATATATTTGTTTCATTCAACCTTTTATTAATGATTTATAAGTCTCGATTAAAATATTATTCAAGAAAGTACATTAAAATTTTGGTTATCCAGAAGACAAACCATTTCACTTGAAGTAAGTAGCTGAATCTATATGGAGCGTAGAAATTATCATCTACAAAAATAGAACAGAATTCTTCTTAAGACACTTGTAATAGGAACCGTCGTATAGTCTTCTATTTACTGCGTCGACTGAAACGCAAGAAGGTTGACGATTACGACGATTTAAGAATTCATTAAGTCGCGAACATGAGGGGATGTTAGTGGCGCGCGCATATATACTTACAGTGCAAATGCCACAGCGATATATATGTCCCACTAGGCGAGTCTCGACTTGTCGAGTCTGCGCCTTGCACAAGATCAAACATGTCCACCCTCGTAGTTGAAAGTTAAGGGATGCGGCGCGTTATCATTGCATTATCTTGAAATAGAATTTTTAGTGGACGGTACGCGTTTGTGGTTGGCAGCAAGTAAATTATTTACACTGTGATAAATAAAACTCACTATGTTCGGCAAATGCGGTTTTTTGATAAATGAAAACTGATTTCGATTTCATAAAATTTCCTCGCGTAGTTTGTATGTAGGTTCATGGTTAGGGTCTTGAGTCGAAAGCTCTGCTCTAGTCACTATAATTTTGTTATATGGTGAATTTTTACTTTTGTGTCTGCAAGTCATTTATCGTAATTGGTAACTTTCACTACTATATTAATATAAGCTTGCTAAAAATTTCGTGTGAAAACAAATAATTTATAAAATCGACGGAAAAAGTGAGTATCAAATGTATAATGCTCAACGCCTTTTTCCTTTTTTTGGTTGCCGTTTTCCACTCTAGATACTTGTGTGTGCTTTTTTGTATTGGTATATGTACAATTTATTTTATATCGATGATTAGAATTATCTATGTCATTAGTTTTTACGTTTTTTCACATTTAATCTCCAATATCTCTTTCCTTAAAAAAAAAATATATTGATCCGCAGCTGGTCCGGGACATTGGCTAGTACGCCACCACGATATCATAAAAGCTTTTTTGGAGCTTCAGGCGCGTGCGATCCCTTTTCCTTTTTCAATTTCATTTCTGTATTACTTATATTAATTTCACATTGTTTTTTTTTTCTTCTATAGTTTTTTCAACCACAATTTGAGATTTTATGTGCATATTGTCTCTTCCCTAAAATAGAAATGCGCAGTAGAAGTAACGGCTATGACTCTTTGATTGTCGGTGGTCGACCTTAATCTACGTCGCTTATCGATTTTACGTACTATACTCTTGTACACTTGAATCTGAATGAGCAAAGTATATTGCTGGTTGTTGCTCTTTGTCAACAGTTATGTTAATTAGACGTTTAGTAAATGATAATGTATCTGTATAACAATACTTATGTTATTATATTTCAGGGCAAATCAAGCAAGTAAATAAAGATGAAACAAATTAGTGATGAAGGGATAAATAGGGGCTTCCAGTCCCATCTCATAAGAGATGATTCTTAGAAGGTAATTATTTGTAAAATATGAATGAAACATTAGTTGAAAATTTAAGTGGGTTGAGTTGGTGCTGTTTCGTAATTCCTCGATAACTGATTTTTTAAATATATATACAGAAAAAAAAGATTTCTGAAAGCAAGAAATATTTTTCATTATAAATTGAAGACAACAATTTTCTTAGGACTCGAAAAAATTTCGTGACGAAAGAATTTTTTTCTCGCCTCAAAAAATTATTTCTTGTCCCAAGATAACTTTTGTTTTCAATTTATGAAGCAAACAATTTCTTGGGGTAAATAATGATTTTCTTGGAGCAAGCAAAAATTTATTGTGCCAAGAAATCCTTTTTTTCTGTGTATGCATCACTTTTTCAAAAAATGAAAATTATTAAATTAAAATTATCGAAATAGTTAGGAACTGTGATATCTGGTGATAGTTAAAATTTGTACTATGCATGTACAATACAGTACTTAAGAGCATGAATGTACATTTAAATGTAATTGTCACAAAGATCGTGGTTGTCTTTAAAATACTATTCCGTTTGAAAAAATTTGGCATAGACATTCGCTCAGTATCCAAAATAAAATATTAATATTTGTTAAATTAATAAGTATCTATTTATAATTTTTCTGATGAGTATAATAAGGGTCTAAGTTTTAAGGGTGATTAAAAATTTAGTTGTAACATATTAGAGTATCATAGATTATTTTTGATTGCAGAAAGTGGGTATGACGGGCCGAACTAATGCAGTGGCGAAAACACGTGCGCATCAAGTACGGTGGTCGAGTTGGTGTTGGTCAAGGACAACGAGAGGAAGACCAGCTGCAGGTGCGCGTCGTGCAGTTGCAGGGGGAAAAGGGTGCTCGACTCAGTTACGTTTGTCATCAGCCTCAACGTTGCAATACCAGTCCGACAATAATGCTTTGTTGTGGACGGAGAAAAGTGAGTTAATATATGATATTATAAAGTTAGAGCCTACATTGCAATGTAAAGGAACAATGGGATAATGAAGATAACTTTATTGAATGTATATTACAAACTATATTAATATGGATTACTCCATAGATTAGATAAATTTTAATAAAAATTTATAGGGAATTTATGCAACAGAGACGAAGCTCACTTTCTTTTTACAGAAGGCTGTTTTCTCTCCTATTTCAGGTATAAACGTGAAAACTTATAAGAAGAAATAGACTATTTGCTGACTCTCGAACTAGTTTTCATAGAAATATCATTTTCAAAAGTTCATAAATCAATGCTTTGTGACACACGGAGAGAAAAATATTGTCAGAATGACTATCCACGTATCTTCAAATGACGTATCGTCAGAATTACGATTCGTATACCTTATTTAAGAATACTCACATGTTAATTTAATAGTCTATAGTATCATTAAATTAAAGATATGCATTTAGGTTTGGATGAGTATTCATTTATTTTATTTAAAAATACGATAAATAGCCGTTCTAAACATATGTAGTTTCATTTATATGAGTATCTGTTTTGCCAGCGTGAGGATCCGTATAGCTAAATTGGCTATACGTTGTATTGTTCTCAGTTGCCGGTTGCCTAATTACAGAGTTTGCGCAATAGTCATGTCAGAGATTCATAGAATGCCTAAAATAAGGATATGAATCGTCATTTTGACGATCCGATGTGAGGAAACTCTATAGCTGAATTGGCTATATGGCGTATCATTAAGTAAGTTGAGTATACAACATATAGGCAGAATAGCAATACGTATACTTTGAAGATATTTTTCTCTCCATGTATTACCGACTTTAAAGAGATTGCAAAAAAAAAATTCAAGTTTAACTGACATTCTTAGTCAATTGACCTAAGTTTTAAATTTTAGTTAAAAATTTCATTTTTAATATTTGCTATACCACCGGTCAAGTAAAGGACTACTATTGTAATTTTTACAGAGTTAGTAAGGTCAAATAGCTTTTTTCGGTGTATAATAACGTTAGATATGACTTATTTAACCCTCGACGGTCACATGGGCTCCTAACAACTCGAGGCCATTGTTAACTCCAAATTTCCACATCTAAATTTCAAGTATTCAACTCCGAAAATCTCAATAGCTATTCAATTTGATAAAAAATTATTCAATTTTTTTTATAACTGTATATCTATAAAAAGATTTTAAAAAAACCAGTTACACTTTGTTTTTGATAATTGTGATTTCCAATCGAACATTTTGCTTTTGGTTTACCAAAATCAATATACTTTTTGAAAGTTCAACTTTCTCATTGATTTTATGTCAAAAAAAAATTTGATTTCCAACAATTCGTTACAAGATTGTAAAAAATACTAACCAAAGTTATACTTAACTTTATGCAAAATCACTTCTTCTACTTTTGGTCATACCTGGAAAAAAAAATGAATTGACTCTATACAGATTGCTGTTTTGAAATCGTCGACGTAAACCTATGAATACATGTATCGATCCACGTAGATCGATGGAGATCTATCGAGATCTATGTGAGTCTACTCAGCCCGGAAAAAAATTGTCAGACCTGATCATGCGTTAATCCTATGCGTGATCATGTTTGAAAATTGGTCAACCATGAGCAAGTATGATCATGTTTGACGAAGCATAATTACTAAAATGATGTATAAAAAAAAAAAAAAAAAAAAAAAAAAAAAAAACTGTGATGATTAAAAACGATTACAAATTTAATCATCATAAATCGTCTTTAATACTCATAATCGTCATGGTTTTTCACATTTAATCATCTCTAATGGTCAAAAGATTAATTATTATTTTACGATTAAAACCGATTCATGACTATTAAAAATTTTTAATTGTCATGAATTGTTTTTAATCCTCATACAGAATCAGAAATTGCAATATTATTTTACGATTAAAGACGATTATAAATTTGTAATCGTGATCTATTACATGTGATCTGAGGCTTTCTCGTTTATTTCCCGAGGTGTGTATATTATTTTTCTCCTCGACGGAGGCAAAAAAAAACATTAATAATATATCACACTAAAAGGGCCGAAAGTCGGAGATTCCTGCACTGCGTTCACAGGCGTGGAGTGCAGGAATCTCCAACTTTCGGCCCTTGTAGTGTATTCTATTTTCTCTTTATAGCTCGGCCAAAAGTACGTACTTTCGGCCTTGAGTTCACAGCAGAAAGTCTAACATTTGTGCCATACTAGGATTACTCGCGCGCTATCTATAACAACGGGCCGAAAGAAAGTAATAGCGGGACAAAAGAGTTTTTTTGTACGCCCTGGCGCAACTGTCACGTCTGTGTTTTTGAAATTGTGCTGTATTTATGGAAAAATATAGAAGCATGGTTATTAATTAGAAATTATTTCTTTGAAAAATGTGTAATAATAATTTTTTTTATAGATATATTTGATGCCTGCCCCCAGACTAGCAGCACTTGCTTCGCTCGTGCCGCAAATGTCGGTGCAGGCATGAATACATGCTAAAACGTAGTTATAGAATCTATACAAGCTTGATTTGTCAACGTATTTTCTTCCGGGCATAAAGAAAAATGATTTCAATTTTTTGTTTATTGCCATTAGTAATTTACTCATAAAAAATATTAGTGCGATTTTCGATTGTTATTTATTTTTGAATAGATAGTGAAATAGTATATTACATACCTTGACCAGTAAAGAAGAAGACCTCAGATCTCATGTTTGTCAGATTACATGTGATCTGAGACTTTTTTTATTTTACTGACCTAGGTATGTAATATACTATTTATTATTAATTTGGCTATGAATAAATTATACAAAATATTTAAATCATTTGTCTAAAATAAAGTTATGGGTCTTGATAGCTATCACCTAACTAGAGTTAATTTTAGTTAAAAGTAAACTATCAATTTTATTAGTTTAAGTTATCAATTAAATTATTATTAAATAGTATATTACACACCAAGAGAAGAAAGTAGGAAATTCCAACTCACGTGTATAATTGCCTACCCAAACCAAAAGTGAGCTTACATCATCGTCTATACGATTTTTCACCAGATCTGCACCTGAAACGAAATATTCTTGCCTCTGTTTGTGAGAACAATGGCACATGTACGAATTTTTATCATTTGTTTTTTCATAAAAGAGAAGAATGACTTTCCTCCCTCTAAAGAGCGTAGGAATGTAAACTTTCGATGCAAGTATGGTGAAATCTCTGCCTAAAAAATCCGATAGATTTTTATAGCTGTATGTATAAGGCCTTATACTTAACTATATCACTTCTTATAGAACTTATTCATTCTTATAAAATCTCTATAGGAATGTATGAGAATCTATTGGATTCTGTGAGATTTTCTAAACGGGGATAGTATATTGTGTGATAAGGGATAAAGCAAAACGATTTCAGATCAGGGTGAAGTTGGCTGATATCACCTGCAGTCAGAAATCGTGTTTCATCCTGAGTTACACACCATATTTTTCATGATTACCTGTATTAAAACTTGAAGTTTCAGTGCCAGCACCAATGGTGTGATCAACTATTAGTGTAAGCGTAAATTGCCATTTGCAATTTATAATTAAGCAGAAACTATAAATACTATTTATTATTCACGCTAATTTTTACAAAACTTAATCACAAAGTCAAAACTGTCATTTCCCTGTTTAGAAAACTTTATAGAATCCGATAAATTCTCATAAATTCCCATAGAGAATTTATAAGAATGAATGAATTCTATAAGAACGGCTAAAGTTAAGTATAGGGCCTATACACACAGCTATAAGAATCTATCGGATTTTTTAAGCAGGGTTATGTAAATAAAATAAATGGTCTAAAATTACTATTAAACAAATGACAAATATCAGGGTTGAAATTGCGAAAACCTTAAGTCAGCGAGCAGAAACATTATTTATTCTTTCCCAAGGGACAAAATAAGTTTGTTTCTGCCCGCTGACTAAAGGCACTCGCAATTTACGTATACGCTAATATTTGTTCGCGGCATTAGACTGAAATAAACTTGTTTCGACTGGCTGTAGAGACACTGGAATTTGAAGTTTCGATGCTGGTATCGTGAAATAGTATATTATACACCATGAAAGAAAAGTAGGAGATCTAACCCGTGTGTGTAATTGCCTACACGGAAAGAAATGTATGGCATTTATCACCATCTTATACACTATCGCATGAGTACCATAAGTATGGCGTGTAGCACCATACTTATGGCATTATGTACTATACAGTATAGTAGGAAACGTCGCAAGTATGATGATATACGCCATATACTTATGGTATTCAATGCAGTATTATATAAGAGTATGGTGATAGACGCAACACATTCCTTTGCGTGTATTCGAGCCGAAGGCGAGGGTGGCAAACATGTGGATTCAGATATCCTATCTTTCTTCGCAGTATGTATATAATTTTTTTGTAGACCTGCACCTAAAAATTTAAATTTTTGCCTCTGTTGAAGAGAAAATGGCACATGCGCTAATTTTTATCACTTGTTTTCTTGTAGAAGAGAAGAACAACTTTCTTCCCTCTGAACAGGGCAGGAATGTACTTTTGGCGCGGGTATGGTGAAAAATAATTTCATTTAAAATTAAATTATTCATTACATTATTTCAAATAGCCCATTTGATTTTCATTTGAAATTGAATTAAAAGCTAGGTTATTTTGCACTGTCCATATCCAATCCATCTATTAATCAAACTATTTTCAAATAAAAATTTTATAATTTAAACAAATAATGTAACTATTCAAGAATTAATCATTTTTTTAATGAAAACTCTCGCAGATTTGAATCACGGTGGAAACACCGTGTAAGTGTGAACACCGTGGATCCACCGTGGTTACACGGTGGGTTTGTTCCATTTTACCACCATGTATACACAGTGTATCCACTGTGACTACGCTGTGTATCCACCGTGATTCCACGGTGGCTTTACCACCGTGTATACATCGTGTTTCCACTGTGATTACGCGAAGTATCTACCGTGATTCCACGGTGACTTTGTGCGATTTCACCAGCGTGGTTCCACGGTGTATCCACTGCCTAATCACAGTGAAAACACCGTGTACACACGGTGGTAAGGCCACCGTGGAATCACGGTGGATACACCGCGTAATCACAGTGGTAAAATGAAACAAATCCACGGTGTTTCCACCGTGATTCAAATTTGCGAGGGAAATTAAAATTTTTTAATCAAAAAATTCGCAATCCTGTTTGTAAAATTATGACTTTGCTTGAATCATGCGCGCTTCAACATTGCTTCGTTCGAATTATACATCCTTATGTATGATCATACATGATTTATGAATGACTTTAGATGAACAATATACGATTATTCTTTTCTCGCCATGCATGATCATACATAATTGAGTAAAACTATCCATGATTCATGTATGCTCATACTCAACTTTGTATGAGTCATGCCTGATAGTTCTTGTCCCTTTATGTTTGATCATGCATGGTCAAGCATGATTTTGCATGTATAATCATGTCTTCGTCGTGCGTGATCATGTTTGGATTTTTTATTGAAAGAAATTTTTATTGAAATGCAACTCTCAAAGGGATCGTGGTGGAGTCATAAATGGAAATATTTCTGTTTTTTTAACTATGAGACTTACAGGCTTGAACTATTACACGAATGTTTCTTACACTTATAAGAATCCATTATTATTAGTATTGTTATCGAAAATAAACTACGAAGGGGTTTTCGTTGAAATGTCTACAGAAATAGCTATTAAAAAAAAAAATTTAATTGCGAAAAAAAAATGAAATGCTTTTAATTAGGTCTGAAATGTAATCTAATGTATTAAGAGTGTTACTTAGAGCAGGAATTATACATAATTAAGATTGATGAAAAAATCCCGGTTACTGCTGGGCTCAAACCTGCATCCTTCCGATTCAAAGTCTTTGATACTATCCACTGCGCTGCCCAAGTATGCGATTGCGTCAGTGTAAATAGTATATTTATTATAATACAAAAGAATAGCTGATAGAGTAATAAAAAATCCGTAATGCAATGATCGATGTACTCTTTGTATAAATATATCATTGTCCTGTACTTTGTTTATTTTTTAGCCAGTAAACAAAATATTAAAAGAAATTAAAAATTTTTATGGTCAAATAAATTATCAATCAATGGATTATAACTTCATGATACTTCAAGAAAATAAAAAAAAATCATTCCAACAAAATTTTATTCAACCAAAATTATTCTAGAAAGAATAGGAAAGAGGGGCACAAAACAGAATATCCTGTTCAGAAAAAGTGAAAAATAATTTGATTGTTTATAAACAATTTAGATAAAAAAATTAACTTTAACATATATATCATATATAAATGTTAAAAACATATTTGTTGTATTATTAACTTTTTTCAAAAAAAAAAAACCTTATAATGACAAATTTTGAGCATTTCGGATTATACATGAATCATAGAAGTTATTAAAATAATTATAATTTTTGTATTGGGTTATCCTACGAAGGATCTTTTGCATTGGGATGGCCCAACAAGTTCCCGATTGGGTCCCAATATGGCAAAACCAATATAAGTCACTTACTTTTGGATTGGGCTATCCCAATAAGTTCCGGATCGGATTCCGACTGGGATAGACTTACTGGTCATGCCACAGCTATTCTCAACTGCGACCCAATGTATGTATTGGGACAATTTCTAGTCAGACTTACCAATATCATCAGTTTTCCGATATTATTACCGTACTCTTACACTCAAAAAATTAAATTATAGGAATTATCATCTAGTTATGGTAAAATTCTTACCATCAATCTGATCGTAGTGAATGATTGTATAAATCATCTAAATTGTAATAATTATTATCAAGATGGTAAATGTTACAATCTGGATTATTTATACAATCATCTAGATAGTATTCACTACTATCAGATTGATGGTAAAAATTTTACTACAACTAGATGGTAACTCTTATTATTTAATTTTTTGAGTGTACCATAATTAACACTGTAATAAAAAATTTGACCGTAACGTAGTTAAATTTACCGTATTTTTACCACCACAAAGAAAAAAATATGTGACTAAGCCGTACTTTACAGTCGAGTTTCGGCTTTTTAACGATAAATTTTTCCGTGACTCTAATTAAACATGAGATATTAAAAAATACTACTATTATTTGGTTTTAGGAAGGAAGAGGAGAAGTAACTGATATAAGTGCTAGCCCGGGTCGACTGGCACCTACAAATCAGTTGCGTCCCAAAGATCCCCCTCCTATGGTCATACAAGGAGATTTTCGAAAGGTATACAACTTAGAAACAACGAAATTACTAATTTAAATGTATTTTTATGTAGCTCATTATTATTTTCATTCTTTTACTTTCTGTTGGTATACTTAAGATAGAGAATTTTACAGGTGAGTGGAATCAGCACGGAGATATTCAAGCAAATCGAAACAGTTGAGAACGATCATGATGCTTCAACTGCGGCTGCTCTGGAAGCAGTGGAAAGACACGGAGAGATGGTGGTACGAACTATTGAACCTCGACAAATAGGAAGACAAGCTGCAGGAGCTAAGAAATTCACTGCCTTTCAGGTGAGGTTTATTGAAATAACTCAAGTACTCGCCTACAAAGAATCGGTTACTATTCCCAAATAAATCAGTTAATTTATAACAGATAATCGATTGATTCACTGAAGATCGGTGATAGATTTATCATAAACACTTGTGATATATTGTGAGAAAAGTAGTTTCAACTTTTATCGTCTTGAGTGTTTAATGAACGCCCGGGAAAAACGAATTATATATGACCATATATAATCATATGTGTGCTTACTCCATATATGGCCATACATAAAAAATAAAAATATATAGTCATGTGTGATAGATTGGATAGACCATATACAGTTTGAGATGGCCATATATTTCACTTGACATGACCATGTATGAAAATTGGCAATATATCGCTTGATATGGCCGTATATATAACTTAATATGGCTTTGTATAGAAATTTTAACTAAATTTCAACTAAAAAGATTTTTTATTCTGTTTTAAATTTTTTGGCTTCTTCTTGTTCAAAATTTTCGTTTGCTTCTTATTTGGCCTTCTTTCTTTCTGTTTTGCTCTCTTTTGATGTGTCCAAGCCGTGGCGGTTCACATATTCGATACTTATGCGTGTAAAATCGTGGTTGTCGACTTTTAGATTCATAAAAATACACTTACACAAATCAGATCTTAAAAAAAATTTGACACAATATGCTTGGATACATATACATTCAAAAAATGTAAAAAAAAAAAAAAAAAAAAAAAAAAAACAAAAAAAAAAAAAACGATTTTTCAAAAATGATCAACTAGACTACCCCCTTAAGAAAAAAAAATAATTTCGTATTACTTTTATTACAATTACATAATTTTTAAAAATAAAATTTATTAAATTTAGTTGATTATTTATTAAGAACCAAATTTATCACGGTACATGGGCATTGAATATCATAATATTTTTACAAAGTTTTTATACTTAATGAATTGGAGATTCATCTATGACTTTTTTTTAACAAAAACGAGTGAAATCAGCTAAAAAACAGATTTCATCTGTAAAAACGTGCGCCAAGTAAGTATCTATAGCAGTGAAAATTATTGAAATCAAAGTAATCACCAATTATTTGAGCGGCACATAATAAAAAATTAAAATTTTTTTCCGCCGATTAGATATAATTTTTATATAATATAAAAAAAAAAGTTAAATTCAAAAATTATACAGATAAACTTGGCGAGTCAGTATTCAATTGAATAATAAGTCATAATATAGTACTGACTCGCCAAGTTTATCTGTATAATTTTTGAATTTAACTTTTTTTTTATATTATATAAAAATTATACCTAATCGGCGGAAAAAAAATTTTAACTTTTTATTATTTGCCGCTTAGGTATTTGGTGATTACTTTGATTTCAATAATTTTCACTGCGATAGATGCATACTTGGCGCACTTTTTTACAGATGAATTCTGTTTTTTGGCTGGTATAATATCAAATGCATATAATAACAAAAATAAATTTGATGCTCTTTTCTCAACAAATTGATAATTAATAATAATGAAATAAATATTTGTAACGGATATCTTGAACCAAGAAATTCTTGTTTAGACAATATTATTTTATTTTCTCTGTATCGATGGTGAACTTTTAGATATGACTATATAACTACCTATGCCCACACATAGTCATATCTACCTATAAATTAATTTATTCGAAAACTTTATATGCCCGTATATAGTTATAGATGATTCTATATAGTAATATATGGACTCTTTCGAAAAGTATATACAACTATATATGCTTCGATCAAGCTATATATGGTTACATATAATACGTGAGGTGTATAAAAATTGATGGTGCGCTTTTATATTTATGACTACATGAAACCATACATAGACATTAGGGTGCATCGTTTCGGAGCAACATTTTTTTTTAAGTGCATGTAAAAAAAATTCTATGTCGATTACAGACCTAGCTCATTGAAAAATTCGATTTCCTATTTAAATAACACGGGAAAAGTTTTTTATAACATTGAATATTTTTAACTCGTTGACAGATCGATAGATCGAATAGACTAATACATATTTTCGTAGGAAATTGAACGCTCTCCAAAAAAGTACTCTTATCATTTTTTGATAAATCCATCTGTTCAAAAGTTATTAAACTGTAAAAAATTTGTTGGACCCGGTGTGGTGTAAATGCATCGGTGTAGAAATTTTGGTGTGAAAATTACACCGAATCCCGTGTGAAATTTGAGCAATGTGAATTTTTATGTTTTACACCGCCAAACGAGTAAATGAATAAATGTAAGGGAAGGGGGCAGGGCAAAATGGGCCCCCCAAAATCGTTAATGCCTCGAAATATTTAGGGGCAAAATGGGCCCCTGAAATTTTGGATGCCTTGAAATATTTGGAGGCAAATTAGGCCCACCAAAATTCTTAACATGAAAAGTGTTGAGACGGGGAGGGGTAAAATGGGTCACAGAGGCAAAATAGGCTACTGAGACACAATAGTCCCCCCAAAATTCGTAACATGAAAAGTGTTGAGAAGGGGGGGGGGGGGGATAACATGGGTCACTGAGACAAAATGGGCCCCTTAAGAACAAAATTTTCGTATCCTCAGTTTTTTTTTACTTGTTTTACTTTTTTTTACTCTCTGCTGAGTTTTTGGTGTTAATTAGCTGTGTCTATTAAAATTACAAAATCCTAAAAAGTTGGGTAAAACGGGCGCCAACAAAACTCAATGTATGTTTCTCGTTTGTTCTATGTTTTGAAACTTTTTGCTATGTATTTACTATAAAAAAGAGTTCATGGTAAAGATTTAGACCGTAAAATAACTAAATTCAGAGTTGTCTGTTCAAATACTAGTTAGTTGATTCAAAAAAATTGAATTTTCGCGCCAAAACATAATTTTTCAAATAATCACCCGTCAAAGAACTCCTTACCATTATTCTTTACTCAATTCTGGTAAAAAAATTTTACGAACCCATTGGCTAAAAGATATTCATAGGTTTTCAAAGTCCAGGCAGCCCATTTACCCCCCCCCCCCTCCTAACACTTTTCACGTTAAAAATTTTGGGGGGACCATTTTGCCTCAGTGGCCCATTTTACCTCTGTGGCCCATTTTACTCCTCCTCATCCCAACACTTTTCATGTTAAAAATTTTGGTGGGCCCAATTTGCCCTCAAATATTTCGAGGCATAAAAAATGTTAGGGGGCTCATTCCCTCCCCCCCTTCCCTTACATTTATAAATTTACTCGTTCGGCGGTGTAAAAAATAAAAATCCACACTGCTAAAATTTCACACGGGATCGGAGTAATTTTCACACCAAAATTTTTACACCGATGCATTTACACTACACCAGGTCCATCAAATTTTTTACAGTGTAGAGCTCGAAGTAAAGTTCGAGATTTTTTTATTTTTCCGGCAAAACTATCAGACTTATCACAAAATGTTATAGGATCTTTTTTTGTTAACGATTTTATTCTCTACAAATTATTGCCAGTAAACTTTTTTTAAATTCGGCATTGTTTTCTAGTTATTTTTATTTCAATGTTGAGCTCTTGAAATCGATCAGAACACTACTTTTTTAAGAGCTTGAAATTGAAATGAAAATAATTAGACAACAATGCGGAATTTGAAAAAACTTTACTGGAAATAATTTGTAGAGAATGAAATTGTCAACAAAAAAGACTTTATCAAAGACAAATAAGATTTTGTCATAAATCTGATAGATTCGCCGAAATAGTAAAAAGATCTCGAAATTTACTATAACTCGAATCCGAGCTCTAATAACTTTTGAACAGATGGATTTCTCAAAAAATGATGAGAGACATTTTTTGTAGAGCGTTCAATTTCCTACAAAGATATGCATTAGTCTATTCGATCTATTGATGTGTTAACGAGTGACAAATATTCAAAGCTTAAAAAAAAAAATTTTCCCGTATTATTTGAATGCACGGAAAAAAAAGAACTGTTGCTACAACAGGACTTGGTCCTATAGCAGCTACAAGTAACGAGTATAATATATTAATTTAATTATATATATCAATAAATATATTTATATATATTAAGAAGGCGGCTGAGGCAGCCGTTCGGCATGCGCGTGGCTCGGGCGATCACCGAAGTTAAGTTGCATCGAGCATGATCACTACTTGGCTGGGTGACCGTTTAGCCACACGTCGGGTTCGAACGAAGGTCTCTGATCGCTAAGCGCGGGATGAAGATACAGTGATCGGTAAAATGGGAATTTTATCGATCACTGGAGCTGCACCCAAACCAAACTGTACTGGCTAGGTTTTCTCTGTGGTTTCCCTAGCCACTGCACCTCCATTGCACAAGGGAGGTTGCAGGGCATCACCGTAATGATGCAATACAGCATAAGCACAAGTCGGGCCACAGCCACACAACGGAAGGCAGAGGAGGAGAAGTAAAGCAGTTTGCGATATAAAGGCAAAAAGTGTAAAAGGCCGTAATTGCGGCTATACACTAGAAAACAATTAAAATTAAAAAAAAAAATCATATATATTAAGAAACACACTGTAAAAAATGATCGGGGTAAGTCAAGCGGTATAGGTGTTTAAATTTACGATGTTGAAATAACGTCGCCGCCGGTGTGAATATATTTTATTTTGGGAATGTGTGCACATGTGTATGCGCTCGCGCTCGCGCGCGTGTTTCTAAGTGTGTGCAATCTTGTGTGTAAGTGTGTGCACTCTTGTGTCGAGTGTGTTAATACTCTGAGCGGACGTAGTTTGTCCCGCTTTTACACCGGCTTAACAACGCCGAATTTCCCCTCTCACACCAGTGTAATTGATTTTAACCGCGCGGAGTTCAAATGAGTCCATTTTTAACACCGCTCTTTTTATAGTGTATTATTATAAAAATCGGACATAGAAATTTTTTCAATTATTGAATTTTTACCGCCAAACAATTTTGGCGCTTATTTTAACTAATTACATTTAATTCAGTTACGCATGCACAGAAGGAAGTCAAATTAGAGACATATTGAACCGGAAGTAAAGTCATCTGATTGGTGTTGATTGAAACAATTAACGTATGTTGTCAACAAAGTTGTGATCAGTTGGTATTGTTGGTATTTAATAAAAAATTCATCCTCTGCTTGCGACAGGATTATTCCTGTGATTGCAACAGGAAGATTTTTGTTGCTGCAACAGTAACATTCCTGTTTCAGCCACAGGACTAGACCTGTAACTACTACAGGACATTCCTGTTACAGCTACAGGCCTGGTCACGTAGCTATAACAGGAATATCCTAATGCAACCACTGGTTATTCTTGTTTCAGCAACAAACTCATGCTAGAGGAACGTTCCTGTTGCAGCGACATTTCTTTTTTTTCCATGTGGGAAATCAAATTTTTCATTGAGCTAGGTCTGTAATCGACATAGAATTTTTTTCCTGGCTCAAAAAATTTATTTTGAGTTAAGCTATGATTTTTTTCACATGCACTTAAAAAAAAAATTTTTTTATAATGTTCATATATAATTATATACAGCTAGAATGGAACTATCCGAAAAGTTTATATTCCCATATATGACTATATATGCCCTGATCGAGCCATACATGGCCTTAAATAATATGTTGGGTAATATAAAAATAAGTGGTGCACTTTCATATATGACTATATAGAACTATATGTGCCTTATATGGTTATGTATAGTCATATATGGAATTGTTCAAAGTGTATATATGCCCGGGCGGTCGCATCTGAGTTTTTCTTCATTTTAATACTTTTATTCGTAATTCATAAAACATATAATTTATTATTTTCAGGATTCTAAACATCTTGTGCACTTTGTAGAGATAATCAAAAGACCAGGTCAAACGTTGGGATTGTATATACGCGAAGGTAACGGGATTGATCGCAATGATGGTGTTTTCATATCGAGAATCGCAATAGAGTCAGCGGTCTACAACAGTGGCTGTTTAAAGGTAATCACAATCTATTGAAACATCCCGCCTAGAAATTTTCCCTTATTTGCTTATCATCAGGTGTCTATCGAATTTGCATAAAGTATGTCTTAATAAGGAAAATCTGATAACATTACTGGACCAACAAATCGGCCCTATATCGGGCCATTACTGGACCAAGAATGTCGACTAATGGCTCAGCAATGGCAATTTTTATCGGCCGACAAACGGCTTACAAATACGATAAATTTAGCCTGTGCTACGGTAAACCTATTGTAACATCCAGCCCTTTTATTTCACATAAGATTATTCGTATATGGTACAAAACACGTTCAAACTACGGTGAAATATAGTAAATTCAACGTAAAAAACCATAGACACCAAATTTACAGTGATGTAACAACTCGTAAAATACAAGAAATTAACCGTAGAATATGGTGAATCCACCATAAAACGGTTGGGAAATATGAAAAAACTATTATAGGACAACAGGTAAATCCACTGTAGAATAAGGCTAATCCGCTGTAGAATTGTAAGGAATCAATCGTCAACTACGGTAAATTCACCGTAGCATAGGTAAACCCACCGTAAAGTACGTTATATCCTCCGTAAAATACGTCAATTTCACAGTGGTACAAGTGAAAAATCCATAAAACAGTTACAATTAACCACAGACTAACGCGGAATCTTTTGTAAAATTCGATGAAACGACCGTAATTTACGGTAGACATTTACAGTGAAATGTGGAAAATTCACTGTAAAGTATGGTAAATCCACCGTAAAATACGGTAAAGTACGTTACAGCCTTCGTAAAATACGATAATTTCACAGAAATACGATTGCAAAATCCATCGTAAAATATTAATAATGAATCACAGAACAACGCTGAACGTTTTATTTTAAAAAACAGAAAATACACCGTAAATTACGAGGTCGAACGGACTAAAGCACAGGGCTTGAACTTCTTTCCTATTAGATGTGATGGGTCGGCAATTCGAGTCCATCATACGTTGGAAAAAATAAGGATTTCTTCTTCACCAAAGTTCAAAAGTTACCCTGATAGCCACGCTGATCGTCACCTTAACCGTTAACTTCAAGCTACGGTCGTATTCTGAAGCCAACTTAAAGGAAAGTGTTGGAGAGCAAACAGTTACCTTTAAGTTGACAGTAAATTGTCTGTAACTTGAATTCAATTTGACTACACAGAAAAAAAGGATTTTCGGCGCAAAAAATTTTTTCTTCTTCTAAGAAAATTTTTACTTGACCCAAGAAATTTTTTGTATTAAAAAGTGCAAACAAAAATTTTCTTGGGTAAGAAAAAATTTTCTTGGAACTAGAAAAAATTTCTTAGCCGAGAAAAAAATTCTTGAGCCAAAAAAAATTTTTGTCTTCAATTCATAATACAAAATATTTCTTGCGCCAAGAAATTCTTTTTTTCTGTGTACAAGTGTTACCCTGATAGCCACACTTTAAATATAATTACTCAGCAAGTTCTGCAGTAAAACATTTTTGGCTAACTTAACGACAAGTTTCTGGTAAGCCTCGGCTGGATAATACTTGCGTGCAAATTGATGCAAATCAACTGCCGGTATCTGAATGTGATTTGACAGAAAAACTTGTCGCCAATTTGAAGTCAAATTTTCAATCAACCTAACGTCATTGTCTGACAGTAACATTTGTAGTCAAATTGAATTCAAGTTATACAGACAATTTACTGTCAAGTTAAAGGTAAGTGCTTGCTCTTCAACACTTTCCTTTAAGTTGGCTTCAGAATACGGCTGTAGCTTGAAGTTAACTTACGTTTAAGGTGGCTATCAAGGTACTGTCAGACAATGACGTTAAGTTGATTGAAAATTTCACTTCAAATTGACGACAAGTTTTTCTGTCAAATTACATTCAGATGACAGCAATTGATTTGCATCAATTTGCACGCAAGTATTATCCAGCCAAGGCTTGCCAGAAACTTGTCGTTAAGTTAGCCGAAAATGTTTCTCTGCAGCACTTGCTGAGCAATTATATTTGAAGTGTAGCTGTCAGGGTAGGAATAACGTAAATTCCTTGGTTCGAGTAATTTTTTTTTTTAATGTATTTATAATTTTAAATCGCTTCAAATACTTTTGAATCGTGAAGCCGAATTCAAAAGTATTTGATATTTACAATTGTAGATCGCTCAAATATTTTGAAATTGTAAAGGTGAATTCAAAATAATAATTTTAAATCGCTTTGAATCTTTTCTAATAGCAGAAGTTAATTTAAAAGTATTTAAATTTTATAATTTTAAATCGCTTCAAATACTTTCTAATCATTAAGGTGAATTCAAAAGTATTATAAATTTTTAATTTTAAATCGCTTTGAATATTTTCTAATAGCAAAAGTGAATTTGAAAGTATTTAAATTTTATGATTTTGAATCACTTCAAATACTTTATAATCTTGAAGGTGATTTAAAAGTATTTGGATTTGGAAATTTTGAATCGTTTCAAATACTTTTCAAACCCGTACGAGAATTTGATCTGATTCGAAGGAATTCGAAATTTTGGAATCGCTTCTTTTAATCAGAGACATATGCGCCACTCGGTGTAAACTTCAATTCAACTTCAGTAGCGGACTCGTTGTACAATTGTTTCGAGAATAGTAATGTTTCGACGTGTCTCTATGAACATGGCTTCAAAAATGGCTCTCATAACTCAACAATTTGTATACAATCATCGATCGATTCTCTTTTAGGACGGCTGATATTGTTCACCGGCTAAAAATCCGCATCGTTTTTCTCAACATGACTATTATACCGCTAAATTAAGTTATATCAACGATTGTTCCACACATTAGTTCTGTTATTTCAGAATATTTATAATATCAATGATTTACAAATGGCGCAACCCTAAAAACATGGGACTTTTATACTGCAATTGGTTCTTTACTTTATTAAAATGGATCATTGAATATTTACTGCACAAACAGTCCCATCATATCACTAATTCAATCGGCGATATACTTGGGACTAGTTCGCAGTGAATATTCACAGATTTGCAATACTTTTCACTGATTCATTTTACGATAGTATGCTATGCAGAACTGATTACAATGAAGAACTCCATGTCACTCTGAAAATAGTCAGAATATCTTTCTAGGACTTAAAAATATTAATATCCTATGAAAACTCGATTTTCGAAAATTCGGTTGAAAATAATATCACTTTCCAAACTTATTAAAAATTAGCGATTTTCATTAGCGGGAAGTTAAAAATTATTTTTTATTTTTCTTGTTGAAGAATCGATTATGATAAAGGTTTGAAACTTAAAAAAATTAGCGTTTCCACACTGATAGAAGTATTTATTTGATATTAATAAATGTATTTATTTGAAGAAACAGTTTTTCAGCCTTATTTGGCTGAAATAAGCATTTATTTGCCTCAAATATAGATTTATTAATAGTTAATAAATCTCATATTTGAGTGAACATCACTGTGATTTTTGACTACAGCGCCACTTTCTATTTACAATACCTTTCAGTATACTGTCTAGTGTAACAAATTCTAAATATAATCAACTAAATATTGTTTTATAAATAAAAAAAATGCTGAATATTTTTTAAATTAATTACTGTGCGTATTATTTTCTAAAAAAAAAAAAATAAACTTAAGTGGGACTATAAATTATTTGTCATAACCCTACTTAATTAGCTTCATGTGTCATTTCCTATTCAAATAAACCATTTATTAACTATTAAGAAATATTTATTTGGTTCAAATAAATCTCATTTAATAAATCATTTAGTAACTATTCATAAATCTTATTTGGTTCAAATAAATTCGTCTATTAGTGCATAGTAACTTGACTGGACTTAAGATATGCTTATCAATTAATGCCCGTTGATATCTGTTCATGAAGGATATGAATTATCTTTGAAACATTTTAGGTTGGCGATGAGATTTTAGCAGTAAATCTCGTAGACGTGACGCATATGAGTTTAGACGATGTAGTAATTTTAATGTCCATACCAAGAAGATTAGTTTTGGCAACACGACATGGACCTCACCAAACAATCGCTCAAAGCCGTCAAAATGAGCACAAAACCCCGCCGGTAGTAGTTATTAAACGGGAACTCAATGAAGATGAAAATGATCACGTAACTAACAACCACATTAGGTAAATAACTGACTTTACATAAAATTCTATGAATCTATAGTTAGTAATATTTATTTATATATTTTTGATAGTAGAGACAGTAACAGACGGAGAGGTGATGGAAGAGAAATGCTTCCGTCTCGATCGAGGCTTGGTCTTAATGGTTTGGAGTCTAATCAAGATGCTAATGCTAGTAATGGTGATCTTTACTACAATTCTAGACCTGAAGGGCATTGGTCCTACCAACCTCCACCACCTCCAATTATTACACATCAGCCAAAACCTTCGACAACTCAACATTTTCAACCATATGAGCGAGGATATCCAAAAACCTTGGAAAGCCTGGCTGAAAAAGTAAGACAAATGTCTATTTATTGTTATAACTACTTGCAAAAAATTATGGGTCATAATATTTCAAAGAATGTTGGAAAATCCAAAAGTGTACACCTCAATCGCTCATTTTATTTTCAATTATTAATTTTTTTTTATTATTATTTCATAAGATTAATTAATTTTTTTTAAATATGAATTTTGACTTTTAAATTATTAATTTATTTCTTATTTTTAGTTGAATATATTTTTATTAAATTTTTTTTCAAATATCTCGCCTTTTTTTTCTTAGATGTCGCTCTTTTTTTCAATCTTATTGCCACGCTAGTGCTGCTGCCAGTGGTTGATGGAGTGAAAAAATGAAAAAAATAATAATAATGGCAACAATAAAAATGACAGCTAAATTTTTCGTAAATAATGAGTTTTTACGTTTTTTATTGATTACAATTAATCAAAAAGATTTAGATAGTAATTTTCAACAGGGTTCTTGCGATCAAAAATACCAAGATAATAAAAAAAAATTAAGTTGATAAGTCGTGTCTTTTGAAAGTTATGTTTCTACGAGTCCAGACACCACAATTGACGCACTGGGGGTTTCGGACTAAATCAATTTTTGTTAATTAATCGCATTATGAATCAACTAAACATTATATTGAAAAAGGGTCCTTAATAAATTTCCTTTAAAATAGTATCTACTTTCAACAACTTTAATGTATTATAAAGAAGGTAGAGAGAATTTAAAGTCAATGAAAGAGTCGAGAGCGAAAGAGCGACAGAAGAGCATGATCGTTGGACAAAATAAAATAAACTCAAATTACAGTTAGTTATTAATTGGAAGAAATTACTGTGACAATTGTATAAATTTAAATTTTTATGCTGTTTTGAGCTCTTAGCCAATTAAATCACGTTACAAATACTTTGGCTTCACATATTTTTCATTTCTTTCATATTTTAGGGATACTCATTATTTCATGAACCGATAGTTGCCCAGAGATTTGAACAGATGTCTTAGAAAACATATATGAGTTACACCTTATTCCTTAATTCATTTTCCATGTAACATGCGCAAGATTATAATAATAATAATGATAATAATAATAAGTATTAAGTCCCTTACTTACATAATTAGCCATAAAAAGTACTATCAATTTTATAAGTAATGTTATTGAATCTAATAATAATGATAATGATATTCGAGAGTGTAAATTAGTTGCCGAATAAAATTTCCAAAACATTTTATCTTAAAATTTATATTCTGATTAGGTACATTCGTTTTACACAAGCCCTATGATGCCTAATGGCAATCGTCGAATGTCAGCTGGTGGTATTCAATCAGCAGGAAACAGACTTTCAGGGCAAACGCAAGGATATGGATATTCTCAACATACACCAAGTGGAAGAATAATGCCACGAAGTGGTTCAGATCAGCATTTACCACGAGTAGATTATACAAATATTTCGACTCCAGCACGCCATACTCTCCTAAGATCAAATTTAAAATCAGGTTCTTCTACTTTGCGATATAACACGAGATATGGTACTCAGACTGATGTTCCCTCTTCGTCACAACGAAATCAAAATCAATTTGGAATATTGACAAGAAGACATCGACCTTCTATTGATTATGCTTCGGATACTGAGGCTACTTGTTCTAATTCTCCACGATCAACATATTATTACTATAGACACAATATGAAAGATCAATCTCAAAGTAATGCAGTATCTCATTTGGCAACAATGTCAAGAACTCAAATAGGCCAAAGTTCAGGTGGTTTAAGGTCAAATTCACTGCCTCGTAGTGGAAGAGCATTACCACAACAGCCAAATCTTCGAGCAGGACTTACTACTGTTGCTTCAGGTCTTATCGATCAGGAAGATAGTGATGGTGCACTTTCAGCACCTGAATTACCTTCATTTAGACGTGATAGAGGTACCTGTCATTGAAATAATATGTCTTATTAAATAAATGCAAAGTTTTTCCAGTAACTCTTGATTATAATTTTTAGGAAGGATACCTTCATCCCCTAGTGTATTTACATCTGATGAATATCGAGCATGGTTAAGTCGGACACCAAGTACGAGTGCATTGTATGAGCAAATAAGAGCGACAACCAACAGACCACCGCGGTACACTTATAGTGCTGAGAATATTCATGCTGCAGTCAATCAGGTTAATACAGATTTATATCTTTAAAAGAGTCATTATGATTTTGCCTATTAACTGTCAATTTTATGCATTAAAAGAAAACAGAGTATGGGAACTATGGTTCGTATAGGCCTCTACCAAGTACGCTAGATCGACTTTCCACAAGATCTGCGTCGGCTCAGCAAGTTAATTTGGCTAATTTAAGAGCTTCCACAGCAGTAAGTTCAACGTCTCATCGGCCCGGACCAGGACAACGATCTACTTCAGTAACTCCAAATGCTAGGACTGTTTTAAATGGACAGAAACCTTCCTTAAGTACAGTTGCTAATCAACGAGCAAATTCAGTAAGAAGAATCAGAAATTTATTAGAATTAGAACAAACTAGAAATATACCTACACCAACCCCGACAAGAACTCAAGATCAAAGACTGCTAGATATTAATCCTGCAGGCAAGTGTTTTTTTCATTTCTCATCCATTATCCAATCTAAATTAGCTAATACTATTTACAGAATTTCTTAAGTATAAAATAGAGAAGCCACCAATAGTTGGCACGCCTAGCTCAACAAGCTCACTATTAAGTTCCCTCGGTGATACTTCTAGTAGTGATTTCACCAGCGGTATCAGTGGATTACTCTGGGTCCATCTTCTGGCTGGCCGTGGTCTTCGATCAACGACATCTTCATCAGCTGCTACAACACCTTCTACACCATCAGGTCAACCGAATATAGCTAATTGTGGTTTAAGAGATCTATACTGCGTTCTAGAATGTGATCGAGTACATAAAGCCCGTACTGTTGTACGTACGGGTGATCTTATGTTCGATTGGGATGAAACTTTTGAATTAGATTTAGTCGGAAATCGTCAACTTGACTTACTTGTTTATTCGTGGGATCCCCAACATAGGCATAAATTATGTTACAAAGGATCAGTTCATCTTGCGACACTACTTAAAGAGTCTCCAATCCATCAATTAGCTCTTAAAGTGGAGCCTCGAGGAACTATTTACTTAAGATTACGTTATACAGATGCTCATCAAACATTCAAAAGACGAGGACTTCCAGTCATATCTTTGACCACTAGAATCGCGCCTCTTTTCGGCGTTGATCTAGATACAGTGGTTAGTATCACTAGTTTGTTTAATATTTTTGTCGTGCCTCCATAGGATCGACTACTTGTATAAATGCAGTAAAAATACCATACATATATTTTTGTACGAATATATATTTTTATATATGGCTCAGTCAATTACAAACTAAGCTCATCAAAAAATTCGATTTCCCGTTTAAATTACATTGAAATATATGTTAGTTTTTCCATACTAGATAAATTTAGATGATAATAGACTTTGAAATTAGAATCATCAACCAAGTCTTAATAAATACCGTTTTACGTAGAGACATACCTTACTGATGATATTGTATTTTTTATTTTGCGTGCAATTTAAGGTCAGTAGAGAGAGTAAAACTGGTGGAGTGCCTGGTGGGGTTTCCACAGCATTGGCGATGAACAATGCAATGAATATTCCAATAATCGTCTGGCGCTGTGTTGAAGAAGTTGAAAGACGAGGACTTGATATAATTGGTTTATATAGGCTTTGTGGATCAGCTACTAAGAAAAGAATACTTAGAGAGGCCTTTGAGCGCAATGCTAGATCAGTAGATCTTTCTCCTGATAATGTGCCTGACATTAATGTCATTACGGGAGTACTTAAAGATTATTTAAGAGAACTACCAGAACCACTGTTCACTAAGTGCCTCTATCAAATGATGGTCGATGCATTAGCTGTATGTCTCCCAGATGATCCACAAGGTAATGCTAAACTTATGTTTAGCATTCTTGACTGTTTACCAAAAGTGAATAAGGTAAAAATCAGTTGTCTATAATTCAATTTATTTTACATCATCTATACCTCTAACATTTTTTTTGTTGGTTCTAGTGTACCTTGATATATTTATTGGATCATTTAGCATTGGTGTTGTCACAATGTAACAAAATGTCACCAGCCAGTTTGGCGGTTTGTTTCGGACCAGTATTAATGTTACATTCAGATGACTCATCGCTTTTAGATTTTCAACAACCCATTGCAGTTCTGAAATACCTTCTTGAGATATGGCCAGTTAAGTCAGGTAATGTTTTCAATGAATGTATAGCTTACATTTGATACGAACTGAGTAATCAGCGGATTTTGTCACAGACAGTTCGGAAGATTTCTTCAGTCGGTTCAACACTTCCTCGAGTTACGCCAGCAATCGGGCTTACCAGCAGTACCAGCAGCAGCAATATTATCAGCAATCACCATCCATCACTGCCACAACTTCATCAGTTATCCCAGCAACAACAAAATCCTGTATATCAGGGCACATTAACTCGAACCGCGCAGCCTTGGCAGCCGCCACTCTCACTTCATCATCCATCTCTCAATTTAGCTCCTATGGGATACGCCCCATCAACTCGTCCACCCCTACAGGGCAAATCAAATCAGGTATTAAATTCGACAGATTTATAGATTTGAAAAAAGAAAATAATCATCATTAAGAAAAATTAAAAAAAAAAAAAATGATAGGCTTGTGCACAAATTTTATTTCTATTTATATTATTCTATGCATTTTATTATGTGGGATGCACTCGTACGGAGATTTTCAATTTTTTTTTTTTTAAATATTTTTATTCGTTTTTCATAGGTCATATTTAACAATAAATTAGAAAAAAGTCATTCAGAAAGTTGCTTGGCTGATCTTATTTTAATTATTATTTTTTTTTTTTTTATGATATTTATTTAGAGCTAACGCAATTTGCCAACTCTACCAAACAGCTGACAGCACAGAGACAACGCATCTGCACAGGTACTCGATCCTTAAGGTTCTTCCCCCCATCAGACAATATATAGCGAGTTTATTATCAGTTTGATCATTAGTCTCATGAGTTTTTTGTCATGAAAAAATATAGAATAAGTAAAAACAGATCTCTTATTACGTAAATAGAAAAAAAAATACAGGATCTCCTATCTCCTATTTTCATATTATTTTTTTCTAATCTTTTCTTTCATTTATGTCGCTTGAATTCCTACTTTACTTAATTATTATTTCTCCGTACGAATCGACGAAAGAGCGCATGCCATTCACATCTCATCTCAATAATCTCAATCAAAAACCTCTCAATTTAAAAGTATCTCATTTAATTATAATTATAAATAAGGTAAAAAGCACCAGTTACTGACACTCACTGGTTAAACAAAACGATTCACGCAATGTTGAATATATATATAGTATATCTACATAGTAGTCTACAATCTATAAAACTGAATCGTTTTGAATTGCTTTGAATAGTTTCTAATCGTTTTGAATCATTCTTTTTGATCAGGACTATAAGAGACACGATTATAATATCATTTTTTTTACCATATTAACGATTGATATTATTGAATTTGGATTTTAACAGTGTCTTGATCAATCTTTTAATTCATAAAATTCATGTTTTTCGATAATAATACATTAGATTTACTAATTAATTTCAAGTGATGAAATAAATAACCAGAATACACCAATTATTGATAGGTTAAAAACTCGACTTATCTGACTATCGACATGCTGTTCTTACAATTATTGACACACGCAATGCGCATAAGTCATTAATCTGTAGAACTAAATGTAAGGAATAAAGTTTCCAAATAATTTCTAATTTATTAATTATTATTCAATTAATCTCTTTGTTTTATAACAATTCAATAGTAAACACTTGGTAGCGTGGGTTCGCCGGAATTGTCGTTAATTTTGTTTCAATATTAATTAACAAATAAATAAATTATAGATGCCTAGTTAAATGTTGTTAATTATTAATTTTACATTTTTTTTCTTACTTCTTAAGTTTCAGTTGACAAAATAAAATTTTAATTTCATGAAATTTCAGCAACACGACTTTGGATTCTTAATTTTCAATTTAAAATTAATAGTAACCGGGATGACCCGCCGAATGACCGGGGCGAGTCGCCCCGATCAAACTTACAATTTTTCTAATAAGGATAATTCGAAAAATTTTGAAGGTTTATGTCTTAGGTGACCGGCGCGACCTCACGCTCCCCTACTCGCAGTTCGAGTGTGTAGATTATAAAATATTATTTTATTACTACTGAGTGTTCAATAACTTGATATAATTTAGAACAGTGCAAACACTCAAGTTCACGAACGGTACTATCTTTTTTGCACTTATGCATTAAATGAAATCTTTGCCCGAGTTGTTCTTTTAAACAAACGAATATTATCAAACAATTAAAGTGCACTTCGCTAGATTAGACAGTAGTGCATCAATGTGCAGTCTGCAGTTTGTATTTAAAGATTTTGTTTCCGAAAAAAACCCAGCCGAAAATATCTGATAACCCCTGTTAATCCGACAATAGTAACAGCAATAATATTCTTCCTGGGCTGACCCGTGTTGTCACTCACCAAAATAATCTGATTTATCTTGGAATTTCACAGTAGAAAATCTTATGAGCTACTCAGACAGGTGTAAATAATTTATCTCGTGCAATATAAATCTCTCCATTCGTGACTATAACGATGAATAAACTTTTTTAACAAATACCAATCAGACGATCTCTCGGCCCATAGAAATAATATCCTCAAAACAGTCAATGATTACGGCAAGGAATAATAGTCAGAAATTTGGATGAATGGATTCCATTAAAATAATTAGATTTAAATTATCTATGTAAATAAAATGATAGAGGTCTGCAGTTGTCCGTGCATCACAGAAAAACTACTGGATAGATTTCAATTCAGTTTTCTAAGTTTTATTTCTTAGACATTTGGCCCTTATCTAAAAAAAATCTGTCTATTAGTTGACCCTGTGGACCAACCCCAAAACTTCCAGCTATTTTCAAGCTCTTCGATCTCGAAAATACGTTTGTGTGCCATTGTTTTCGAAAAAAAAAAACGTTTCTCAACATTTATTTCTTCAACGATATCTCTAGAACGAATTAGCCGATTGAAACGCTTGAGGTGGCAATCGACGCGTTTTATTAAGCTCTAGAGCTGAATATATTTTGAAGTTGATCGTTGAATTTGTTTTCGAGAAATAAAAAAAAAAAATTTTTTCATAATTCGCAAATATTTTCGAGTCTACTTGATCAAATGATTTGAAATTTTCAGGAAAGTTGATGGCCAACAAGTTCTTTCGATTTCCGCCTTAACCATCCAAATCAGTTCATTAGATAAAAAGTTATAGACCGTTTACACACACACACACACACACACGCGCGGCTCGATTTTCGAAAATCGGGATGAAAACAATAACTTCCCAAATTTTTTGAAAATCATCGATTTGCTTAGCAGGAAATGAAAAATTATTGCGATATTTTCAGTTAATATAAAGTTATTTAAAATTTAAGAAACAACAATTTCTATTCGCTCTGAGTGAAGCCATGGAAGGGAAATTAAATCGACTGAAGCTTTGGCAGTGGTTACTTTCAGAGTTACGGGAGGCTATTATTACTAAAATTGTAAGCAAGCACACGTGAAAGTATTTATTTTGTTATTACAATGAAACCTGTATAAGTGAGACTTGAAGGGACTAAGATTTTTTTCTCACTTATAGAGGTTTCTCACTTACCCGAGTTTCTCACACAGAGAGGGAAACTCAGATAGACAAGGTCAGAGAATAATAAATAGAAATAGAGAATATACATTACTATACTGTATAATGAAGTACAGTAATTCACTTATAAAATTCGGTCATTTTAGTTTGCTTTAAGTTACAATCAGCAGTCAACAATTTTTCAATATCAAATAATTTGTCAAAAATAGTTTTATCACTAATATTAGAAAATTCAAAATATTTATGCAATGTCCACAATGCTTTTTCCGCGTCAGATTTGTATACTTTCTCAATTGTTGCTTGTTCTTTTTCTTCTGCCTCTTCTGTTTCTATACATGAGATTGCAGCAGAAACGATATCATTATTGGTCAATTCCCATGAAATCATCACGTCCTCATCAATATTGACATATTCGTTGAATTGCAGTTGCTGGTTGTCATCATTTATTACTCGAGCCCAAACATTGTCACTAATCGTAGTTATTTCTTTTACTTGTTCTTGTTCATTAGCCGAATCAAACGCATGTAACTTGAAACCTGATTTTCTAAAACAATGTGCGATTGTAGTTTTACTGATAAAAAACCAAGCTTTTCTAGCGAATCTGAATTCTATCTTTATTTCTTATTATTTGGTACAATGTTGACCTTGGCACAGTGAATTCTTGGCACAATTCATCAAACAATTTATCACTTTCGTGAGACGCTATTAACTTCGATTTTTCAGTTGCTGACAGACAATGTAATTTTCTTCTCGACATTTTGGCTCATATTAATGAATGATACTGAATGACTGAAGAAAAATGAATGACGAATACTAAATACACATTAATGAACGCATACTAAAAGAATGTTGCCAATACAATAGGATAAATAGCTTTAAATATGAGAGAAAAGAACTAGTAAGTCCTGAAAAAATGTCTCACTTATAGAGGTTTTTCAGTGCAGATGTACCGGGACCTGAGAAAAAGTCTCACTTATAGAGTTTTCTCACTTATCCAGGTCCCACTTATCCAGATTTCACTGTATTTAATTATTTATTAGGTAGATTTTTCTAAAATCTGACTATTGTATTTGTCCTCATGGTGATTTTTCAAGGAATTTTGTCAAAACCTATAATAATTAGGTGAGTAGGGTTCAAAAATACCATTCGTTAAAAAATTTATATATGTATGTATATTAGACTGGGCCAAAAAATTGACTATTATATTTTTTCTTAGCTGTATTAAAATTTAATTCCCTACAAAAAAGGTCAAATTGAAAATTTTTGTCAGACAAGCTGTTTCCGTTTAATTAAGCTTAATAAATTGGTATATTTTTTCGATTTAACATTTTTACTTTTGAATTTTGTAACTAGCGAATCGATAAATATCTAAAAAAGACCATGACCGATTCTTGAAGGAAATTTAATGCTTTACAAAAAAGGTCTCTTAACATTTTTTGCTAAATGCACTCCTTCGAAAGTTATTCAAGGTTGAAGTTGAGTCAAAACGGTTTTAATAACCTGTATAACCGGTGGACCTGGCTGGCTAGCTTTTGTCCAGGCCCCGGTTACTGATAATTAACTTAATTAATTTAATCTTATGGGCTCGGGGGGCTCGCCTCGTTCCCTGAAAATTGGCGCTTATGAATTATTAAAGGAAAGAAATGCCTGGTGGTTTATTCAGTGAAAGATTTGGTTTTGCATTATCAAAGAGTAAATATTATATTTATTCAACCAAATACCCATTTACAATATGAAAATTTCCCCAATAGAATTAATTAGAATAAATTTTGTATATAAGTTTTTGATATTTTAATTTACGCGGGAGGATACCAAGTATAAATTTAATTTAGAGGAGACGGAATCCCACTTACGCTGTACCTTACTGCATGCTCCATTCCTGTAGTTGTGAATGGAAAAATGACCCTCAATAAGCGTAGGCAGCAAACTTGGCAGCAACGTTGTAGGCCCAATCTTCGGTGGTAGAAAATGGCAGGAAGCGAACAGCAATGGTGTGATAACACTCACGAATTTTATCGGCACAAATCAAATTTAACTTTGACTTTATCAAACGACCGTGTGTAGAAATTTGACTAGAAATGCGGTCAATTAAAACGTTCTTTAAATAAATAATTTATAAAATAATCACTGCGGCTATTAATAACGGACAAACAAACTCAAAGATATAAACTAAATTAAATAAAATGATCACTGGACTAAATGGCTAGATGTGACTAGACATCGTTAGGTCTGCTCAAGTAAATTATAATGAGCTCTGGTTGTAGAGTACGAACCTCGCTAGGCGTCATCAGTCCACTACCCTACTGGTCCACTCTGGGTGGTAGCCGGGGCCTAAGTCTCTGAGCAACTGCTTGCTGGCCCTTTTAAAGGAAAATCTTGAGGGTGGGAAACTACCCTACTATTAATAGAATTCGATCTAAGAGGCCTTTGACCTGGCCCCGGGTGACTAAAGAGTGTTAATTAAGGTATAATTATCACTATAAATGGCTGTGAGATCAGTTGGATTTTCGTGCTCGATTTTCAAGTCGAAAATCAAAACCGCACTGTTACACCTGAATAACTCGACGGAGTGAATTTAGCAAAAAATGTTAAGAGACCTTTTTTAGGTAGATTTCTTTAGAAATCGGCCTATTGCAATGGGTCTCATGATCGAATTATCACAGAATTTTGTTACCATATGTCTTATTTTACCTCGTAAAGTCAAAAAATACCACCCGCTCAATAGTATATTACACACCTAGGGAAGTTGTTGGCCGAGGCGAAGCCGAGGTCAACAAACATGTGATCTTAGGCTTTCTTATTTACTTCCCGCGGAGTGTATACTATTTTTCTCGTCGACGGAGGCGGAAAGCAGTAACTTCGTTTTGCACTGCGGGACGAAAGTTGACGCTTTCCGCCCGGAGGCGAGAAAAAGTTTATATACAGTCGAGTCTCGTTATGAACCCGCATAAAGGGGTGTAGGGGAATATAATTCTAAGAATTTGTGTACCCCTACTCTGTCAGCGCAGGCGACAGTCGTGAGTTGAACTTCCCCTACTTTTTAAGCGTGTGAGTGTGTACGTGATTGTTTCCAGTATCTCGTTATGAGTCCGTTTGACTTGAGTGTTATATTTCTCATAGTAATACAGCTATACAGTGTCTTGCTTATAAACAAATAATAGGACTAATATGATAAATAAACTCTTAATTTCTTTTCATGAATATACGGTCTCATATCGAGACTCTGAAATTAATTTTTTTTTCACGTTGTGGAGGGGGAAGGTCTTCCGTGGAAATCCTGGTTCACGGACTCATAACGAGCGGACTCATAACGAGACTCGACTGTATATATATATATATATATATATATATATATATATATATATATATATATATATACAATATAACGCGCTTTGTCATCACGATAGCGCCCGCAATTCATAACGGATCTTAATGAAATGATATACACTTATTTATTGGACGATTACCTTGATCAAATTCGAAGATGAGCCCAATCGGTCGATTAGTTTGGAAGTTGTGAGTGTTTGAAATTTTTTTTTGATTTTCATAAAAATGAATTTTCTGGCTTTATCTTAAAATAACTTTTGAACCGAAAATGATAACTCAATTCTGAAAAAGTATCTTAAAATTTGAACGATTAGCTTTAATTCTGACTGTAATACTTGATTTTTTGAAGCATCTTTTCTAATAATTTGATGATATCGAAAATTTCAAAAAAAATAAAAAAAACTTAGTTTTGCAGCTTCATCTTCTAATAACTTCTAATTGATAAGGCATAACTCATTTTCTTGAAATTCATATTTAAGCTTACAAAATAAGTATTAATTACACTATTGTAGCTTTATTGTATTTACATAAGAAATCTACCTTTCCATTCCGGGTAAGACCGGATGGCTCTTTTTTTGTAGAGCATTCAATTTCCTTCAAGAATCGGTCATGGTCTTTTTTAGAAATTTATCGATTCGTCAGTTACAAAATTCAAAAGTAAAAATGTTAAATCGAAAAAATATACCAATTTCTTAAGCTTAATTAAACAGAAACGGCTTGTCTGACGAAAATTTTCAATCAGACCTTTTTTGTAGGAAATTAAATTTTTCATAAGAATAAGTGAAAACTTTTTTTAAATCAATGTTTTAGCAGTTCTGACGTAAAACATCAAATTATGAATTAAAATTAAAAATAGCGATGATAGACCACTGAAAATTAATATTAAGGGCTCAAACTTTCATGAAATTTTTTTTTGTCATTCTGAATACTATTTTCGAAATAGCTAAGAAAAAAAATAATAGTCAATTTTTTGGCCCAGTCTAATATATATATATATATATATGGGATATAACGCGGTTTTGTCATCACGATAGCGTCTACAATTCTTATCAGATCCTAATGAAATTTTCTACACTTATTCTATAGACGATTGTCACGGTTAAGTTCGAAGATGGGCTGAATCGGTCAAGTAGTTTAGAAGTTATGGCTGTTTGAAATTTCCACGATTTTTCGAAAAAATAAGTATTTATCCACTTTCAAGTTTATATTATTTCAAAACTAATACTCATAGACAATTTCCGTGAAAATTATTTGAAAGCTTGTCTAATAAGCTTTAATTTGTGACCTCAATCTTTATGATTTGACCTTTTCTTCTAATAATTTGATAGCCTTGAAAATTTTAATGGAATCAAAAAAAGATGAAAATATGGTTTTCATTCCACGTAACTTATGCATGTCCCATTATAATCCAGTTTCGTCAGTTGTATTTTACTCTGCACAAAATAACCTGTAAATTTCACAGTTATTTATATTTTAGAAGCATTTCTTTTATTTCATTATGATGCTTCAATCGTATCTGCACGTCCTATAGTTATAACTGGTCTTGCCATCGTAATAGCGATTACAATTATGATCTAATACTAATTAGATTTTCTATATTTTGTTTATGTGAAGGTTAGTTTGGTACATTACCGATATAATGTTTTGTCAAATCAATTATCTGAAGTTCTCTATCGAAAATAGTCGTTGTCTTTTTTACCCTCACTCTTAGAAAATGAGCCTAATTTCATATTATGACTATATCCTAACATGTATCGCAAGATATGTATATATAAAACTTTTTATATAGATTAATTGGTAAATCTACCTTCCATTTCGGCTGCCGAATGGCCTTTTTTTTAATTTTGATTTTTTCCTTAGTATCATTTTTTGACTTTGATATGAATTTCAAAAAACTTAACCTAAATATTTACTGCATCCTTTCTTATATTTTATCATTATACTTACTTGTTGTTGATTCGTTTAGCTAAAAAACAAAACTGCAATTACTGTAAAACTGTCACATATTTTTGCGAACTTTTTTTTTTACTATTATTTATAATATTTAATTATTTTTATGTTTCTTGCTATTAAATGCGTATAAAAACATACTCTGACAACCTCCCGAAGTTCATATTTTGACTGGCGCTGCAGTCACACGTCACACCCATAGCGAATAAGCACTACGTGCTCAGTGATGTGTTTCCTTGCCGCGGAGAAGTGGGGGGAGCGGTGTAGCGCGCATGCGTAGGAGAGGAGGTCTCTTCAACCTCTGCCTCATGCTAAAGTTTGGGCCGACTGTTATGGGGCTAACTGGAATATTAACAATTGACTCTATCCTGTGGTTTTACTACTCACAATTTTTTTTTTTTTTTACATTGAAAAGTGTCAGAGAATAAGAATATTTACTTATGTTCTAACGGTAAATGCTAGGATATTGATATCAATAATCAAAATAAAATATAGAGTCATCTAACATTACAAAACTCCCAGTCAAGCGGGTGGGTAGCAGCTAGTACTAAAATAAATGTGTTTGTACACTTGAATGGCAGCCCAGAGAAGAACCTCCTTCTCGCTGCTATCCTTGAAGTTGTCCATCAACTTCCAAATGGTGATAGACGATACATTAATTTAGCACCATCTATTAGAATCTGACGTCGATACAGGTTATCAACCGTTTAATTGATTTTGTCTCTCCATCCTGGGGGACATGCCAAATAGACTCGAACAGTGTCGCTTCTGCCACTTGACTATGAATATCCCTCAATTGATTATAGTAAGAGAAAACACCGATAGTACAGATCGAATTAGTGGGTCGATTTAAGTCCCTCCAGGGCCGTAAGCACATCACGTGGGGCTCTCGGTGAGGCATTCTTACGAATATTTCTCTCCTCGATTCTTGGTCCTTGAAACAACCTGTAACCAAAAAAATCTTTCTCTGGACAGCCACGTGAATAGTTTAAATAAAAATAACAAAAATGATGATCGTTTCGTCACATATTATTAGCAACATTTTATTATTAATTATTTTTCTTTATTGATTATAAATTTTAATTTTATAATATATTGATGAAATACTTATGTACAGGTGATAATATCATCTCCCGGTTCACCTAGCAGTGAGGAATCAGCTTCACCTGAGCCAAATAACAAAAGCATACAAAATAAATCTAATTCGACGACTGAAACAACGTCTTCAACAATAATGAATTCAACTAGAATCGAACAAAGTACTCCAACAAGTAATGCAGACACTGAAGAAGGAAATCAACCACAATCAAATGATCGTGAACAAGGAGTTGAAACTGATGGTGAAGTTAGTGATGATGATCAAATTTTAAAACGTAACGAACTTTAAATATTTAATGAAATTTGTCAAACTATTGGTAAGATATCAACCATAACAAATAAGTCGGCACAAATTAAATAAAATTTACAAGATAACGCCAAAAGTCTTTTCATATCTGTTCGATTAATACACATTAATACACAGTCTGACCAATGCATCAATTGGAACCAAATCTTTGGTAACCATATAAATTAATAATATTTATTATATTAACAATAATAATAATTGTATTAACCTTAATATTCCGTAAAAATAAAGTCATGTCCAACCGACTCGGACATTTTTTATCGATCGCGTTTATATTTCAATTTTTCGATCATGAAATTTATAATAAAACATGGGTCTCGATACCTCTTCATTAAAATAGATGCTTCGTAAAATATCAAAGTATATAATTTGTGAACAAGTGTGTGTTGTTATTATGCCCGAAAAAAGTAAGAGAACCATGTCTCACATAATTAATCTGAGTACAAGTATAGACTTTTAAAAAAGTGTCATGTCTAAATAGATCTATTGGAACTTTAGTAGATCTGTTTAAGACTTTTCATTTATTCTATCGAGTAAGATAATTTTTTTTTCTTTCGAGTACTTACGTTTGTTTTTAAGTTTTAGGCGTAATTTGATTTGTGATCGTTTATCAAAACAACCATTTTTGGAAGAATGTTTTATTAGTTGATATTAATCAATCGAACATTTTTTTTAAACGAATCCCTCGAAAATTTTTAAGTACTTCGAATATCAGTATTAAATGTTCAAATGATTAAAATTTCATAAAAAAATTGAAAGAGTAGATATGACAGAAAAATCAAAGTTTTGAATTTATTATTGACTACAATGTCAATAAGACAAAATCTACATGATTTTAATAGATTACTTGAGAAGTTATTACTTTAAAAAATCATCGAATTTAAATAAAGTACGAAAATAATCACCATATTACTATATATATTTATATATACATGGGTCATTCCTTACCAAATTTCCTATTTTTTGTATTTTTGGTTCGGCTTGTGTTTTTAAATATTTTTGTGTGTAGAAAGGAATTTACTTTTTCATTTTTTTACGCTAAATCATTGTCAATTCATGAGTTGTAAAAATTTTAGTGATTCATAAAAATTGTGATTTTATAAATTAGAAAAATTTACAACTTCTAGTAGATTAAAAATTGTTTATATAGAGAAAATTTTATTTGTCTTGCAATTAAGTTTATAAAAGAATATCTAAAAGAAATCATTTCTTCACAGTTATTGTAGAATTTGAATTTAAAATTTGATTTTCTTAGAGGGTCAATAGTTATTTTCGTCCAAGTATTGATCTCAATAAACAAAAAAAAACCTCCGAACCCAAAAATAAAGAATAAGAGCTGATGATTCTATAATCTCGTAATCTACATTTTGATTTTTCAAAAATTTTCATTTGTTTATGTGAAAAATGTGGACGAGGTTTTCATTTATTCCGGTGTGCAACAAAGCTAGAATCGTTTATTCACTATAACGAAATAAAGAAAAACGATCGGACGTTTCTTACAGTACGACAATTTTTATTATTTGTCACTTTTTAATAATTATTCTTTTCAATTATTTTATTTTCAATTTTTTTTTTTTTTTTGCAAAATGGGTTCTTTTTTTTGTAATTTATACCTTAAAAAATAACTATTAAATTGAGTAGCACACATAAAAAGAGAGTTATAATCATAAAGAAACACTAAATTTTATGATATAATAATAGAATAATGAAACTTAATGTAAAACTTCTGTACTTTTTATGATTACGACTCTGGAATTCCGACGTCTGCTACTTAATTGGATAGTAATTATTGAAGCATAAATGACACAAAATTGCAACCTCACAAAAAAAAAAGAAAAAAAAATTAGAAGAAATAATAAATAATAAAAAATATTTCAATACCAAGGTGGCAATTGCTTCGGAAAGCAGTATTTTTACGTAATTAAAATATTTAAAACATAAAATATGGTACTTTACGAAAATTAAAACTTATATTCAAATATAAAAAAACTGTGAATAAATGTGTTATGGATGTTTTTTTTTTTTTTTTTTTTTTTCAAACCTGGTGACAAGTCAAATAAAATGACCCCTATGAAAATTCTGTTATCGCCTTGTTTAAAAAATCTCATAGAATCCAATAGATTCTCATGAATTCCCATAGAGATTTTATAAGAATTGATGAGTTCTATGAGAAGTGCTATAGTAAAGTATAGGGTCTTATACATATAACTATAAGAATCTATCGAATTTTTTTAGCAGGGCCGTGAATCATCCAGAAGTTATGAATTTCTCTGATAAATTAAATTAACAAATTTTCGTATTACTAAAAAATTCAACTTCCCTAGAAAACATTTTCTGATAAGGCCTAATATCGCCAAATCTAAATAATCCATATTAATATGTCAATAAGGAATTCAAGTTTTAATACATATAGCCAAAACTAGTCTGATATATCCGCATATGATTTTGTATATTCCAGTAAAATATTTTTCAATATAAACAGATATGAGAATATCAGGGTGCATATGTCGATATCAAGCCATATAAGACCATATATAAAAAAATTATATACGAATATATACGGCCGTATTAGGGGAGGTGTAGCCATGTATTTTTAAATGATTTTCTTATATGACCATATATGAGCATATCAAACTATATATGAGCTGGTCAGAATTGTTTTTTCATGGGTCAGTAGCTTACAGAGATTAAGTGCTAAGATTTAAAGGACAGCTGTCAACACACACACATGTAAAAAAATGAGCCAAACCAAAAAAAAAAGTACTCGCTAAAAATGAATTAGTGAAATTCACTGCGAATCAGTGGATAACCACCATTTCTACAGCTATAAGTATAGCACTAATTCAACCAGTTGTATACTTATAGCTGGTTCCCAGTGCATATTCCCTAATTCGCAGTACATTTCACTGATTCATTTTTAGAGAGTAAAATTAAAAATAGATTATTTGACTTTAAATGTCTCATCTATATGTGTATACAAGGGAAAAAATTTTGTAAAAATGCACAATGCAGCTAATGGCCATCCTGGTGGAGCTAGTTTACGGTAAATTACAATAAAATAACGTAAATTATGGTTTTATACCGATATACTGTGAACAACGGTAAATCTATTGTAGTTTTACGGTAAATATCTAACGTAAACACGGTAAATGAAACGTAAAGTCAATCATTATATCGTAAAATAGGTGAATTCATCGTAAATTACAACTATCCATTGTAAATTACGTTAGAATTAACGAATTTTATGGTAGGTTTTATTGTCAAATAAGGTGTACAGAATTTATGGTAATTCTACCACTATTTAAAGCCACCAGGACAATGCAAAACGCTTCGACACTTTAGTAAATTTTATGGGTGATTGAAAAGTTTTTTTTACAATTTCAAAGTTAAATTTTTATGATTCCGAAAATTTTGACACTATAACAATTAAATATGCTGATTCGGTCATACGCAACGTACTCCTTTAGTCAATTGGTTGTTTTAGATTGATAATAAATATTTTCATCCAAGCTACCTACTTCTACACGTTTAAAGACTTTTGAACTTCGACAATCGGGGTAGTACATGAGTTCAATAGTAAACTTTATTAGAGCTGTCAATTTGATTTTTTATTACTTCCCATTTCAAATGCACATGAAATTAAATCGTAAAATTGTCGAATTATTGTTTCTTTTTGTAAATAATTTACCCTGCCGGCGATCGAACTATAGTTTTTCGAAGAAAATTTTACAATTTGCGTTCATTGCAAAGCTTTAATAATATGAAGATTTAAATATTCATTCATATCAAAATCCATCATTTTTCAAATTTTGTCTTAACAATATTTAATTTCTTATAATTCTCTTCTATATTACATAGGAAAACAACCAAAGTGACTTTGAAATCATTATAAATTATCATAGTAATTCATTTTCAACTTGGCGCCATGAAAATTGATATTTGAAAAAATCCGACTTTTCATGAGATTTCGATATTTTGAGATTCTAGAAAACTACTCTGATTATCTGCAGATAAATGTGTGGTTGTCTGTATGTATCTACATAAAGGTGTTTTATTTTGCAGTAATATTTTTTTTCTTTCCTAGTTGAAAAACTGATAATTCATGAAAAAAATTCTAAGTTAATTAGAGACTCAGGCATCGAAAAATTCGATATTTAAGTAACATGAGAAACATTTGCTACAAAAAAATTTATGAAAGTCAAGTTTGTGCAGCTAATAATTCTCCAGTTACGAAGCTTGAAAGTTACATTTTAATAAAGATTGGCATAAAATTTCCTGTAATTTCGAATTTATTGCCTTTACACGAAAAATTTAAATAAATTTCCGAAAATAAAAACATTGTCATCCTTTAAACATTTGTGGACTTACTACTTACCAAAGGAACTATATTTGTTTATATTATGGAAAAAGTTAGGAAATTAAAAAATATATACTGCAATTGTTTACGATCAAGTAAAAAATAATCTTCCGAAATTCATGTCTTTACGTATTTGTAAGTCTTGAAAAAAAAATATATTAAATTCTTTCTAAATTTTAATCAATCGCGTTTTTCATGCTTAACAGTGAGATCGTTTCAATTCTGTGAAAAGTAATAAGCATCAAAAGTAAAAAAAAAAAAAAAAAAAAAAAATTAAAAAGACAGAATTAAATAGCCGTTCAAATTTTGACGCGCTGTCGACTTCTAAGTGTTCATAGTATACGATTAAAGAAAAATGATTTAAATTATGATTTCAATCGGCTTCAGATCCTCAGGAATACAAGTATACATTCATTGACATCCATAAGATTTTGTATTAAATAAATTTTTTCAAAACTAGACAAAATGCAAAGCGATTAAATATCGTCTGAGGATTAATTTTTGATCAATTTCCTACATTTTCATATATATTTATAACTATTTATGTGCACGATAAAAAGTTTAGAAATAATTTAACTTTATTGATGTATAAATTAATTTTGAGTTGATTATAATGCACACCTAAAGCGTTTACGCATTATATATACAATATGTATATCATTTATATCGTTATTCGTAACTTTGTAAAATCATACTTAATCATATATAACTGGATATCAACATTTAGGTATTATTTATATCTGTTTCCAAAATATCTAACTTATCACGGTCATATAGACAGGTCTGATGAACAATGCTATACTTGAATCATCGATATGATGGGTTTGTTATTGAAGCCGAGTCTTAGCTTATACTGAGAGGAACATCCTCGAGTAGGTGAATTGTCAAGCAGATCTATTTGTAGCAAATGAAGCTTTTCCGAAAAAGTTATAAAAACGACAAAAATAACTATATTGGTTTTTACCCGACAGTAACGCTAGCACTCGGCTTCGGTAAAAATTTTCCTTGAAAGGGATGTCGTCCAGATCTGTCTGTATGACCTTTCTACATAATAAAATATCCATTTATTTAACTATACAAAAAATGTGGAAAAATATAGACTCAAAGTATGTTTTCATCTGTTTAGTAGGTTGAATAAACAAATTTATTTACAATATAGTTAATCGTTTAGCCCTAAGTAGGGGGAGTAATATGATACTTGAGTTTCGTCTCCCGAACAATCCGCATAAACATGCGTGACCTTAATGCACGAAGTCAGTCAATGTAATTGTGAATATTTATAAACTCAGTTGTGTTCAAAACGTGTTGAGTGAAAGATACCGTTATTTTATTATTGATTTTTAAAGTTTACGACGTACGTAATACGTAGCGAGTAATTTAGTTTAATTTGGTTGGCTATTATTTTTTCTTCGATATGTCTCGTGGTAAACAGTTAACTGTTATTGAAAAACAGCGAATTATTGATTTAAGAAGCTGCGGTAAAACTCAAAGACAAATAGCAGATATTATTTGTAGATCCCAAAGTGTAGTGAAAAACTTTTTGAAGTTGGATGTCGAAAATTATGGAAAAAAGAAGCGTTCCGGCCGACCTCCTAAATTTCCTCCCACCGTAAAACGCGCTGTTTTAATAGAGCTATCAGTGACTGGAGCATCATCATCAACATTGGTACGCAGATTTAACTTAGACTGTGATTCTAGTCTCATAAGAAAATGGGCTGCAGAATCCGGACGGTTTAAATATCAAAAATTACTTCCTAAACCAGTTTTAAAACCACAGCATATTGAAAATAGACTTAAATTTGCAGAAAAATATATAACAAAAGGCGATTTTTGGCAACATGTTATTTTTAGTGATGAAAAAAAGTTCAATTTTGATGGTCCGGATGGATTTAAATATTATTGGCATGATTTGAGGTTTGACAGAAAAATAATGTCACGTTCAGTTCATGGTGGTATATCAGTTATAGTCTGAGGTGGTATCACTGAACATTCAAAAACGGAATTAGCGTTTTGTAATGGTCGCATGAATGCTACTAAGTATCAGAAATTATTACACGATTATCTTTTACCATTCATAACTCTGGCTGTAGACGAGAATATAGTATTCCAACAGGACAGTGCCCCAATACATGGTGCCGCAACTACAAAACAATGGTTTCGCGAAAGTCCAAAACGTTTATATCTATTGAGTTTTTTTTCTTTGCATTATTTGAATAATATTACGATTGTAATGTATATCGATTTGTTTTTGAATAAAATAATTAAATAGGTATGAGTCTATATTTTTTCACATCACTGTATATAAATATGGATAGCTATATATGATCATATAAAAAAATTTTTCTCCTGTTCATAAAATAAACATATCATATTATCAAAAATTGTAGGTTACGCTAAACAAAGAACGACAAAACGCATATGCTCGTCATTGTCTCCGTTAAATAAAAATTTGAGATTTTGCTGCTATAGTCCGCAAAAAAAAAGATCTTTTCTCCCACTATTTGGCTATGATGAAGTCCATGAATTTGCACTAACGCGCATTCGCAGTAATAACTTAATTGTAGAAAAATGGTGGGAAAAAAGATCATTCTTTTATGAACTCAAACATACCATTATTTTTCCTTCATCATGATAATATTTTGCTCATCTGCAAAGCTGAATATTATCATGGAGGAGAAAAATTATTGTAAAATGCAATATTCTCAACTTCCACCGGGGTATCTTTACTTTTAGTTTTCAATAAATCTTAGGCGTTGGCTATATTAATAATTGCGTAAACCAGAGTTTAATTTAATTAGTTTCCAGGAAGTTTGCGATATTGGAGGTCCAAAAGTGATGAATTACCACCGAACAATATAGGTTCTCTTCATTCAGTAATTTGCTGTGAAATGTCCCATACATATACACATCATTACATTCTATAAATACTAGGGTGGGCCAAAAAAAAGAACTAATTTTTTTTTCTTTAGTTACCGTGAAAAATATTGTTAGAGATGACGAAAAAAAATTCTGGTAAAGTTTGAGCTCTTAATATAAATATTAAGAGGTGGCTCTTCGGGTTTTTTAAATTCCCATTTAAATAACATGGAAAAAAAAAATTTTTTAGTTTGGAATTTTTTACCTCGGCAATGGCTCATTGTACGAATAAGCCCAGCATACATTTTTGTAGGGAATTTAACGCTCTACAAAAAAGCTCTCTTATTATTTTTCGATAAATCCACCTGTTCAAAAGTTATTCGAGCTCGAAGTCAAGTTAAAGTAAATTTCGAGATCTTTTTACTTTTTCGGTGAAACTATTGGACTTATCATAAAATGTCATAGAATCTTTTTTGTAGACTATTTTATTTCCTACAAATTATCTCTGATAAATTTTCTTTAAATTTCGTTATTTTTCTTAGTTATTTACATTTTAATGCCAAGCTCCTAAAAAAGTAGTTTTCTGATCGATTTCGAGAACTTGGCATTAAAATGGAAATAACTAGAAAACAATGCAGAGTTTGAAAAAAATTTTTCAATGATAATTTGTAGGAAATAAAATTGTCTACAAAAAAGATTCTATGACATTTTACGATAAGTCCGATAGTTTCGCCAAAAAAGTAAAAAGATCTCGAAATTTACTCTAACTTGACTTCGAGCTCGAATAACTTTTGAACAGATGGATTTATCGAAAAATGATGAGAGAGCTTTTTTGTAGAGCGTTAAATTCCCTACGAAAATGTATGCTAGGCTTATTCGTACGATGAGCCATTGCCGAGGTAAAAAATTCCAAACTAAAAAATTATTTTTTTCCATGTTATTTAAATGGGAATTAAAAAAACCCGATGAGCCACCTCTTAATATTTATATTAAGAGCTCAAACTTTACCAGATTTTTTTTTCATCATCTTTAACAATATTTTCACGGTAATTAAAGAAAAAAAAATTAGTTCTTTTTTTTGGCCCACCCTAATAAATACATATTAGGGTGATTGAAAAAAAAAAAAAATGTTTTTTTTTTTCGGAGCCAAGTTTAAAAGTTTCATTTAGGTAATACAATAGACCTATTAAAATATGAGCTTTTTATATTAATATTAAGATGGTCCGCATCGCACTTATCGATTTTCCATAAGAACACGGGAAAAATTATTTTTATTCCTTGTGATTTTTGTAACTAACGAACGATACGTTGTACAGTCAAATTCTTGGCATGTTGTTTTAGAGAATTGAATCCTCTAGAAAGAAGGTTCAAAGTAATTTTTTGGTAATTCAACTCTATCAAAAGTTATTCGAGGTCAAAGTTAAATTCACCGTTAAAGATAGCATTTTCGTCAAATAACTTCTAGATTTTTGAGTTTGGAGAGCTCAAAACGCACTGAAACTATATTTTAGAGCTCCGAGAGCTCAAAAAAACGTAACTATCGACATTTTAAGCTCGAAACACTTAAAAATTTACTAGTAGGAATATGTTTGACCGATTTGAGCTCAAAAGTAGCGGGAAGTTTCAGAGATGGCCTGCAGGGTATTTTTTCTTCTCTTTTAAAGTATATATATATATATATATATATATATATATATATATTTCTCCATTCACGTGTTTAATATATTCTCTGATTGGTTGATAATTTTTGTTAATAATGAATGGCAATCCAATCCTTTACACTTATTGTTTTACTGCCTAATATTTTATTGGCCACCCGGTGCCAACATCTTCAGACCAACTGTTAAATTTTTTTTACATAATTTTACAATTTTTGTTATTATAATTATGTATTGTTTGAAATTTTGTCTGGTATGATAATCGATTCCGCAAGATTGCAATTGAATCTACATTTTTTTTTTTACAAATTTTGAACGATAAAAATGTAATTTTACACACAAATTTTTCTGGTTGACTTAGTGGCTACGATAAATTGAAAATATTAAAAAAAAAAAGTCAACATTTTCTAATTATGATTGAAATGATATTGTGCAATCAATTTGAAATTTGATTTCTTTATTATAGTAAGAAATACAATACGTATTTTTTCATGATCTCATATAATAACAATCTTTTAGCAATCTTGCGCAAGCCTGGTCTCAAGTCCGCCAGTTGTCTATAGTTTTATATGACTGTGTATCTTGCTGCATGCACTGGTCCAAAATTTTATATTGTAAGTTTTGCGTAAGACTTGTTAAAAAAACTTTTTGTTATGTTATACTTGAAGAATTGCACAAGAATATTGAACATATCTTGCTCAACATGTATTACAACTCAGTCATATTATATTGTCTACCTCACTACCGTTTTTATCACTTTATCCTCTCTATTAGCAAATGTTTCGAGAGCTTAGTAGTACTTAATGGGAGTTACAACTCGATGTGAAAACTTTATCAATACGAAGTTTATTTTCTAAATAATAAATCCCATAGTAATTACAATACCCACTTGCATATTTATGAATTAAGTAATAGTTATGTAAAGACGTAGAAAACTAGTGGACTTATGACCATACACTGTTGAAAATTTTGTGTTCTTGTGTATAAAAATTCAATGGTTAAATATTTTGTGTCAATTATTTGACACCGTCAAGTATAAATTTAACTGAAGTTGAATATGTTATCTGATCTCAAAGAGTTTTAAACCTGTATTATTGTTTGACAGAAGTATAATGTATTAAATTAACACAAAAAATTGAGTGGACCGTTTGGGACCTGTGATTTGTGTTAAATTCAACACAAATTTTTTAACTGTGTATAGGTTTGCTCAAGATTGTCTTGTATACATCATCTTGGACAAACCCATGTATTATTATTAAAAGATTCTTGTAGTTAGTATTTTGACCAGCAACTTGAAATAAAAATTGTTACATGCCCGGGAAAAAATAATTTTGATCAATATCTACTTAGATGTACGTTAATCTCATAACTCATGTAACCTCCAAATTTCTGTCGATTAACGTACATCTCAGTAGATCTACTTAGATCAAAAAAAATTTTTAGGTTGTATGGGTTATGAGATCAACGTACATCTAAGTAGATATACGGCCATCACAATTGTGATCATTTTATATCTCCATACATCTATGTACATCTGGTTCGCCATTTTTTTGATCTCCATTGATCAACGGAGATGTGCGTAGATCAAAATTATTTTTTCCCGGGTGGGTAAATCTTCCAAAAAATTAAATTTTTAAATTGATTGAAATAAGAATTATGCCTATCCGTTCCGTGTATGGTCGGATGGCACATTTTTTTATTCAAGTATATTTACTAAAAACATTAACTGATTTGAATGTAACTTGCCACAATCGAAAATATTTATAAAAATCTAAATTTAATTTTCATCTGGAATTAATGGGTTTCGTAACTTACGAGATATGGAGATTAAAAATTTTTCAAAATCACACACGTTACGCTTCACCACGATTACTTGTAAATGTAATCAATATATCTCAAAATTAAATTAATTACTTGTTATCAATATATCTCAAAATTAAATCAGATCTAATATATATATAACGTAGTCTTTTAATGGTAAACAAAAATTATAATCAGGATGTTCATTCATAAGATTTCGCACAATATAAATTACATTCTTGTATTCTGCCAACTTTAGCATAAAAAAATCATTACGAATATTAAAGTACTTCATAATCACCTTAAAAAGTTTAAAAACATATTTCTAATATTGTGTTCGAACCCAAAGACATTGAAAAGTTTAAGGGCTAGCATGCAGGGTCAACAGTTTTTTACACTTTTGTATAGTGTCAATGTACTTAATGGTATAATTAATTTTTATTGATATTAATTCTTTATTGAAAGATAATTTGCTTCTGCACTTTAGTATAAAAAAAACATATGCCAATTCTGATTTTGAAGTAAATATAAATTTAAATCATTTTTATAATGTTGCATTATTTTCATAGTAGTTGCTGTGTCATAGTGATCATGTATCAATAAAATAGCAATCTTACATTTTAAGAAAAGTTTTAACATTGGGAGTAAATCAATACTATGGACCACGTTTAGTATATTCTAATAATAAACATAAAAATCATAAAATTCGAAATATTTTGTTACTTAATAAGAACATGATATGAAAAAACGAAATATATTACAGTAACATACAGTCAACTTTAATAACTTGATTTTAACAATATTTTCAATGACTTTAAGCACTGCTCCGTTAAACGTAATTTCTATGAAAATTAATTTCGTATGAAAACAAAATACATTGTTAAAATAATCTCTCGGTATCTTTTTTAGCAAAGAGCGATGAGCAGGTAGTGTTACTTGACCTTTAACTAGTAAAATGCTCTCAGTTTGACTGTATGAAGAAAAATAAAGCATTTTATTAGTATAACAAATATAATGACACTGAAATAATGTACAACTACACATGCAGTTTTTACAGTGGATATCTTAAACTAACATAAATTAAGAATCGTAAGTATACGATAAAAAGTATCGATTAGTGTGTCACAGCTTTTAATCCGTGCCTCTTCCTTAAATGATCTGGTACATATCTTTCTTATACAATAAATTACATTAATGCCCTATATATATATAGTATAATAGACAAACAAAATTGTCATCAGTAAGTTTCATTAATATCAAAGTCTGGACGTTGGTGCTCTTAATATATAAAAAAATATATAAAAAATTAGTTAATTTAGTGGATTTGACAGCTTTTTAGGATCGGTTTATCCGAAATATTATTCTTTGCTGAGCCGTTTTCTCGCCTAAATAGAGAATACATGCACTGTGGGGTATCCTTATCCCGAAGCCAGTTCCATGCACTGGTTAACAGGTAGTTTTGAAAAGTGATAAGACGCGGCTTCACGTTATATTTAAAAGATGTTATTTCCATTTGAATACTTGAACACATGCTTGCATGGTTTTAATAAGATAATCGACCTTGCGAACCTTTTCAATTTTGATTTTTCAAGACAAATTAATGGAGGTGCCGCAGTATTTCAGCCGGTTTATCATAATGCCCACTCCCACCTGAAGCCGTTGCCTCACTTATTTCAAGTATACAGACGAAAATATATGCAAAACAGTGCAAAATATATTATAAACACTAATTTGAGGACCTTGATTATTACATAAGAATATTAATTAAATTATAAACTGACTTTAACACTTATATAATAAAAAATGATTTTATACTGCCTTTAAAAATCATACTGTTAGTTTCAATACATTTTCGTATGCTGGACGTGTATTTGCGTTTGAAAAATTTTTATTGTAAATAATTCGATAAAAATTTGAAAAATATAAATTTTTTCGTATTTTCGATTATAGGCATTACCATAAGAAATATGGAATAAATTCTTTTCAGGATAAAATTTGTATCTTTATCTTACGATAAAAGATGTTATTCATTATTACATTTGCTACAAATATATCATGACTCGGCCCTGGTGATGAATTGTAGTTTTTAGAAATACGTCACATATGAAGTTGTTTCTACACATTTCTTAATTAGTAGACTTCAGAATTATTTTTATTTTTAGTAGTTTCAAGCTCGAATAGCTAAAAAATTTATAGCAGCAACTTTACTCTCATTACATTGGTGAAATTATACTTTTATCCATGTGTGGTTTTTTTCTGTTTTGATGTATAAATAGAGCGTTTTATTTACTTAGAAAATTAAAAAGAAAAAAATATGAATTATTATGACTTTGACGGAACGTATGCCAGAATCGATGTCAGATAACTAATTTTAATATATGCCATTGCTTTCAGCATGTTAAAATCTATGAAAAAACAAAAAAATTACAATTTCAAATCCCAAGTAAAATTAAATACGCACTGTTCATAAGAAAATGGTTCAGATCTATGTTAATTCAATTTGTTACATTTTTTATATCATCTAATTAGATGAATGTAGATCTACGTGTCAACTTATTAAATCTATCTTAATTTAAAAACTAAATACATGTTGATCTACATATAGATCGCAGTGGATCTACGTAGATCGGATGAATAATAAAATGAATTAACATACCTAAATCTACAGAGTTCTATATCAGTCAAAGTAATACACTGTAACTCGAAGTTTTAATTTAAAACACATAAGTGTTTTATTGTCATTTAAATACATTGTAGTCACTTTTTAAACACTTGCAAACGTGTAGAAAGTGACCACAATGTATTTAAATGCTAATAAAATATTTAGGTGTTTTAAATTAAAACACTTCGATATACAATGTATATCCCTGATTAAGAAAAATGATTTACTCCATGCTAAGTGTATATCTATATATTAGTCGATTCAAATTGTTTTAAATCATTTCAAATTGTTTTGAATCATTTCAAATAATTTTTTTGAATCAGGGATACATAAATGCAAGACGACGTTCATAGTAAACGAATTTAATCTACTTAGATTTAAACTATTTTTTTACGGGCATGTATTATTCAAAGTAAAAATGAATTGTATCACAATGAATAATAAAATAATAAAATATTGATGTAATCATATATCGATGAAGGTTAAACATTAAACAATTCAATCCCTCAATGGCATAATTATAAAATAATTTACAATGCTTACATAATCCTACGTCTTCGAAATATATATGGTATCGATAGATCTATATTTTTAGTCGTAAAGTATTTACCACATATCATAGACAATGGTAGAAAAAAATAATAGTTGAAGCGATAATGTGGGCCTACTTTTTATATTTCGTGAAAACTCGATGTCGATTAATTATTCAAACAACTCGCAAAGCGAGAAAGTTAGCCAATATGTGGAAATCTAAAAGATATAACTAGCCCTTTATTGATAGTTCAATTTTTAAATTAAATTCATAACATTATTTTGTAAAATAACTTTTATAAATATATATACTAGGGTGCTTCATTTCGGAGCAAATTTTTTTTTTAAGTGCATGTGGAAAAAATCATAGTTCACAAAAAAAAAAAATTTTTGCGCAAGAAAAAAAATTTTATGTCAGTTACAGACCTAGTTCATTGAAAAATTCGATTTTCCCATTTAAATAACACGGGAAAAATTTTTTTTTTAACTTTAAGTACTTTTAACTCGTTAACAAATAAATACATCAAATAGACTAATGCATATTTTTGTAGGAAATTGAACGCTCTGCAAAAAAGGACTCTTATCATTTTTTGATAAATCCATCTGTTCGAAAGTTATTAGAGCTCGAAGTAAAGTTTGAGATCTTTTTACTGCTCCGACGAAACTATCAGACTTATCACAAAATGTTATAGGATCTTTTTTGTCGACAATTTTACCCTCTAAAAATTGTTATTCGTAAAGTTTTTCCAAATTCTGCATTGTTTTCTAATTATTTTCATTTTAATTTCTATCTCTTAAAAAAGCGGTTCTGATCGATTTTAAGAGTTTGACATTGAAATGAAAATAAGTATAAAACCATGCGGAATTTGAGAAAACTTTACTGATAATAATTTGTAGAGAGTGAAATTGTCAACAAAAAATATCCTTCAACATTTTGTGATAAGTCTGATAGTTTCACCGTAAAAGTAAAAAGATCTCCAACTTTACTTCGAGCTCTAACAACTTTTGGGCAGGTGGATTTATCAAAAAATGATAAGAGACCTTTTTTGTAGAGCGTTCAATTTCCTACAAAAATATGTGTTATTCAATTTGATCTATTTATTTGTTAACGAGTTAAAAATACTTAAAGCTAAAAAAAAAATTTTTCCCGTGTTATTTAAATGGGAAAATCGAATTTTTCAATGAGCTAGGTCTGTAATCGACATAGAATTTTTTTCTTGCGCAAAAATTTTTTTTTTGTGTTGAGCTATGGTTTTTTCTACATGCACTTAAAAAAAAAATGTTGCTCCAAAATGACGCACCCTAATATATACACTGTAGTTCAGTATGAATTTATTTTTTTTATTTTATGAAATAAAATTGAGCATACTACTACGCCCAAATGGAAATACATATATGCGAAAATATATTCAGGTTATATAAAATAATAAATTTTTTGATTAATATAAACATATACTTACGTATATGCATAAGTATATTTACACATTTATACATGCATATAAACACACATATATGCGTATTTACATGCATGCACATGAAAACGTATATATGCACGTATAAATGTATAAGTAATCATTGTTTTTAAAAAAATTTTTAACCAATGATAATATTTTTTTTTTTTTTTATTATCAGTTTTTTAAAAAGCCTAGGAAAAGGTTGGTAAATAAACAGGTAAGGATTATCTCAGTGAAAGGCTTATCGATAAATAAAAAGAAAATAATTTAGTTTGGCCAAACTTGGAATTGATTCCAGATCATTGATTTTGTCTCACGCGAGTGCTTTGCCATGCAGTTAAATTACCGGGTCTTATGCTAAGCATGATGAAATTTGTCTATATCAATTGAGTCACGCGATCCATCACACAGCTACATTTGTAAAAAAAAGAAAAGTATATTTTTATACTTGTCTGATAAAAAGCATATGATAAGGTATTTATTCAAAAATTTTTTACAATTCATAATCAAAATTGAAATATGTTTCAACATACATTTTACTCATATGTTCACATTTATATTTACATGCATGTCGATACATATTTTAACATATACGTAGACCTATATGTTAGCATATATATCTCCATATATGTATACTTTTATCTAAATGAATGCCTGCATATTTGACTTCATTGATATAACATTTATTTATAATATATGTTAGATATATTTTTTAATTTATGAAAACACTTATGTGATCATCTAATGATCAAGCATTTATCTAAATAAAATTTATTTGACTCATTTTTTTTGCGCACATATATGTTATATATAATTTTCACATATATATTTTTCCATGTGGGCATGACTTTAATTGACTAGGAACATTGACTCAAAACCAATGAAAGACAATAATTAACTTATTTACAATCCGTCTCGAGATTTTAATGTTGATTAGAGACATATATACCAAATGGTTTCTTCTTTATCCTTCCCAAATCCCTCCTATCCTAATTTAATAGGAGAATTATTAAGACCGCTTCATGTACATATTCCCATATGTGTAAAGGCATGAACACATACGTTCTTGCTTTACAGTATCATTTAATCTCATCTTTAAAAATGTATAAAAATATACAACATATATAGATATATATATATATATATCTTAATTACGGTGGCCCAAAAAAACCCGTTATTTTTTTTTCAAGCCTTATATGAAAATTTATTGGTTTAACATATTTCAAAAACCGTTTCGAAAAATCAACTCAATAAAAATTTTTAAAATTGCTTACGAATTCGAAAAATCCTTAAAATTTTTGGAATCCGATTTTTTTTTTATTTTTTCTTTCTCTTGGCAAAAATATTTTCTATCTCTAAAATTAATACCATGCTGAAAATATTAGCTCAAAATATTAATTTTCTAGCGTCGCTTAAGAATTTTGAATATTAATTCATAACATGCAACTGATACTTTGAAGTTTATTTTGTATTCTTTTATAACTCAATTATCATTATTCCACTAAAATATAACTTTTGCATAACCGAAAATTTATTGGACAATCTTACACGAAAAAATTGGTTACAATTTGAAGGACCAGCAGAATCTCAAAATTGAATTAAAAAAAAATTATGTTATTATATTACAGATGTAAACTATTTCTGCCTCGTTAAAAAAAAAATTTCGACAAATAAAGTTCGTATTTGAATAATTTTTTAAATTTGCAAAATTCGTGAGCGACTCCTCATGAATTCTTATCGAGCTGATTTTTTCGGGTAGGGATCTTAAAAAATGTTAAGCCAACAAAACGTCCATATCAGACCCGAAAAAAACGGTTTTTTTTACCCTAATGTATATATATATATATATATATATATATATATATATTATATATTACAATTGGCTTTTCGACATTGATTGGTAATAATTAACTTTCAGCGGTCTCATGACAATGGTTTACTGTAACTGCCCTACTGTGGTTAGTGGAATTTATTTAGAAATTAGATTCAAACGTAGAACATCGCAAAAAAAAATGCTATCGGAAATGATAAAAAACTATAAACTTATTATTATAATTTAGAGAGAATACCTATAGGAATAAATATGGAAATTGGCTACTATAGAGATTGAAAGGCCTAATATAAAAGCGATGATTATCAAAAGTTTTATCTCAGATGAGTTATAGATGCATTTTATAATAAATATATACAAATAGTTATTGACTTGCCAATGAAATGTTAATACTAATTAATGTCATAATGATAAGATACCTCTTACTCTATCGCGAGAGAAATCGTGTACATTTATAACGATACCACTGTATCACTTGTGGGACATCACGGGTTCGTAATTCCTTCCGTTATTTTTCGGTGATTATTGATCTATTCTCTATGGTAATAGATATGATATATAGATATATATATATATATATATATATATATATGTATATGCGTTAGGATGGTCCGAAAAATCAGATATTTGTTTTTTTAAATCTCATATGATATTTTGGTGGTTAAATATGTTTTAAGAACCCTTTCTTAAAATAGGTTCGATAAAAAAATTCAAGGAGTTGCTCACAAATTCTGAAAGTTTTAAAAATGATTGAATTACGAACTTTATTTTTATAAATTTTTTCTTTTATGAAGCAAAAATGGTTTACATGTGTAATATAATAAAATACTTTTTCTTTAATACAATTTTGAGGTTCTTCTGGTTATTCAAGTCGTACCTAATTTTATCGTCTAAGATTGTCTAGTAAATTTTCGGTTATGCGAAAATTATATTTTAATGGAATGATGATAATTGAGTTGTAAAAAAATACAAAAAAGAACATTATAGTATTAATTGCATATTGTGAATTAAAATTCGAAATTCCTTAGTGGCGTTCAAAAATCACCGTTTTTAGCTCATATTTCCAACATGGTGTTGACTTTACAGATAGAAAATATTTCTGCCATCACGAGAAACGAAAAATTAGAAACTCTTGCGTTTCATAACGACTCCTTAAAAATTTCGTATCGAGTTGAATTTTGGAGAAGGTTCTTTTAATAAGTTCAATGAACATATTTTCGTATGAGACTTGAAAAAAATAGACAGTTTTTTTGAGCCACCCGAATATATATATCATATGATCCAACATATCACTACACGAGGCAAACTAATATGCTGCCGTGCTTTGGTGAAAGTGCTTACTGTCTTCAACATAAGCGACGCGGTATAAATAATAACAACTGTTTCTGATTTTTGGAAAACTATCCAATATATCTATTTGAAATTGTTTCTCTCACACATTTTGCTCTCAGATCCATACATCTTGGTTAGTAGAGATATCTTCTAAGATTAAGCAACCACTTAATTTCTACTGTTCGTAAGTTATCTTATTACAACTCTCCCATTAAGAAGAAAGGAAACTACGTTAAATTTGAGCTGGCTCTAACCGACCCAAATTACGGTAAATCTACTGTAAAATGGGGTAATTCAATAATCCACCGTAAAAATACCAATTTTCCGTGAAAATGCGGTAATTTACCGTATTTTTGTGTTGGATTTGCCATATTTTTATGGTTGAATTAACGTATTTTACCGTGGATTTTCTGTGTTTCGCAGTGAATGTCTACCATAAATTACGATCGATTTATCGTATATCTCAAAAGATTTCGCGTTGTTCGGCGATCAATTTCTAATATTTTACGAAAGGTTCGTCAGTCGTATTACTTTTGAATTACCGTATTTTACGGAGGCTTTAGCGTACTTTACCACGGCTTTACCATACTTTAAGATGATTTTACCGTATTTTACGGTGGATTTACCGTCACTTAGTTTTTCGATTATTTTACGTTTAGTGCCTATGGTTTTTTACGTTGAATTTGGCGTATTTCACGGTGGTTTGAACTTTTTTTTCCCCGAACTTTTATTCAACAAATAAATAATTTTATTTGAAATAAAAGGGCTGGATGTTATACAATAGATTTACCGTAGCATAGGGTAAATTTATCGTAACTGAAAACACGGTAGTGTCCAGTGACAAGTACATGTTCAAATACACATGTGTGTGTGCGTGTACGTGGGCGGCGCGAGACGACCGTATCTTTATACATACATAGTTCGACTCCAATTCAGACTATCCATATTTTTCTCAATTTATTTATGAACTGTTCATTGATAAGGTTCTTTCCTTATCCTTCCCAATCACCTCCTATACTAATTTTCTGTACTCATACTACGAAAAGTGTGGAAAGCTTCACGTATATAGTCCCGAATGTGTTCACACTTACATACGGGGCTATATACGTGAAGCGCTCCACACTTTTCGTATTATGAGGAAGGAGAATTAGGATAGGAGGGGATCGAGTTAAATAATGAAAGAACCTTCTCAATGAAAAGTCTATAAATAAATTGAAAAAAATTTGGATAGTTCGAACTGAGAGTTGAATCTAGACCATGTCGGTTACGCGCCAAGTACTCTCCCAGTAGAACTATCCGAACCTATGCCATATTCCGTATAACTTATCGATATCCTTTGAGCTACACCCGCCATCGAACGGTAGCATTTTTAAATTAATTGAATAATGCTATTGAGCAGGATAGTATGTATTCGCACATATATCCATATTTTTCTCAGTTTATTTATATACTTTTAATTAAGAAGGTTCCTTCCGTATCCTGCCCTATCCCCTCCTTCCTAATTCTCTTTCCTCATCATACGAAAGTGTGGAACGCTTTATGTATATAATCCCGTATGTGTGTGTGGACACATACTTTCCTGCTTAACAACATTCTTTAAAATAATTAGGGAAGCGGAAATAATACAGAGAAAGAAAAAATACAGTAAACCTACAATAGTCTACTATGAAATATGGTAAAACTCAACGTATGATGGGTTAATCCACCGTATTTTACGGTGAACCCCACGGCTGCCTAATTTCAAAACACAGTAATTGACAAAAATAAATTTTTTGAAATATGTATCGAATTATGTTCATAATACTCGACTGGAACTAAAAATACTAGAAAATCGATTTTGAAAAATTTATCCCTTACTGTGTTTTGAAATTGGGCAGCTGCCCACCTACCGGATATCTACGGTAAAATACGGAAAATCCACCGTATTTTACGGCAAACCTATCGTAGAATACGGTGGATGGACCGTAATTTATGGTGGCTTCTACTAAAGTTTTACAGTAGGTTTACCGCGAAATACGGTGAATTTACCATAAATTACGATAAATTAGGTCCATCCGGGGGGTGAATAGTTATTGTACAATCAACCCTCTACTTCTTTGTAGCAGGCACTAATTTGTTATATGAGAGGTAGATTTAACTTATTTTGGTCTCTAACCTATATTCCTTTGGTTTTTTGCTGCTTATTTAATTCAATGGATTAAATAATACATGAGAAAAAAATAATAAAACGTGTCGCAATCTATACCGTGAGAAAGTTATGGAATTTTGAAAAAAAATAAATTATTCACGCGAGGATTTAAGTGTAGAGCTAAATTGATGCCTCACTGCATTGTGTCCAATTTTCCGGGTTATCAATTGTCATATATTTAAAAATCGAGATTTTACTACACTTTTGTCTTTTTTAATCAACTTCTGAATTAAATAGTGTTTAAAAAAAAGTTTCATTTTAAAATGATTAAATTTAACGCTATATCGAAATTTTATTCGAGCCTAAATAAGTCGACCTTCACTTACAGACTATTACCCAAGTAATTTTCGCCGAATAGTTGTATAGAAATTCTCCAAAGTCATATTGAATATAATAATAATTCGAGTTAACAGTTTTGAAAACGAACAATTAACCCTTCGTCGGTCGCGTGCATTTTCCAGCCGAGTTAGGATGCATGGTGAGCGTCACGCCGTGTTAAATTGAACGTGCTGTTGCCAAATCTCAAACTGCGAATTTTATACGCTTACTCGGAATTAAATTTTTTTTTTATTTACTTAAAAAACTGTTTGCATTTATTTTATTTGAATATAATCATTAATATTAAGTAACAATTAAATTGTAAATTAAATAATGAAAGCAAAAACTAACTTGAAAAATCACTTCACTTCAATAGTTATACCACTTGTGGTAAAACTGGCTAAAATAGTGAGGTTAAAGAAACTTGGCAACAGCGCAGTTTGAAAAGGATTCGGACAATTACTCGCACCGGGCGGTGGAGCGCCGCTTTCTCGTACTCGGTCTCGAATATTAAAATTTAGAAATATTTTCCAAGTATTTTTATATTTGTAGATAGCGTTAAAATTTTCAAAATAGTTCAAAGAAGGAATTAAATTTTTTTTTAAAACTACTGCTTCAAGCGAATTTGAGAAAAAAAAAATATAAAAAAAGTGTCGCCACACTCATTACGCGACCGACGAAGGATTATATATCAAGTACTATTTTTCTTGATTTTTAACCTTTTACTAACATTATTCTTCCATGCACTTTTAATTACAAAATCTTAACATTTGCCCGAACCATAGTCATCCCGAAGAAAGCTTGGGATTTTTTCCCCCTCTATTATAATATTCTGAAAAAGATATTCTGCGCATGCGCAAATCCAAATATTATGGTGGAGGTGGAATAATTGTGGTAGGGCAAAATCCCAAATTTTCATTGGGACGACTACAGATTTCTAACTCTGAGCCATCCGGCATGTTAAGACTTACGCACACTTCAGCACTGCCGTGGATGGAACGAAAATTAACATAATGGATAGTCTTGATAAAAAAAAACTTATTAAGTATTTAGAACATAAGCTTAGTATTAACAATTTTAATTTATGTAAATTATTAAAATAAATTATTTGTATACTGATTGTGACATTAACTAAGCTCGACTTTGATATATGTCTCTAAATAAGCTGGAGAATTGATATAATTAATAATTAAAACAGTTAATACAAAAATTAATAATGTATAAATAAAAGAATAATGCTAATAGCATCTATTATAATGACAATGATAAGTATATTTACCAATATTTATATGATAACTGTATGACTGATTTCAATTACTTATAATTGTGCTGCAGTGTAAAAACGAAAATACAACTTTAACTGACGAATTGATAAAGAATGAGTGATGCCCAGAAAACTGGAGTGCTTGTGTAGTTTATATTATCATTTCGAAAAAAAAAAAATTATAATAAGAATCTTAATTACAATTGTACAAGATAATAAAGAAAGAAAAATGTATGATTGGAAAATAGAAATGTCCATCACCGACCGCTCTGTTTCGAAATAAACTTACATAAGATATTTCTTATTTAAAATAGAATTGAATGATTTCGATCTATGAAAATCGGAATAAAAAAATAGAGAGAAGTAAAAGAGCAAAAGTATAAATAACAATGCATACAGAGAATAAAAATCGAACATTTTCAAACAGAGACGGTTACAGTGCTCTTATTATTAGTCGATCATAAGTATAGAAATGTAGAATTGCGTAATATTTTTTAGTGGTAGATAGTAAAATTGTTGTTTTGTTGATTGTTTTTAATAGATTTTATTAAACTGTTCCACGTCTTGTATGGTTAGATCAGCAAACCATAGGCGTGATCTAGAAAATTCATATAAAATTTCCATCTAGCTTATTAGGTGCTTAAATGATTAATATAAATAGAAGTATTTATCATTTATGCTTCATGAAAATTGAAGGGATAGTGTTTATTATTATTTATTTATATATATTTATATATATATATATATATATATATATATATATATATATATATATATATATATCGAAGCAAATCAATATTTAACGAATGAAAAAAATAATAAAAAATTTTCTTCAGTATTAATTGTGTAATAAGCGATTTACAAAAAAAAAAAATAGATAAATATTTAATATTTGAACGATTCAGAACAATCCGTTCTTATTATTTCGAACTAAAAACTTCCATATTCTTTGACTGTTGTAGAATTCCCAAAGGTGGCTTAAAATCTCTCTAACTATTTTTTCTCAATAAAAAGCGAATAATTGGTAAATTTCTGTTTATTGTACGTCATTAAATTAAATATTTAAAAAATCAATTTTACAACTTACTAATGATTAATAACTTTTTTACAAGTTTTTAATTATTTTAATATAAAAATTAGATTGAAAGCAAAACTGTTTCTTAATTATGTTTACTTTATTAATTTGGTGATAATATATAAGCAAACGAAAAAAAATAGGTGCTGCAACAGGACTAAATCCTGTTGTATCAACAGGATTTTTATGTTACAGCAACAGGACAAATCTTGTGAGAGCAACGGGATAAAATCCTGTTGCAGCAACAGGATTTTTATGTTGCAGCAAAATGACACACCGTGTGGGAGCGACAGGATTTTTACTGTAGAATCAATAAAAGAAGTAACAAGTTTCATGCACCAATTTTTTTTGTCAGTATAGTAAAATTTCAAAATTTGAATTTTTTTTATAATTTGAATTCTTTCTAGACTGAATTTTTTTTTCAAATTTTAAAATTTTACTATACTGACAAAAAAAATTAGTACATGAAACTTGTTCCTTATCTTGTTGCTCCCACAGGATATTTCCTGTTGCCGCAACAGAATTTTATCCCGTTACTCTCACAGGATTTTGTCCTGTTGCAGCATCTATTTTTTCCGTGTAAGTGGAGTAATGTGGAAAAAGTTCAAGTGATCAGATAGCAGTGTAACAGAGAAATCTACGATCGAAAGAGTTCTGAATCGTACTCACCGAAGCACAATATTTTTTATGTTAAAAATTGAGTGAATTGTAAGATTAAGTAAATAAACGATTAATTCATTAAGGTCCAGTTTTTCAATCTACGATTTAATTAAATCTGATATTAATTTGTCTTTGTAAATTTTAAATCGAGTAAGTAAACAGGAAAATCGAAATAATTTTTTAAAAAAAAAAGTAAAAAAAAAAAAAATTTCTAAATATATTTACAATTTTGTACACATCGTTTTCAAAAATAAAATGTACGAATGATTTAGAAAAAAATCAATTGACAATTTCAACTTTTAGTAGAGTGCTGGATGTGACATCCACAACTGTATACAACATACAGAACTAAACATGTTTCTTGGTCATAACGCTAGCATAATATCAACTTTTTGATAATCTTTTACTATTTCATTAGCGATTATCTGGTTTGTTTAATAGTTCAATGAATCAATCGAAAAAAATTAAGTTCTATGCAGTAAATAAAAATATATTACTCTAACTGAGTGTTGAAAACCAATATTTCTAAATAAAACACGATATGCGGTTAACTATATAAAACAAATTAAAAATGAGGTAAAAGATCTATTATGCGATCATTTTTTGAGTTATGTGAGATAAGCTTAAAAAATTAGTAAATATAATACAAGTTTTCTTTTTCATACGTCTTATGAAAGTTTTAAATATCAAATACACAGGTCCAAATGAAATATAGTGTAAATATTTATTGTTAATGGTCGAATTTCATAAATTCAATGGACCATTAGTCGATCACAAAATAAAAAAAAAACGTTTGATAACTAGTACTTGATCAGAACATCCCAAGTATTTTATGAGTATTTAAATTCAAAATTCCTAAAGGTTTCACTTCCACATGAATATAAATTTACGGCTTTTTAAATAGTATTCCCTATTTACAGTAAATTAATAAGATGGTCAATATTTTATCATTTGATATCGAATTAATATGTAGAAAGATTTATGTAAAATTTATATTTTACGCCACATAATGTAAACATTCAAAAAATTTATGTTTTAAAATAATTAATTAATAAGTTTAATTTTCAGATATTTTACCATTGCTTTTTCAAATTGTTATGATTTATAGAAATAAATACGACAGAAAATTCAATGGCATTTATAGACATTGACAAAATTTGTTTATATCAGAATATTTATGTTTTCAATAATTTTGGACTGTCTTATTTTTTGGATGGATTCCTTGGTAGCTATAACTATTTTTCTAAGTTGCGAAGTATTATAAATTAAAAATCGTTGCATTATCGTTATTAGAGAGTATATAAAATAAAAGTATATGTAAATGTAAAAAAAATATGTGTTAATAACTCGAGTAGGAAAATACATAATGCTCTGTTTATTAAAATAATGATACTTAGAGTGTTATGCGTTTCAGAGTGGTCGATCAAGTAAATAAATAAGTTATTACGTAATAGTATACTCAAATTAAAAATTGATCAATGTACCATATCCACGATGAAAAAAATATATGGCATATATAAAATATTAATAAATTGTATAATCACAGATGTTCTCCAAGCAACATTCAGTTAAACAAAGTGGTATGTATGACAAGTACATATGCTAATAAACCATGAAGCAATTTTTGTTAAATGTATAAATAAAAGTTTGAACGAAAAATAATAAATACCATATATTATAGAAATGAATTAATACATAAACTGTTAAAAACAACAACAAAAATGAAAAAAATAATCAATAATAACATCAATCTCTTATTTATCTCACCTATAATATATGCAATATCATTATAATATGCTGCCATAAGAATACATGTCTATTATATGAAATATATGATTGAAATATAAAGAATAAATGTGTTATTGGTAAACGTTCATTTATCTTTCATCATTTTATAATTTCTTAATTTTATTATGTTACTTATACTTTTTATTATGTCCTAAGTGAATTTTTTTATGTGTTTGTGACATACAAAAGTATTTTCGAGCTCGGAAATGTATTTACAACAATGTTTTCGAGCTCTTTGAACGGGAAGCTTTGGGGCTGGCCCGCAGGCTCAACCGATAGACAGATTTTTTTTTATTAACGACGACGATACCAGGAAATACTAGTATTAATCATTTTCATCTAATTTTTACTTATATAAAGTATCTTAGTGGTAATTTGGACAGTATATATTCCCATTCGATACTTGTTTGTATTACGTTAATTTAAATAAAAATAAATGTTCATTTAAATAAATTTATTAAGAATTCTTAAAATCCAATTAATAGTTAAAATAGATTAAAAAAAAAAAGCTATCGATTTTCAAACCCTGATAGCATGAGTTGATCGTCAAAAAGTTGGTATTCATTCAAAAAGTTGCCCTGATTAAGAAAAATGATTAGCTCCATGTTAAGTGTATATCCATATATTAGTCGATTCAAATTGTTTTAAATCATTTCAAATTATTTTGAATTATTCCAAATCATTTACGCGTATCGATAGACGATAGACATAGAAATTCAGATGTCCCCGGATTCTACAGAAATTAATTATGTAGAAACACAGATTTTTGTAATGATTTTTCACAAAAAAATCCATATATCCGAGTTCCTATATTAGAATCCAGGTATATCAAAATTTTCTATGTGGATTTCCCATATGGAAATCTAGAAACTCATAGTTCCCTACATCGATTCTTTACAAATTTATACACTCTTATATTAATTTCTAGGGTTTCTTGCATACATTCATACTTTCCTATATGGATTCCAATGGGTTCTCATGCAATTCTAAATGCATTTTTTCGATAGGGTACCTATATACTACCCAGTTAATTTATTTGGATCAGTAGATTATTATTTAAAAAAAAATGTATTTCAAAATGATTATGTTTTTAATATTGATGTTTATTTTCAGTGTTTCTTTGTTATTTGTTAATTTATTAATGAGTTTTATATTTATAGATATATATATGAGTTCATTTATTTTTTAAACGTTCTATTTTTTAGTTTGTATTTTGAATTATGGGTATATTTTATTATTCATATATTTGACTATATTAAAATTTATTTGGTATATTTATAGTAATTCGTTTATTTATTTTTATATATTTATATATATGTATATACACTAACGCTAAAAATTAAAGGAACAGAAAAATTTTATAAATTTTTTAGAAATTTTTGGAAGGTTGTAACTTTGTGAAAAATAATCGTATCGAGATTTTAAAAAAGCATTTTATAACTTGAAATCTCTAGTTTCGGTGCATTTTTATCAAAATTTTTTAAAAGGTCTGGTTATTACGCTAACATGAGAAATACGGCGAGACAAAAAATTTCTAAATTTTTTATTTTTTTTTCCAAAGAGCCCATGGACCGTGGAAAAATTTTGTCAACTAAACCAATGTATAGGTCATTTGGCAAATTTATTCAGCTTCAATTTGGCTTTTTTTGAACCTCGTAGGACAATTTGTCGCAGAGATATCAGCCTTCAAACAAAAAATGATCCTTTTGGCTTTGATCATTGATATTTCAGGTACCAATGATTGCACAGTAAATTTGAGGACGGCGTTAAAAACTTGAATGAATTCTCTACAAGACCCGTTCATCATTTTTTTGAAAAAAAATTTTTGACCCCAAAAAACAAGTTTCATTTTTTTTTTCTTTGATTTTTTTTGACTTTTTTTGGAAATTTTTCGTTTTTTTTTCTCTTTCCCTCACATTTACTGAGTTACCAGTGCAAAATGAAAGAAAAGTAAAAAAAAAAAATTATTTTTTCATTTTGATTATGATTACACAATTAAAGGAACAAAACTTGTTTCTTTTAATTGTTTAGCAAAACTTTGATCGATCACCCCCAAAAACGGTTCGATAGATCAAGTTAAAAATTCACAGGGCTCTTGAGGGTACATTAAGCTAAAAAAAGTCCCTGACAACAATATTTTTTTTATCGATATTTGCAGAGTAGCGGTTGATTTGCTAAAAAACCAAAAAAAGTCATTTTTTTGTACTTACTTCTAAAGGACGTTAAAAATAAAAAAAATTGTTTTTTCAAAAAACTGATGAACGGGTCTTGCAGAGTATTTATTCAAGTTTTTAATGCCGCCCTCAAATTTACTTTGTAATCATTGGTACCTGAAATATCGATGATCAAAGCCAAAAAGATCATTTTTTGTTTGAAGGCTGATATCTCTGCGATAAATTGTCCTACGAGGTTCAAAAAAAGCCAAATTGAAGCTGAATAAATTTGCCAAATGACCTATGCATTGGTTTAGTTGACAAAATTTTTCCACGGTCCGTGGGCTCTTTGAAAAAAAAAAAAAAAAAAAATTTAGAAATTTTTTGTCTCGTGGTATTTCTCATGTTAGCGTAATAACCAGACCTTTTAAAAAATTTTGATAAACATGCACCGAAACTAGAGATTTCAAGTTATAAAATGCTTTTTTTAAAATCTCGATACGATTATTTTTACAAAGTTACAGCCTTCCAAAAATTATTAAAAAAATTTATGAAATTTTTCTGTTTCTTTAATTTTTTGCGTTAGTGTAGTATTTTATTTTAGGAAATTAATTTTTATACCGTTTTTTATATGAACTATTTTTTTTTTTTTTCGATTATTTATTCATGACTTGTGTCTCAATAGATGTTTAAAATACAGAAGTTTATTTCACAGTGTTTTCAAAAATGTACTGTGATTAATGACGAAGATAGTACGTCAGTGAGACGACAAAAGTTTCAGCTCAAAAATTGCGCTGAAACTCTAGTTATCTGGCCAGTTTCTCGTCAACTTGGCTATCAGGGTAAGATAAATAATGATGTAACCATCGTATGATAAAATTGCAAATGGTTATCGAGATCTATGTCACTATAGGGATCGTGCAAGAACTGTAGAGGCAGCACTTTCGTCGAAAGTAGAGCACCCTAGTGTTAAATAAAAAAAGTATAATGATGTAAACATTTTAGTAAACAGTATTAGTTTTTTTTATAAAAAATGAAAAAAATAATAAAATTTGGGTTTTTACCGATTAAAAATAATCGAGTTAGAGGTCTAAACGATAAAAAAGGACAAAAATTATTTGAATCTAGTCATGTTCTAAATGTAATAGAAACCGAAGACTTAAATTAGCAATCAGTTATAACCTGCACAGTTTCCGCCCAAACCAGTGTTTCCAATGTTTTCAGTGTTACAATTATCGTAAGTATTTTTGACATTTGAAGGTTTTCCACGCGGTGTTCAGTGAACTTTCGGGGAAACGATAAAATTTTACCTGTGCATTATTTTTATACGGCATATTTAAACAGCCACGAATACAATGTGATATTTTAGATGAAGACATTTTGAAAATTTATTTTATTTAAAATAAAAATAAATAATTAAAGATACTGAGAATGCTAAACTAATACTGATTATCATCACTTTATTTGTAATTTTTCTCAGCAGGTGGCATAAAGGTCAACTTTCCAATCCCTATATTTATTCTAGATGCACTTGTGTTTTGTTGGGATAGCTCAACACTGCTTTATACTTTTACTTCTAAAATACACAAACATATTGAAAATTGTACTAATGCTTATAGCACAGTATAGAATCAACCAACTCATAGTTGAAAGACCGATATAAAATGATAAAATTGTATAGTTGTAGAATTATATTAAAAAATGCCAAGAATATAATCACTCGCGAGGAAGTAGAAAATTGGTTTATTTCACATCCCTTTAAACTGAAGTCAATTTCAATAGCTTGGATTTCTTAAGGTAATAACAAATGCATTAAATACTTAAATATTTGTTTGGTTTTTGAATAAATACATTAATTTTAAGTATTTTGTATAAAATTTAGAATATTCTCAGCCAGTAAATATTGAAATCATGACTTTTTTTTTATGGATATTCTTTGTTCAAGGTATTATAAAATGGATGAAAAATTATATCGTTCCTTCATTTCTAATTGTTGAATTTTTCAGTTCTGCAATATGTTAGTGCTGATTTCAAGGTTGACCGACATGATTTGAGAGTTGTTGTTGGTCATAATGAATCATTTGATTTGAATTTGACGTGAGTATTGTAGAATAGAAGTATATTTTGTAATCACTATTCCATTTATGAACATTTAGTACTTTATTTCAATTAATTAAAAAGTATAAAATGAAACTATCACTGTAATGGTGTGATAAAAGTAAGGTGACTAAGTCAGTAAATGTAAAATTTTTCAACATTTTAATATAGACGGATGCAACAAAATTAGGAGTGAAGTTTTAAAACTTATCAATCAAACAACAATGAAGTATTTTTTTTATGTAATTGTGATTAAAATCTAAATGATGTAAATAAAAATTAAATAATGTTCATTTACTGGCCGTGTTCATTTACTGGACCGATCACTCTATTTTTTTATACATTTAAAAAATTAATAACGTGTTATTGTGTCTGTTACAAATTATTTTATTGCATGACTCATGATGCGAAGCATCAGAGTGCTTTACGATCGAAAAATTTTTTTCACCTCACTTCAGCAACTATTTGAATTATTATACTTTTGTTGATTTTACGGAATTAAGATAAGTTGCATAGCATTTTGAAGATAATTTAATGGAGATTAATTCCATACTTTTCAAAAATTTATTTAGTTTATTAAAAACCGAAAAAACATCAAAATAGTTTTAAAAAATTTCCTGTCCGTCAAGTATGAAACCCGTAGACACGATAACTAGCGAAAAAATCCAGTAATTGAAACAAATTTTTTTTTTTTAAATTCTTTGAAAGAATTGTAGATCCCCTATTGAAAATGGCTAGGTAATTCAGTGTCGTTTAATTACAATTAATAAAAGAATAAAAAGGCTGTATAACTATACATATATATATATCTATGTAAAATTAACATGGATGGTGATATATCTAGACATTATACGTACATTTATTCCACCAGGAGCGCTTGCACATTACCGTCCTAGTACAGCTGTTTTTTTTGTGTTATTGCTAATTGGTAAGCCTGGATTTTTTCAATTCAATTCTTTTTTTTTATTTGTTTTTATTTATATATATATATATTTTTTTTTTTGTTATTAATCGAGATATTTTAAGGGAATTCTTTTATAATTATAAAAAATTACTAATATAATTAAAAAAAAAAATCAACAAATTTTAAATATTTTAAATTTATTCGTGCTTCCCGCCATTTTTTTGTTATTATTTTATTATTTCATAATAAATGAGCATTATGAGTCGTGCACTTTTGGATTTTCCAAATTTTTTTTAATTTTTAAAACAACGTGAATAAGTGTACAGAAATAGGTGGGATAGAATAAGGGATAAGCGTGCGACACGATAACGTACTACACGATAGGCTATTCCGAACACAGGTTTTTTTCTGTATCTTTAGACACTACGTTTTTAAAATACCCAAAACTGGTCCTAAAGTGACTAAGATTGTTACCTTTACTTTATTTCTTTTATAACAATTGAAAATTTTAGTCCAATAGAAATGTTTGTTTTTTTTTTTTTTTTATGTAGAAACAAGCTATCTACTGACGTCTATGTAACTTTTAATATTCAACATGAAGATCTTCTCATAGTAAAACCAGCAACAATCAATATCACCAAAAATGAACGAGACTTCCATTGGAACATCAGTGTAATAACATTATTACCTGGACATTCCGTGATCAGTACTAATGTAACTCCTGGTATAATAGAGTGAGTTGTTATTTTTTTGCAGTTTAATGGATATTCATATGCATATCAGGGATCGGCGGTATCGATTTTTTTTATCAGCGATTTCGTTCATATTATTGGTTTTAAAGTTTTTATTTGGTTATAGAAAACTACTAATTTCTGAAAAAATTAGCAATATGCAGAAAAAATTACTATAAGTATTATCTAATTTTTCGGAAAAAATAATAATTAGAACAAAAATCATCTAATTTTTTAATAAAATAAGTTAATAAGAAAAGTTGATAATTAGGAAAAAATCGAATTTTTTCCCAAAAATGGATAGTTAAATGAGAAAAACTGAATTTTTTTGAAATAGTTTAGTGCGTAGCATTAAGTAGTAGACTGGAAAGAGACTATTTCAAGCAAGAGTTAAGTTGACATCCTCCGAAGTCTAGAATTATATTTTTTTCTGTGTCACGCACTATACTTGTCATATTTCCTGAAGCGATACTGGTAGTTTTTATGTCTAGAGCTAGTCAAATAAAGTTAATTTCTAACAATATTTCGCGTTTAAAAATGGTGTTCTATATTAAATACAAGTAATTTAACAAGGAAAACAATGGCTTTTTATTAATTTAATGTTTTCTTTTATTGAAAGTCATATTATTTAAAAAAATTTTCAAACGAAAAAACATCAACATCCTAAAGAAGTCTTTAAGAAGTTCTCAAGATGTCGAATGAGCCATCTAGCGAACTCAGTAAGACGTCTTTCAAAAGAGTTATTTTTTCTGACTTCGTAAATAAGACTTCATTATGAATTTACCATGACGTCTTCAAGAAGCTCCTAATTTTGACTTCATAAAGAAGTTAAAAAAAGAATAAATTTAGATGTCAAAAAACTTACGTCTTATTTATGGAGTCTTCAAAAACTCTTAATTAAGAGTTCTTAAAAACGATATCTTTAAGAAGTCATCATAAGACTTCTTGAGGACTCCTTCAAAAAGACGTCCTAAAGCAGTTATTCCGACTTGAATGTTGTCTGGGAGACTATTTGTGTTGAATTTCAACAGAAGTTTCAAGGCTGTCCTGCTGGGTCAGCTAGTTTTCAGATTTTTTTTAGCTATTTTTTAGACTTTACTCATTAACTTTATCATATGTATAAGAACAGTAATTTATTTTTCATACGGATCACATTTATGATACCGATCAAAAAAATATTTCAGATCTGAAAACTTTTTACTTCAAGATCAACGGATTATTGCAATATTATTGTATTCTGGAATATCACAATAAGAATGACATTGATTTCTGAACTTCAAACACAGGGTTTTCAAATTTGTCTAGTTTTATGTTTTTGTAACAACTTTTAAATCGAAAATATTCAAAATGATTAACATATCTTGCAGTCAACAATTCACATATTTAATACATTCAACACTGTTTATTTATCTATTATTAAACTATTAAAAAATCGACATTTAAATCTGAGATAGCCACGGTTCTTCTGATTCGCCTCTTCTGAATCGGTTATTTAATATAAATATTTAATTTTCATTTTTTGGGTAGTCAATTCTGTGCGGCAACATTGAGTTATGAAATTACGAACGAAAAGAAGAAAATAAAAAAAAACTAGATGAAAGATTACTACTTCTATGATTTTTCAACTCCGAGAATTCAGAGTGACCATTTAAATTTATTGTAATATGTAAGCGATATACTATTCGAAAGAGTTTTAGTGGAATAATGCTTAAATTAAATTCCTGTTTATTTCTTGTTTTATATTTGATTATAACAATAGCGTTATAAATACTAAAATTTAACAACTTTTAACTTTATGTTTCAGTTTTTCCAATGCATTTGTTAGAGTGATAATACAGCGATCAACCGTGTTGTATCATTTAAGTAACGTTGTCGGTTGGGTGTACTTTATAGCATGGAGCATTAGTTTTTATCCTCAGATCTATACTAATTACCAACGGAAAAGTGTTGTAGGCTTGAGTTTCGATTTTTTATCATTTAATTTTGTCGGATTTTTTATGTATGCTTTATTCAACATAGGTCTTTATTGGATACCAGCAATAGAAGTAGGTACTTTCAATTGAAAAAATTAAAAAAAAAAGTTATTAATGTTTTAATACTCAATTTCAGTCGGAATATTACCGTCGATATCCGAAAAGTTTGAATCCAGTACAAATGAATGATGTTTTCTTTTCAATTCATGCATTTTGTGCAACATCCCTTACTATCGGACAGTGTTTTATTTACGAGGTAATTAATATGAACGAATCATTTTTCATTGGCTTTAAAATAAAAGAAAACGATAAGATAAGTGAACTAAAAATTTTACAGATTGGTGTGCAACGAGTATCGAATACCACCCGAATAATTCATGGATTGTTCGCAATATTTATAGTCATCTCAACTATTTTAGGAATCATTAAAATAATTGAATGGCTGGATTTTCTCTATTTTTGCAGTTATATAAAGCTAATTATCTCATTAATCAAATATATACCACAAGCATATTCTAACTACAAAAGAAAGTCTACTGTCGGCTGGAGTATCGGTAATATAATCTTAGACTTTACTGGTGGATCACTTTCTATGCTTCAAATGGTATTGAATGCTTACAACTACGGTAAGAGCATTTGGTATTGAAAACCTTCGGTATTAATTAAATCATTATAATTATAGTACAAAACATATTATTAACATTTGTCTGTATATTAGGATGATTCATTTTTATCGAATATTTGTTATTCTTCAAGTCTCCCATCGAAATATGTTGGTTTTTTGTTTTTAAGGTAGTTGTCCTGCTACAATATTGTCAAAAAGTTATGAGCCATATGCGTGGTAAGAGTAGGTTAGGTTGTAGTTAAAATGAGACATTACTTTTATTTGATACTGTACCCGTGAGAAGGTTACCTACACACTACTCATATATACGTATACACAAAACTGTTGAACATTTTCTTAAGTTCTAATTTGACAACGTCGCATATACTTCACCAGTTGCTGTATAGTGTACTGAGTATCTGTTTGAATTTCCTACTCAAACAGTCAATGCATACTCGCGTACAGCGTTGTTAGATTCTTTCTGTCCAATGCATGGACAAGTATATTTTTTATTTATTGTTGAACTTTGGATTGCTATATCTCAACAATGAGATGATGAATCCTTTTTTTTTTTTTTTTTTTTTTTAAATTCAGCATAAATTCATTAATTTTCTGTTAGTTTTTCAAAAATTTCTGACTGTTAGTTTTTTTATTAGAATCAAGAACGCGACTTGAAACGTATACTCCTCATTGCACGCAATGTTAATTATCCAAACTTTGATTATAAATATCTCGAATTAGAGATGGTCAATCGAATTCAAATTTTAATGGCAATTGTATCTTAATACCCTTAATAACTATAGAAAATTTTGGAACTTTCTGACACCATGTCCATCACCCGACAACTACCTTAAGAAACTCCGGATATTTTACATAGATTGAATATTTTTAAGTGGTCACTTAAGAATTTTGAAAATTTATAAAAAAAACTCAAAATACTAACTTCAAAACAAAAAACTTTTTTTAACTTCCTGCTAAAAAAATTGAAAATTTTCCAGAATTCGGAAAGTTATTGGTTTCGGTCCGATTTTCGAAAACCGAATTTCTATCAGATTTTACATTTTGAGGCTCTAGGAAGCTATTGTAACTAATTTCAAGATAATGTCCGAGTGTATGTATATATGTATGTATGTATGTACAATCACTTGCATTAATTCGGGCAGGTTTTCATATTCAGAGTTTTTCCGCCACTTGTAAATTTGGCCGTTTCTCAACTTTTAATTTAAAAAATTGTAAATTGTAATGCTTGTAAAATTATCTAAATTTAAAAAATGCCGCCCCTAAATTAGATGAAATTGAAATACTCAAAACGTAAATTCAGCTAATAGTAAAATATGACAAAGAAAAAAAATTCAACGATAAAAAGCGAAATTCTAAAATAAAGTCATCTGGAAAATGAGCAATTTAAAAAGTTGACATCAACAAAATAACACTAGTCGTAAAATAGCTTAATTAAAAAAGAGAATTCTGAAAATGTATTCAAATGAAAATATAAACTATTAAAAAAAAGTAGGATTAGAATAAATGAATTTTGAAGCTTGGAAAATCATAAATGTAGCCAATCTGAAACCTAGCCACGTGAAATCAGCTAATTCTAAACTTGAGAATTTATAAAATTAGCCGTTTGTAAACCTTACGAATTATAAAAATTGCCGCCTGTAAACCTGAAAATTTATTAAATTTCCCCGTTTCTAAACCCAGTGATTCAAAAAATTCGTCGATAATTTTTTTTTTACGGTAAAAATACAATACATTATACTGTTGAAAGCAATTTAAAATTTAATAAATAATAATTATGATCGTTTTAATTTGAAAATTACTTTTTTTTCATAAACAAGTAATTATAACCTGTAGTTCATTATTTTACATTAATTTAAAAAAATTTTAATCATATTGCATGAAAAATATTAAAAAGATGTTTCATTTTTCATCAGGTGGGTCATTCCACCTACTTTGTCCTTTGGCATCATCGTGAATTTCGGATCTAAGTATTGTTGAGAGACTGGAAATAAAAACTTAAGTAATAGTAAAAAAGAAAAAAAAATTAATGAAACATTTTTCATATTATTCATGCAATATGATTAAAATTTTTTTATATTAATGTAAAATAATAAACCACCGGTCATAATTGCTTGTTTATGAAAAAAAAGTAATTTTCAAATTAAAACGATCATAACTATTATTTATTAAATTTTAAATTGCATTCAAAAGTATAATGTATTGTATTTTTACCGTAAAAAAAAAGTGTGTGTGTGTGCGTGTGTGTGTGTGTGTGTGTGTGTGTGTGTGTGTGTGTGTGTGTAAACTCTTTGTAACTTTTGAACTAATGATTCGATTTAGATGGTTGAGGTAGCAATCGAAAGAGCTTGTTGGCCTTCAACTTTCCTGAAAATTTCAGATTATTTGATCGAATAGACTCGAAAGTATTAGCGAATTACGAAAAAAAAAAAAAATTTTTTTTTTAGTTTTTTATTGATTTCTCAAAAACGACTTATACGATCGACTTCAAACTCAAATCAGCTCTAGTACTCAATAAAACGCGTCGATTGCCACCTCAAACATCAAAATTGGATAATTCGTTCGAGAGTTATCGCGGGAGAAAGAAATGGTCAAAAACGGTTTTTTCTAAATATTTTCAAAACGACCGACGCGATCGATTTCAAATTTTAATCAGCTCTAGAATTCAATAAAACGCGCCGATTGCCACGTCAACTATCAAAATCGATTGATTAGTTCAAAAGATATCGGCGTTGAAAAGTTAAAAAAATAACATTTTATGTTATTTTTTCCGGATAAATCAGAATATAACGTACTAAAATGTGCCTGATATCATACCAACTCATCTTTTTTATGGTTTCTTTTGATCATATAATGTCATCGAACTTGGTTTTTAGTTTAAATCATATTATCAACAAAAAAATCGATAAAACGTAGTTTTTAATATTTTTATCGGATATTTCATATTTTATTGTTTCTTACATGAGTCAAAACTTATTTAAATCTTGATTTTGATCCCCGACATTGATTTCTGCCTCAATACACTTATTTTACTGAACATAATCAGGAACTAAATTTTAAAAACCGCTTCATTGATGATTTTCGATTCTTAAATTTTCAAACTTCAGCATAACAGGTAACTTGTTAGAGCTTGAAAAGATCGTAAAAAAACAATTGCATGTGATAGCATTTTCGAGCTTGAAGAGCTCGAAAATATATCTACACTAATGTTTTCGAGCTCTTTGAGGTCGAAATAGCGGTAAGTTTTGGGGCTGGCCCGCAGGGTCAACCGACGCCCAGATTTTTTTTTTAGTTTTTTATTGATTTCTCCGAAACGAGTTGAACGAGCGACTTCAAAATTTAATCAGCTCTAGAACTTTATAAGCCGCGTCGAACGAGACCTTAACCATCTTAATCGGTTTATTTCTTCGAGAGATATCGTTGGAGAAAGAAATGGTAAAAAGCGGTTTTTTTCGATTATCTTTGAAATGATTCATTAGATCGAGTTCAAAATCTAGTCAGCTCTAAAACCTAATAAAACGCGTCAATTGCCACCTTAACCATCTCAATCAATTAATACGTTCAAGAGATATCTTTGGAGAAAGAAATGGTGAAAAACGGGTTTTTCCCAATATCTTCGAAACGGCTGAATCAATCGATTTCAAATTCTATTCAGCTCTAGAATAGAATGAGGCGCGACGATTGTCACCTCAAACGTTAGAATCGGTTAATTATTTCAAAAGATATCGAAGCTTGAAACTTAAGAAAATAACAAAAATATTATTTTTTCCGGATAGATCAAAATGTAATGTGCTAAAATGTGTCTGAAATCATACCAACTATTTCTCTTTATAGTTTCTTTCGATCATCATATAATGTCATCTAACTTGTTCTTTAGATTTAATTATATTGTAAGCAAGAAATTGAAAAAACTCGGTTTTTTTATATTTTTCTCAGATTATTTCATACATTATTGCTCTGAGCTAAATCCAAACTTATTCAAATCTTGATTTGGATCGCTGTCATTGATTTCTGCTTCAATACATTTATTTCATAGAACAAAATCGGAAATAAAAATTTATAAGCTGTTTCTTCATGATTGATTTTCGATTCTTAATTTTTCAAATTCTAGCATAAAACATAACATACTAGAGCTTGAAAGGGTCATAAAGAAATAATCGCATACTATAGCATTGTCGAGCTCGAAAATATATTCACAGTAATATTTTCTAAGTCCTTGAGTACGAAAACAGCGGGAAGTTTGGGGGCTGGCCCACAGAGCCAACCGACGCCCACATTTTTTATGAGCTTTTCAAGCTCAAACAAGTTACGTTTTATGTTAAAGTCAGAAAATCTAAGAATCGGAAATAAACAAGCGTTTTTTAAATTTTTATTCCCCACTATGTTCAATAAAATAAATGTATTCAGGCAGAAATTAATGTTATAAATCAAAATAAAGATTTAAATGAGTTTTGGCTCAGATTAGAGTGTTAATATCTAAAATATCCGAAAAAATATTAAAAATCGGGTTACATTACACTATCTGGTGATAAAAAGAGACCATAAAGACAAAGTGTTGGCATGATTTTGAACACATTTGAGTACATTATATTATGATTTATCCGGAAAAAATAACATAAAATATTTACCAACACGCGTTTCATTGAATTATTGAGCTAGCTAGATGTAGAAATTGATTCTGATGAGTCACTTCAAATATATTTGCAAAAAACTGTTTTTCATCATTTCTTTTCCTAACGATATCTCTCGAATGAATTAACCGATTAAGATGGTTGAGGCAGTAATCGATGCGTTTTATTGAGTTATAGAGTTGATTGAATTTTGAAATCGATCTATCCAGTTGTTTTTGAAAAATTAAAAAAAAAATGTTGTTTTCGTATTTCTTCTCTATCTTAGAGTCTATTCAATCGATCGATCTAAAATTTTCAAGGAAATTGGTTATAATTAGCATAATTGTGATTACAACCTTTTGGACTCTCAAGGAATTTTTTTTTTGAACGATCACCCGATAAAATCTGCCCACGAACTAGGAGCGATTTCTTCAACCTAAAGGAATTCAATAAATTTTAGAATTAATAATCCTTTTAATTTTAAATTAACGCGTGGTTTTTGCCTTAGATGAAACTTCAGGCTGTAATGACCCGAATAGCCACTTTCGCTTGAAATTGCGGGTAATTTGATGTTGAAATTACCTGAAATCTCTTGCCCGAATTTACAGACAATTTCACAGCAAAAATTGAAAATAAAATTTTACGGTTAATTTTTCTTCAATTTAAAGGTAAACTTTTATGAAAAAAAAAAATACTCGATAATGTTCATTTTTACCATTTCAGAAGGTAAGCAAATTCATACACAAAATTGTCCACGATTTGAGGGTAAAAATATACTTAAGACGCGTTTTCATTTGTTTCTCTATTCGCACTCAACTGGATAAACGGTACTATCTTTGTTGCACTTGTACAGTAAATGGGAACTTTGTCCAAGCTTTTCTCGTAAACAAATGGAAGTTATCAAAAATTGAAGTGCACTTCGCTAGTTCATAGAGTAAAGCATCGTGTCTGTGTCTTTATTTTACATTTAGAGCTTTTATTGCATAGAAAAGCTTGGACAAAATTATCTGATAACCGTTCTTAACAATTTTTCAAATTAAACTAACGATAAATTGACATAAAATTTGCGTGAAAATTAAAGATCATTTTTTTCTAGTTAACTTTTGAAGTAAATTTGCATTCTAATTCGGGCAGTAAATTTACTTCAAATTCAATAGCAAGTTGCATACAAATTGTCGTAAAAAATGGAAAAGTCCGAAGTTGACAGAAATTTGACGAAAAATTCAACTAAACTTTTGTACAGTAAACTTTTGCTCAAGCAAACTGTGCTATTAGGGGAATTTTTCAAAGGCGTCTGGCGACGAGGTATCTTGGGTTCTCATCCTTACCATTTTCACAATTCTTAAGCAATCCTTCGAAAATATTCAATCAATATAAAATTTCAAGAGGGTTTCTCAAAAACAAAAAGTTAACACCTAAAAAATGTTCGACTAAAGATTATGTTAATTGTTTCAGATGATTGGGAAAGTATCTTTGGTGATCCTACAAAATTTGGACTTGGTTTTATTTCAGTGATTTTTGATATATTTTTTCTTTTACAACATTACGTATTCTACAAGTTAGTACAATTCGATATTAATTTAAAAAAATTTTTTTAAACACGTGTGTACATTTTATTCCTGTCTATGTGATACAAGCATTTATATATATATATATATATATATATATATATATATATATATATATATATATATATATATATATATAATCCCTGCAAGTTTCAGCCCTTAATTTTAGTTTTAAGTACTTTATATTTGATTTTGAAGCTTTTCCATTTCAAACACATAGGATAGTTAGGATACATGACAAAATTGGGATTTTTTTTTTAAATTTACTATTTAAAATTTTCCAAAGTAATTTCACGAAAACTCTAATTGTTTTTTGTGTACCAATTCTGAAAATGATATTTTGAATGAGAATTTAGATTTTTAGTTGATATTAACTAAATAACGAAATTCATAGTAAAAATACAGATGAAAATGTTTTCGGAAATTAGATCCTCTACAAAAGAGGTCCTTTTATTTAAGTGGCTCAAGTTCTTCGTTCATGTGATTAAAGTAACTTAAGTAAATAACAGCGGGAAGTTTTAGGGCTGGTCCGCAGGGCCAACTGTTGCCCAGATTTTTTTCAATGATTTGATAATCATAGATAAAAAAAACTTTAAGAAAAAAATCTACAATTTTTATTTTTACATTTATTATCAATCACAATCAATCACGATTAATCACTTAATCACAATCAAAACACGATTTTTTTAAAGAAATAGATGTTTCAATGCAAATAACTAAAGAGCGTGGCGGAATTTCAGAAAATTTTCAAGTGATAATTTGTAGGAGATGAAATAGTCTACAAAAAAGGTCCTACGACATTTTGTTACAAGTTGGATAGTTTGTCAAAAAAGTCAAATTATATGGAAATTTGTAGTATGTTAAACTTTAACATGTAAATACTTATGAACAGATGGATTTATCAAAAAATGATAAGAGACCTTTTTTCTAGAGCAATTTCCTACAAAAGCAATAAAAAAAAAAGTTGATCTTAAATGACACACCCTACACAGTAAAAAATATTGTGTTAAAATCAACACAATCTGTGTGTTAGAAACGGTCCACACAATATTTGTGTTATTTTTCAAGACAGACTATTTGTGTTGAAATTTCAACACAATATTTTAATAATATGAGAAGGAACTTCAAAACTTTTTAAATGTTAATGGCGACACAAAAAAAATGTTAACTTGTATATTTTATTTTTGTACCATGAATTATTTTTAGGTTATCAAAAGTGTCAACAATTATTAGTTAACATTGAACTATTTTGAGATAGTCCACATGATCATAAAGTTAGCAGTTAACAAGTTTCGAATTTTTTTATCAACAAATCAATTACGAAAAAAAAAAAAAAATAAAAATATGCGCATGTAGAAAAGTAAAAAAGTAAAAGATGCAATTTTTTAAATATTTTTTTTTTTAAACTATACGAATCGTGAACTTAGTCAACTTAAGTTTCTTATGTCTAATTGAAAATAAATAAAATCAATGTCACAAAAATAATAACTAACCAAGCAGAACTAATTAGCATTAATTCTCAATGACGCTTCCCGCGTGAATAGAAGGAAGACATTTTTTAACATAATTTAACTGTCGCTTCAACACTTTTTCGTGTTGATTTTAAAGTAACACAGAGAATTGTGTTGATTTGACACAAAATAATCAACACAAAAAATTTAACACGGACCGTTTTTAACACAGATACATAATATTTTTTACTGTGTAATATATATATATATATATATATATATATATATATATATATATATATATATATATATATATATATATATATATATCTATATATATATCTATATATATCTATACATATATATATATCTATATAGATATATATAGATATATATAGATATATATAGATATATATATATATATATATATATATATATATATATATATATATATATATCTATATATATATGATTGCTTTTAAAGAAAATAATGCATTGTTAAACTATTTATAATTCAAAATTTATTGCAAATTACAATTGACAAGCTGAAAATTACAGGCATGAAGTCAATCTATTGGACTCCGATTCAATCGTAGATGTTCTGGCATGAAATCGTTCTAGGAAACTGAGACGATAGTTATAGAAAAGATAAAAGAACTGAATACTGCTAGCATCGCTCATACTTTAATTCATGTTACAAATTAATTGTGAATGCGTAACAAATTTTTATAAATTTCAAAGTTACCTTTTCCAAAATATACAATAAATTTATTATATATGAAGTTTTTTTTACCCTAACTTTACGTTGTGAAAATCACGGCAAATATTTTTGAATCATAGTTTGCTAAATTAATGGATATTTTTTTCTCGGATTGAGAACGTTACCTTTATGTAAACAAATGAAATATTTTCATGTTGACTTAATGCTAACAAATTGTTAAGCTTCTTTGGGGGTTGTGGATAGAAAAAAAAATATAATGAAATTCAAAGTACGAAATAAACAAAACCAAAGTACTCTGCATATTTTTTTGTAAAATGAAAAAATAACTTTGGTTTAATTCATTTTAGAAATCAAAAACGATTCCTCATTTTACAATAAGATATGGAGTGCATCAGTGTTTCATTCATCTACTAACTCTTTACTGTTCACTATCAATTTATACAAATATATACATTATACAATTTTAGTATTTCTCAACTCAATTTCGAAGCAATTAAATGTGTTCTGCTAATGATTACTCGGTCCCAGCGGATTCACTCACATAACAGCCATATTTACACTTATTTAAATATGATTAACTAGAAGAAAATTTGTACCATTTGAAAGATAATCTGCACACCTCGAACACGAAACGGAGAGGTAGTGCTCTACTGTCGCCCAATGTCAAAGCAGGGTTGTCGTCACCTTATTTGAAATTTATTTTTAATGACTTATTGAATAATTTAAATATGATTCAAAGTTATTGTAAAGCATTTATTATTTTCTTAAGTGCACTTTGATGTATGACAATCTAAATGTAGAGCACGCAAACGACAACTAAAAAATGGCAGCATAAATAAGATAAAGTCATCAAAATGTTAAGAAAAAGGTACTAAAGTGATGTAAACAATGGCAGAATTTTTCAGTTACCAGTTGTTAAAATAAAACTATCAATAAAATATAACAAAATGTTCATCTAAAATAGTTAACAACTCATAGTTAACATTTTCGGACAGCAAATTGTCAGCATTAAAATGGTATAACTTTCATTTATCCCAAAAAATTAATCATTTATTACTTCATTTTATGATAACTATTTGCTAAAATTTTTTATATTACGGTTTCTTAACATTTTTTTTTTGTTTACATCAAGATAACCTTTAAAAGTTAACTTTTTAAAAATTCCATTTGTTATCATTTTATAAACATTTCGGAATAATAAAAAGTTGACTTGGAACGGGTAACTAAAAGCTAACAAAAAGCGAGCTTAGCCACTTGGGTACATATGTACGATGCTTTTTACACACCTGCTGTTTGTATTATCGATCACAACAACCCTATTGAAAATCACTATCTAAATCCGTCTACTTTAATTGTAATTAAATAAAACAATAAAACTGATTTTTTATGAAAAATTAAGCTGCCATTTTTATTTTTACTACTATTATTATTACAAAAGTAAATGTTTTTTTTTTCTTTATTTCTCCCCATCAACTACTGGCAGCAGCACTAGCATAAAACAGTAGGATTGAAAAGAAAAGGGCAACATCTACAACAAAAATGCGGGATATTTAGAAAAAATTTAAATAAATAAAAAAAAATAAACTGGAATTAAGAAATAAAAAAATCAAATTAATAATTTAAAAGTTGAATAAAAATTCATAATAAAAAAAAAAAAGTTAAAAATAAAATGAGCGATTGAGGTGTGCAATTTTGGATTTTCCAACATTTTTTTAAACATTACAATAAATGTAATATAAGATAAGATAAGATAAATATAATTATATTAAGAAATTATTGTAATGTTTATTTTGATTTTAATTGCCCACCTGGAGCTTAAATGCTTCTTAAATCAATTAACTGATATTTCAATAACTAATGAATCATTGTTATTATGAGTCGTGCTCCAAAGATGGATAATTAGAAAGAGAAGTTATCAAACGATATCCCAGGAATTTGATGCACTAAAACTATATATCTGTTGAAATTTTTATTAACTACGTAATAAGAAATTTAAAGTATTTAACTTCTCATAGAAAACCAGATTGAATTCCCCTGATCCTGAATTTGGCTTTAAATCCTGATTTATTTTCAAATATCCTGATTAATAATTAGTATAATTTTTTAATCACTAATTATCATTGTTTTTCAAATCTAAATATTAAATTTGAAAATCATTTATAATTATTTTTCTAAATCTAATCTATAAGATCTATAAGTATTAGTTTGGTAGGAAAAAATTATTTTTAGTTAAAAATTTATTATGAGTACTTCAATATTTATATTTATTACATTATTATTGCAAGTATTTACATTTTAATGATAAATAATTCATGAACTTATGAAAACTCTACAGAAAATACAATATATATATATATATATATATATATATATATATATATATATATATATATATATATTGTCAAAAATTACTTTTTACTATTTTAAGAAAAAATTTTCAGTTAAATTTATTTTTACACACTATCATAACCATTAGTTTTTTATTAATAAAATATTCATATTTTTTAAAACGAAATTATGAATTTATCAGTAAGTGAGTTGTGAATTTTTCATGACATCAAAGAAGTCTTCTAAAACACGATTAACTCTCCATAAGTTCATCATATTTACAATGATTTCAATTCCAGAAGGTATGTCATTTTTGTATAGTCTAATGAAATTTTCAATTTTACCTGGTTGCGACCATCCATTAATCATAGAATTAAAATTTGTAAGAGCTATTGATATAGCGTTGCTCAGTCTCTTAAACTCATGGGATTGTGATTCAGAGCTTAGTCTGATAATAATAACAATTTAGGAGAACCTGATCCATGGCCGACGAGCGGTTACACTCCATTTTGTTTTACTAGGGCGCATTTCCTATTAAAGAAATTAGTGTTGATATATTATTCAAAAAGCGAGAATAAAATATACGTATCACAAGTTAATGTTCCAGATAATCCGTATGCGAATGACCCACCTTCACTTGCTGAAAGCAATATCGGAATTAAAAAACGTTTCTTCCCAAAGTCTATGTCATCTACCACTAATTGAATAGCAAAATAAAATATTCATCGTATGCTCCGGATTATCGACTACTTTTTTCACTTTCTAAACAAAATGTCTCATCAAGCAAATAAATCCTGATCAAAAATATTAATGATTATATATGTAATGAGAAAAATTTTTTTTCTTCACTTTTATCTTCCAGGACTTTTTTTATTTTTGATGTATTTAAGGTAGGTGTATCAAGGTAGTCATCCTATCCGAAAATTCCCATAGAATCCACTCAAATGCGACAAAAACCGCATAGAATCCTATAGACTGTATTGGTTTCTATGCGGTTTTTGTCGCATTTGAGTGGATTCAAAAATACAAGATAACTTAAGTGATTAGTTAAACGCCGCTCATTGAAAACTTTTGTAAAAATACAGTCATATTGCTCTGACATACATTAAAGTAGTACTAATACGTCCATATACACATACATGCATTATTATAACCGAATTTTTCTTGTACACCTCAAGCGCGAAAGCACTGAGGGTTTTCTATGATCGCTCTATCATTTTCGATTCATTCTCTCACATTAAATTATCTCTCTACTCTTTTGATTACACTAAAATAAATTAAATTGTATACTAATACAAAGAGAATTTATTAAAAAATAATTTCGACCCAATATTAAGTCGAATGATTACTCCAGTCATTGAAAATAAAGCGTTTTAGTCCCAGAGACACGAGTTTTCAATTGTCGTGTTTAAAATTCAATAAACACGATAACTCCGAATAGACACAATTAATCGGCCTAACTTTTTTTTTATCATCTTGGTATTTCTGATCACCAGAACCCATCTGAAAATCACTATAGAAATCCTTTTTGTTTAATTATAATTAATTGAAAAGATAAAACTGATTATTCACGAACAATTCAGCTGCCATTTTTTTTTTACTGTTATTATTATTTTTATCCTTTTTTCTCTCCATCAATTACTGGCAGGAGACCGAAAATAATAGTAGAGTCGAAAAAAAGCGACATCTAAGACAAAAAGGCGGAATATTCAAACAAAAATTTATAATAAAAAAAAAATTAAACTGAAAATAAAAACTAAAAAAATTTAAATTAATAATTTCAAAATTTATAATAATAAAAAAAAATTAAAAGTAATGATTAAAAATAAAATGTACGCTTGAGATGTTCATTTTTGGATTTTCCAACATTTTTGTTTATTTACACGTACTTTGTATTATTTATTATTTATTTCTTAAATTATACCTTTATAGATATTTTGGCGCCATCGAGTTGAATTTACATAGTTTCATTTTTCGTACACCTCAAGCGCGAAAGCGCTGAGGTTGCTTTATACCTAGATAACCAGAGTTTCAGCGCAATTTTTGAGCTGAAACTTTTGCCGTCTCAGTGACGTACAGTACACATGAAAAATTTCAATGTCGACTTTTGAGCTCTCTTTAACGTCAAATTTCACATAAATTTGACGTAAGTTTAAAACTGCTATTTGACGTCTGTGGGACATCAAAATTTGAGACGCAAAAAACGACGTCAACAAGACCTCAACTGGTGAGATATTGTTTACTTTTTGATTCCTGAATTTACTTTGTTGAATAGTTGCTAGATGTCACGAGATGACTTTTCTTCAATATGTATCAAACGGTGAAATCGAATCTAAATAATTTAGGTCAATTTGACCTACTACTGCAGTCAAATTTTGCTGCTCAATTTTTTATATCTCGAGTACGTCAAATAGCGGCTTTAATCTGACGTCAAATTTACGTGCAATTTGATTGTTGGTTGAGCTCAACTGGCTATCAGAGTATAATCCCTACCTAGAGTATGATCGCTCTAAATTTTAAGATCTACTGTCGGTAAGTAAGAAAGTCAATCTGTGTCATTGGGGTCTATAGATCTATAGAAACTCATAGGTGATGGAATTTTATCTCATTTTATTTAAACGGAAAAATCTGAAGATTTTGATCATCAATACATCTATGTCATCAAGATTGGTATAATACGTATAAATATATATCCGCCCTGATTTGAGTCGCCGCTTTTTTACAATAATGATCGCGCTTGCGCATAACTAGTCGGGAAAATTCTGTATAAATTTTTTGACTAAAGTTTTAAAAACACAGTTGGTACCGAACATTTCGAATAAAGATGGTACTGAGTAAAGAAGCAGTTAAGAATAAAATTATCATACTGCTAATAAAATAAAGATTGTAAATAAAGTGAAAAGATATCAGTAGTAATTGCGATCGCTATAGTTTTGTGAGTGATTTTGATGGATATACATTGTGAGTTACTTCGTTTAGTTTTATCGTTGCGTCGTTTATTTGCCAATGTCATTAAGTTTATTTAATTTACATTTATATATATATATATATATATATATATATGTATATATATACATGTATGCGCGTAGTACTTAACTGAATACGCTTACAAACGAATAGGAATGAATAAATTTCAGGTCATAGTGAATGGATTGCTCGATTAATAAGAGTATAACACAAAACAATACTTGTCACAGTTAGAAGGTCCACTACATGGTACTGAAATTCTAACCTAAAGGTTGACCATGCAAAGCAATCAAAAAGGTAGATTAACTCATTAATTACGTCAATCATTCGAATTATATGCGAGTCGAGAAAATAATTAACTATGTTAATTCACGTTCTGGCTTTATTGGTTTGGAATAATATTTCCATTTTAAATTTATTTTTGAACTTTTTAAATTCAATTTTGTATTCATTCGTTCATTCATATGCTATCAAGAACCATTTGTGGTTTACATTTTAGAACCATAGCAACATAAACCTAACAATTTGACAGATACATCCTATAAAATAATTGTTCGACAACAATCTATTTAATAATATCATTTCTCATTTTTAATATTAGTTAATAAAGAGGAAGAGAGAAAGAATGTATATATCAGCAAATATTGGGTTCCAAAGATGTCCTCAAATTGAAATGGAATAATGTTATTAAGTTGTTTAGGAATATATTTTCATGAAAAAACCAAAAACAATATTTATAATGAATAAATATCCCTGATTAAGAAAAATTATTTGAAATGATTCAAAACAATTTGAAATGATTTAAAACAATTTGATTCAACTAATATATAGATATGCACTTAGCATGAGTTAAATCATTTTTCTTAATACGGGATAAGATATGAATTTAACCATAGACATTAATGAATATATATATATTGTGAATAAATTATTTATTTAAATAAAATTTTCTAGAAGAAAAAATTGTGTAGTCAGAAATTACAAAAAATAGAGAATTTCTAAAAGATTTTTAATTTGTTAACGTGAAATTGTGGCAATTAAATATTTGTAAAATGTATTTATGTAATGACTTGAAAAAATCTCAAACTTAAAATCACTCAATAGGTTTAAATATAAAGTTGACTTCTATTCAATACAAGTAATCAAAAGTTGAGCTACGTTTATTGCATAATTACGATGAATGACACGAGACAAAAATTTTCTAAATTTTTAACTTCCCGCTAAGATAATTGCAAATTTTTTTGTTTTGTTTTCAGGGTCTACGGGCTTGAGAAATTTGTTTCAAGTAAACTAATACCAAGCTCAATTAGCAAATTTATACAGTTATAATTTGCTTTTTTGTGTCACTGTATGACAATTTGTTGCTGAGATATCATCCTTCAAATGAAAGCGGATTCTGTTGTTTTTGATTATCAATATCTCAGCGACTAATGGCCGTATAACTTTAAGAGCAGCATTAAAAACTGGAATAAATTCCCTACAAGTCTGGTTTTCGATTTTTGAACAAAATTTCTGTTTCATCCTCAATATTGATGTAAAAAAACGTACAAAAAATGACTTCTTATGGTTTTTAGTCGATCAACCGCTACTCCGCAATTATTGATAGAAAGGTCAATGTTGCCAGGTATTTATATGGTTCAATGTACCACCCAAAGCCCTGTAAATTTTCAGATTGATCCATTGAACCTGTTTTCCGGACCGATTGATCAAAATTTTACAAAACAATTAAAGAAACTAGGATTGTTCCTTTAATTGTGTAACTATCTTCAAAATGAGAAAATTATTTCTTTCTCGACTATTCTTACAATTTTATATTAGTTGTGTAATAAGTGTAAAGAGGAAAGAAAAACCGTGAAAAGTCATTTTTTGTACGTTTTAAATTAATGTTGAGGATGATTGTCGGATAATGACACAAAAAAGCAAATTATAACTGAATAAATTTGCTAACTGAGCTTGGTATTAGTTTACCTGAAAAAAAATTTCTCAAGCCCGTAGACCCTAAGGACAAAACAAAAAAATATAGAAAATTTTTGTCTCGAGCCATTTCTCATAATTACGCAAAGCCGTAGCTTTAAAAAATCTTTGCCACAAAATCTTTCAACTAGAGATTTCAAACTTTAAATTTTACTTTCTTTTTTATACGACTATTTTTTTCAAAGATACAGGCTTCTAAAAATTACCAAAGAATTCATAAAATTTTTTTGTATCTTTAATTTTTTAGATAAGTGAATATAAAATTAAAATTAAAATGCAACAAAATGATAAGTTTCTGGGGAAAAAAAAAAAAGAAAAAAAAAAGAAAAATAGTAGTGCTATCTACTAAGCATATATGTTGTCTTTTAGTCATGTATGTTCAATAGATAACACTGCTACTTAATTTTTGTCGAAAAAATATACTGTTGCATTTTCACTCTAATTCTATATACGTTCCATTCATGTACTATTCATTACTTCACAAATATTGAAAAGAAGTAAAGTTTATATTCAAACGTATTGAATGATTTAAAATTCGAGATGTCTTGGAGTCTTTATCATGTAAGCAGGGTAAACCGTTTTTAAATTTTACTGATTGAAACTAAACTTTTTTCGAGCTGAGAGAGCCTACAAATGATAAAATTTTTCGAGCTTAAATAGTTGGATAACATGTAGAATTGATATTTTTTCAGTTTAAAGAATGGCTAGTTTTTAAGTATGGCCCATCGAGTTCATTGTTTTCTATATTTTATTACCACGTTTTAATTAACTCGCTTTCATGTATGTCTGTTCGGGTGGAATTTTGAAATTGATTTTAAACTATCTTTCAGATAAGCTGGAGACTTGAAATTTGAAACACAATACAAGAAAATGAAAAAAATAATAGAATAAAAAATTCATATTCGTTTGTTTGTCTGTTTGGTACAAATTTTAATAATCAATTTGAAACTAACTTTTGGATGAGTTATATTTTTGAATATAACTCACAACTGAATGACAGATAAAAAGAATCTAACTTTGCTTTGTTTTAATATTTTTAAGTATCAATCTTTTGAAAAATGAGTTTGATATACTATTGGTAGGTAGATATAGCGATTTTCTATTTCAGACATAATCAAGTAAAAATAAACTGAAGTAAACCTGAAAATTGTCACATGTCTCTGTCATGATCTTATCCAGGTGTTTAAAATTTCACACACACAATACTAAAAAGCAGAAAATAACTATCCAAATAAAAACAAGTTTTTAATATACCACGTTTTTAAAACGGACTAAAAAATATAAAATAATTTCTCTGAGCCTTATGAAGATTTAAAACCATATAGAAATTCCAAACTTCTTACAGATAATTCTGAAAATTTATGATTGTGAATTTTTAATAGCCATGAAAATACTTGTAAGATTTAAAACGAAAAACGTGGGGTGCATGCAATACATAACTGCAAGAAGTGTAGAGAGGAGCTATCAATGAGAAAACTTGCACATCGGTTCATATCATTTGCAGTGCAATAAAATTGTTAGTTAAACTATTAATGCATCAATTATCTGTTGCATGTGCCCCACGTTTTTCGTTTTAAATCTTACAAGTATTTTCATAGCTATTAAAAATTCACAATCATAAATTTTCAGGTCTATCTGTAAGAAGTTCGGAATTTCTGGTGGTATATTAAATTTTTTTTTCTATTTTGTTAATCATTTTTACATAACTTCGTTATCTTACTTTCATGTAAAAATTAAAAACCAATAATATTTCAATTCTAATAGTAAGCATTGATGCGTTTCGTTAATACATTCAAAGCATAACGAATTCATAGAAGGAAGGCTCATCATTACTTGGACTGTTGAGTCGAATGATCAGTAGGCTTGGAAATCCGGTCATACTATTTGTAAAATGTATTCTGATGTGATTGGTTAGTGTAGATTTAAATAGAGTAGATCATTTGGTAATGCATCATTTATTAACCGGAACGATTCAACGTCATAAAAGTAGCATAAAAATTGGATACTCAGGGCTAAAAGATATTATGTCATGAGTCGATCATAGTCATATTTTAACAGGTAGTCTAAACTGATGTATTGACTTGGATTGTTTTGAATTAAATGAAAAGTTAGCAGTTCCGTCAACCCTTTCTTTTTTTTGTTTTAAAAAATATATTGGTCAAACCAATTCTAAAAATAGATGTTGTAATTGAAGTGCTTACATTTTACAATTCACGCAAACTAATAATTATTTTATCATTAATTAATGTTTAACCTAGATAGATGCGGTAAATTCTACAGAAAAGGTAAAGAGGTTAATAAAAATTTTTTGTAAAAATACAGTACACAGCAAAAAATTTTTACTTGCCCAAGAAATTTTTTGCATTATAAATTGAAAACAAAAATTTTTCGAGGCAAGAAAATTTTTCGTTTTCAATTCATAATGTAAAATATTTCTTGAACCAAGAAATACTTTTTTTCTGTGTAGTAAATGTAAGTCCTCAGAAAATTATGATTGAAAACAAAATAATTTTAACTTATTCCGATTGCAATTAAATAAAAGTCAATTGACATTTCTTTGTTTTCAATCCAAGTTTTTAATCAGTAAAAAGTCATAAATAAATATTCAAATATTATAAATGAAAATAAGTGGCAGAGACAGCCGTTTGGCACGCGTGTGGTTCGGGCGATCACCAAAGTTAAGCAGCATCGAGCATGATTTTTACTCAACTGGGTGACTGCTTAGCCACGCGTTGGGTTCGGACGAAGGTCTCTGGGTGTCACTAGAGCTTTGCCTCAGCCGCACAATGAAGGCAGAAGGAGAAGTAAGCAATTTGCGATACAAAAGGCAAAAGTGTATAAAGCCAAAAAAACTATACACTGCAACTTCTCATTTATTTTTTCATTATAAATGAAAAACTATAACCAAACAAAAACACCTTGCCAATTTCCAATGACGTAAGTTTTTTTCAAAAAATCGAGTTTTATGGAGATTTGCAAAGGTGTAAGAAATAAAAATTTGGATCAAATTTGATTTAAAATTTCTTTATTGGGAAGTTAGTTACTGAACAAAAAGAGTTGCCCAACATTTAATTATATTATTTCAGATCACTGACAAACCACATATAATCAAAGATGGAATCGTAACAGCAACAACGGAAAAATACGGACGAAATAGTGCAAGATGGATCCACCCCTAACAAGCAAAGTCCTACGCGCTCCTAATCTTAAACGTGGTCAAGAAAACATTAGAATACATAATAGGGTGAGTATTTGAGACCTCTATAAATCAATATAGAACTTGATACACAGTTAAAACCAAGTATTCATTTATTTATATTGTTTTTCGACCATGAGATTAAAATAGGCTATCATTTCTCATAAGCACATAACTTAACAAATGATGAAAATTTTCAATAAATACGAAATTTTACAACTGCATCAAATGGTTCAATCGTCCCTTTGCGGGGACAATTGAACCACTAGTCGGGGACAATTGAACCAAGAGTATTATAACCATAAACGAATGATTTTAACGAATAATTTACTATTTATCACAGCTTAAAACTAAAATTACATCACTTCTAATAATATTGATTATTTTTTATAATATTTTATGTTATAACAATCACTTTTAAAACTTTTGCCAATATAATAATTTTTTTTCTTGGTTAGTTTAGCTTTTTTTGACATTTAGTCAAGATGCGTGCGCATGTCTGATGCTCACAGTGGATTCGTGTGGTTCAACCGTCTCCGAGAGTACTGGTTCAATTGACCTCATATGATTTTATTGAAATAATTAGTTTTAAAAAAAATATTCAAGAACTATTTTACTAGAAGTAAAGTTAGAAATTGATGACTAATATATGTATGAATGTATTACAAAAAAAATTTTAAGATTACATTTAAAAAATAAAAAATTATTAAACAATTTGTCAAGAGCTGAAAAAAAGTTCAGATACCTAAAAACACAAAAACTTGAATTTTTTAAAAGTAAATCATAATATTGGTTCCAAATTTTGGTCAGACTAAGGTTTAGTGTATTAAAATATAATTCCAAGAGGACGACTTATTTTTATATTTTTTTCGATTTTTTAAGCTTATTGGTTCAATTGCCCCATGGTTCAATTGATCCCACTCTCCCCTACTAGAGTTTTCATACTGCGCTTACAAACATCATTAATTTTTTCATTCCACGATTAAGTATTGTCAAGAATTACTCCAAGTTATTTTACAAAGTTTATAAATTTATTTATAGAATCATTAACACTAATATTATTACAAAGTTTGTACTTAGTCCAGGAGCCTCAGAGAACCGGTAAGGTGGACAAATATGTAACAATTGGGAAATTCGTGAAGTTGTTTGAATCTATATAAACAACGAAAAAAAAAAATAGTTACCGGGAAAAAACCCTGTGCAAGTATTGTTTATAAAGAATAAATGAGTGTTAAGTGAGTGATTTCTCAAGATCAGATACATATAAAGAGTATATTAGAAAATCCAGTACACTACTCTTAGGAATACCCCTTGATATATTTCTTCAAAATGTAATTAAGATTTGGATAGATCTAAATGTAAGTAATCATAATAGAGAATGAAAAGAGCTTTGAATTAGATCATAACTTTGAAATACGGAATATCAGAAAAAATTCAGAGAACAAGAATTTTTTTAATGATTTGTTGACGATAGTTTCTAAACTAACGAACCGATTGCAATAGATTATGCAGTGATTAAACGAGACTGTGAAAGTGAGGATCCAATATAATTTTTAAAACATTTAGTACTCTCTTAAATTTGAAATAGTGTAAATAGTGACTATTCACTGTTTACTAGTAAAATGTATGTCACTAATTTAAATAGTAATATACTTATCACTGGCAATAAGTGACTATTCACTGCCAAATAATGATTTTCACAAATTTGTTTTTAAAGAGTACATTATATAATATATATTCTAAGGCATCTAGAGAGAATAAGGTAAATTGTTGTTTTTTTTAATTTTTCGGCACCGAAATCTTCCGAACAAATTGACCAATTTTGATGTTTAGTTTGATTTAGTTATAAAGTTACAGAAAGTTTACATACCTACAGAGACACACACATACACATAAACACAGAATATACATGGACATTGCTCTGAAAATAGTCAGAACAGCTGTTAAGGACCTCAACACGTCAAATCTGATGAAAATTCCATTTCAAAACTCCGGATGAAAACAATTACTTGACGAATTTTTCGAAATTCGTCAATTTTTATGGCGGAAAATTGAAAAATGTAAAAAATTTCATTATTCTTTTTAACTAATATTACGAGAATGAAAGTTTACTTGCCATTTGAGATAAATCATTCTTTGTTGAATTAATACAGTTTGGACAATGTATTCTAACCAATGAATTCGTATTAAAATAGCTTAGTGTCACTTTATTATTTAAAGAAAAATTTTTTAACGTATTTTTCAGAAAAATGTATAGTATTTCAACAATTAATATTCATTTATTTTTCAACAAATTAAGAAAGCTATTCAAATAACTAATTTATTTTTGAATGAATTATTTAAAATATCTAAACCAATTATTTGGAAGAAAATCATTGGTTCAAATAGTTGCTTTTATTTGCTAGCGCATTATGAAGTTGGTTTAGTTAAAATAGTCGATTACATAATTGTTTAAAATCAAATTGTTGTAGATAACAACACAAATTCAAATTATCAATTGAAATTTATGAAATTATCTGTTTAAAATCCAATTATTAATGAAATTATTTTAATTTATCCATTTAAAATATAATGTTTTAATTAATCTATTTTTAATGTTATTTAATACCCCCGACTGGACGCAGTGAAAAGGGAGTAGTTCTTGCATTTGCCTAAAAAGTCCCAGTAACTTTTTTTGGTTTATTACTCTTTTCTTGTAATCTAGTTTACCTAGAAATTGGTTGACCATTCGAAATAATCAAAATTTAGTACTAGCAGTTACACAAAAAATTACTCGATTTTTTTTTTTTACTTGAAATTGAATAGTAATTTTGAATGATTATTTTAAATTATCTATTTTACAATTGATTAGTAAATTAAACTATTTTAAATAAAAATTTAAAAATAAATGGAAATGGAATGCATAATATTTATGTTATGATTTGATATAATGATCATTTTTTTAAATGAAGAATTAAAATTTTTCTTAATCGAAAAATTTGCAACCCTTATTTAAAATTTTGTACCTAGCTTGAATAATAAAAAAAAAAAAATAATAATAATAATTTAAGAAACCGAGAAAACTTAGTTTTCTACTTGTCCTTCTTACATACTCAACCGATATTGAAATTTTAATTATTCGAAATTAAAATTTTTTGTGAAATAAAATTTTATTTTATGACTGATGAATTCATTCATCAAATAACTTACTTGATTAGTTGGTTTTGAGCTTCATAGATAAAAAAAAAACAGTTTATTCTAAAACTGGCTGTTTCAATCTTTTAGCTAAAATGAATAACTTTGGATACTAAATATTAAATACTTTTTACAAATAGTCTGAGTATCAAGTAAGTGTTCATTAATAATTAAATAATAATAAGAGAAGGTAAGTATAACCAAGCCGTGTGCGACAATCGTCAGCGTACCAATTACTCGTTCGAAAGAGGGGGATAGCATTTTCAGGAATAAGAGAAACCGAATAGCTCAGTATAAAACTAGCCGTCGTGTTCATCTCTCGTAACAGCGATATTTTTATAACGCAAGATCTAATGTACATTCATTTTCCAAAGATAAAGAAAAGTTATTTTGTCTATAACAAAGATGTGAAAAATAAGAAATAATGGATAAATATTTTAAAAATAATCATAGTGAATTTTGTGTGAATGTACTTGTTAATTAGAGTTTCTATGTCTTAATTTACAATTGAAATTAATACAAAAAAAATGGCATTAACTGAAGAAAAGCATAATAATCCACGCTTACGTGATAAAAAAGGCATTCCAGTGGACGACGTATGTAAAATAAAAGTAACTTAGTCGAAAAAAAACCGGGGCATCCGTATTAATAATTAAAAAAGGAAAACAATACTTTTTTTTCAATGACTTATATAATCGATGTAAATATCTGGAAAAAACAAGGCCCGGCATGAGCCTTGATAAAGATCCTACGCGTTGATCTGTCACACTTCGTAGCTGATTCTGAGAGAAAGGTTATTACTTCTAGGATGTAGGTTGTGTTTGGCCCAATTTTCGTCTATCCTTTCCTGGCTTGCGTTCACCCTGACGAATTTAAACCAACATTATTGGAACTTGTTCTATAGCGCTATATTTACCTGTACAATAGGACCTCGTTATAAGACTATCAATTTTTCTCTAAAACTATCGCGATATTTGGTTTATAAAAAAGACAAAATGATAGTCTTATAACGAGATCCAACTGTATCTATATCTATATATATATATTAGGGTTCTTCATTTCCGGCAAAAGTATTTTTTTTGTTGCTCATCAAGAAAAATATTGTTTTTTATGCTAAAACAAAAATTCCTGCCAAGTTTGAGCTCTTAATTCCAATCCTAAGTATTTTTCATTTGATTTTAAAAAATTCCCATTTAAAATACACGTAAATTAAATTACTTTTTTTTTAATTTTCTAATACTTAGCTGCGTTTTATAATATCGACGCGGTTTTGGTCGCAAATTGTAGGGCATTTAGTGTTCTTCAAAAGTGCCCATAGTAACTTAGTTGTAATTCCAGCTGTTTCACTTATTTCCGCTGAGGAAGTCATTTTTCGTATCAAATTGACGTTTATTGGCTTGCAGAACGTAAACCAATGAATGTACACCAAAAATGTAGATGGAAATTTCATAGGAAATTTTATTCCCTTTAAAAAAAGCCCTCTGAGTCAAGTCACTAAAGTCCATAGTTTCGGAGTTATAGGAGGTTTAATAATTTAAAAAATATAATTTAAAAAAAAAATGACAATCGCTATTATATTTTTTAAATTGTTAAAACTCCTATTACTCGAAAACTATGGATATATATATATATATATATATATATATACATATATATATAAGTTGATAAATAACGAAAGATTTTTATGTACGCAACATACCATAAGATTCTTCTTTCTTCATAGATGATTTGAGCATATATTTCATTGTTTTAATCGCTTCTGTTACATTTTGCTAGTTTACAAAATTATTAAAATTTTAATTTAATTTCCATATTATTTATATTAATTTTGTTATTTGTTTCTGTTAAGTCTCCAAGTATGTTTATTATTTCATGATGCATGATGATAATTGCCGTTCAAGTTGAAAAAAATCTATTCATCTATTATAAAATATACTAATAAGCTGGAAATAGTGACTACAAATTGATCGATTTTTTAATTTTTATGTCAACAAACTGATAGTTTGTGTCTAAAAACACGGTAAAATTTTTTTTAGCTCATATTTTCAGATAAAGATATCTATTTAATGCCCGACATGACTGTTTTTTTTTTTTTTATAAATGAGAAGAGGTTTCTTCAGTTAATTTCCTATCAAATTACATGGATCAGTAGTCGAATTTTCGAAAAAATAAGTCAGAATTTTAATTCTTAAAATAAAATCTGAAATTTATGATATTTTTACGTGAAATGACAGCCTCATTGTGGTATTAAAATTGAACAATTTATTCTTTAGTGAAGTTCCTATAAAATCATAAATTGATATGCGAATTAGAATGGCGAAAAATTGATTGAATAATTGATACTGTTTTTCAAGAAATAATTTTTTTTTTTTTTTTTTTTTTTTTTTTTAATAAGTTGTAAACATAAATCACTAATAACTTTACCATAAAAAAATTATATTGCTAAAAATTTAAGTTTCGTCCAGCGAAGTAAGCGGAGAAAAATCCAAGTTCACATACATAAACCATCAGTCATAATACATTATCGTAGTAAAATACGTGAAATTTTACTCTTTTTATTCAATGACGGATGTGACCGAATTATCATCTGAAGTCATTTATATGGAAAAAATGACATTTAACTTATGATAACAATTTTTATTTATGCTATAGTAATTTTGAGTTATGTTTCAAATAAAAATGATTAAATACCCATAATAGTTTTGAGTTTACTTTCCAAATAGTAAATTTCTTTACTTTTTTCCGTATAGTAGTTCGTCGTGATAGATAACTGTTACTTTAGAAATAAATCGCATGATTTCATTTATTTGTTTTTTCTTGTTATTTTTATTCTCATACAATGCCATGGATGTCCAAAACATAATCTTGCACAGTAATTTTATTCAATGGGCACATTTGTAGTCTTTAGCGTTTTCTGCTTTCAATTCATTGCTATTATTATTATTATTTTGGTTTATAATTTCAACCATATTGAAACATGATAAAAAAAAGTGAATTACATTCCGAGATACCTCAAAAAAGGGGGCCGGTCATAAAAATTACGCAATCATGATAGTTAGGAGCTTGCTTCTGTCTTGGCCTAGTCACGTATTACATCATCAGCCCCTCTTATTTCTTTACGGGGGCACTCAACATGCATAAATGCATTGTAAATATTTATATATATCTGTATGTGTGTGTATTAGAATTTTTACTTCTCTGTTTCTGACGTAAGGCAGGAGTAAAAAATAATATATGCAACAATACAGCCTGCAGTATTAACAAAAGACGTATCAGACTCCAGAATACAAGGTCGTATAAACATCTTGAGAATTGCGATTAGCTTTTATATTAATTTGCATATAATTATGGACAACATGTTTATAAATCAAATTTTTATCTGTTATTGAATGCATCAACGTAATATTATTGTCGATCTTTTATATCAATCAAATTCAATAAAATTATTCACGCGTTTATAAAAATTTTTTGTTTTACTACTACCTGACACCGTGTCATTTTACTGAAATCTACTTGTCGTATCTTGTGTACCCACATTCTCAACCCACGTAAATCGCTCAAGAGTACATATCAAATAAGTTACTTTGACGCAACCTACGTTGAATATTTAATAAGAGGCCACGATGTGAATCTTGAACGCTTGATCAACTTAGCTTTCTGCTTTATGACTTACTGTCAATGTATCATATAGAATAGAGACTCCTCTATTCTCCATGCAATGTATCAACGATAGCTACTAATCAAACGAAGACTCGTTATTTTTTTTTTCTATTGAAAAAATATATAGAAAAAGGTACATTAGGAAGACTCGTTAGTTTAGAGAAAACAACATGCGCCTTTTTTATCACATTTGAATAGACAAATGCAATTTTTTCTGTTGCACTTACACGATAAATGATAATTTGAAAACAATTTTTGTAACATATGCTCAAAATTTACATCATTTAACGCTTACGGTCGGCAGCTTTAAATATTAGATATGACAGCGAATAATAAAGACATCTAATTATTTAAAGCGTGACGTCAATGTGCATAAATATATTATATTTATAGCCATACGAAAGTATGGCTAGCATGCATAAAAACATAAAAATAAGTCATTGAGCCAACTTATAGCAAAATTTATTATCATTAAAAATTATGATAATTAGATTTCTAAGTGCCCTTTATAACCCGCCTTTTTAAATACTTTTTACAAAAAATTAAGTAATTATAAATCTAATACAATGACGGATAGAATGCTCGTATTTGGACACTAACCTCGCCTTTGGTTCAACTATCAATTTTTCCAAGATTTTCTTTTAAACATAAAAGAATTAAAAGGAAAAATTATGCTGGGTATCATACCCTAGTCCTTACTTAATATTCGCAGAGGTTTTATTTGTAGAAAAACCTGAACAAGAATATTTCATAACTCGTCTTGCTAGAATAATTCTACCCGAGAAGAAATCATTTAGATCTCCGTTGATCAATGGTAGACTCACGGAAATCTGATTTTTTCAAAAATTAGATCAAAGTAGATTTCACAGTTGCCAGAGTAATTTTTTTTAAAAGATTCACCAAAATTTGTAGATATTAACAAAAATCTGAAAATATTTCCATTGATATTATTGCGGATTTAAAGATATCAGCGATTTTTTGACATCACCATAGATCTAAATTACCCGGAGATTCGAGATCATTGAGGAGGATCTTAAAACATCACTATGACCATGAAAAGATTTTATAAAATTTTATAGAAATTATATAAAATGTTACAAAATTTAAATAAAAATGAATAAATAAATTTAAATACAAAATTTCATGAAAATTTATGAAACGTATTGCACAACTTTTAAAAAGGAACAGGTTTATTAATTAGTGTTTCCTGTTAATATTAATGTGCTTTTTATAAGGTGTTAGTGTGGTATAAATATAATAAATACGATTTAATGTAAGTCGTGTGACCTTGAAAGATGATAGTAAAGCCCAACCTCTCCGCTTCGCGTTCAAAATGTATCATAAATATTAAAGTAATGAGAGTTTATTAGACATTATTATTTAAAATTTTTTACTTTTGCACAAAATAATATTTTTATATGTTAAAACATATACATCGATCACAACTAGTCAAACAAGATAGTGACAGTGTACTAAATTTATACACAAAATGTTAAATATTCAACACTGATTTTAACATGCACTTTTATTTTACTTACTGACGAAATATTTTCTATAGCAGTCAGTTAAAAAATTTAAAAATGGAAAAGGGAATATCCCCTCATTCCTTATCAAAAAATTGTTAAAAAAGTGTTAACTATTCTAAACTTCAAAACGTGACACAACGACGAGATTTTTTTGAACGTTTTTAAAAACTTTTGAAAATTCAAGAGAAAAATCAAAAAATATCTTTATATTATTAAGTTATGCCAAAACGAAAAACGTTCGGAAATAGTTCAAAATCAGTTTTTTCTGAACGTATTTCGTACTCAAAAATATCAATTTGTAGTATTAAGCCAATTGGTTTTTTTTTTTTTTTTTTTTTTTTATATTTTAAGAAGTTTGAAAATCGTTTCAAAAAGTTCGTCATTGTGTCGCGTTTTGAAGTTTAGAATAGTCAACACTTTTTTAACCTTTTTTCAACAATTTTTTTTTTACACGGTATAAGCTTGCTCAATTTTCAAATTTATCGAGTTAATTTTATGCGAGAATTTCTTTTAAATTTAAAAAAAAGTTTTGAGGTGGTTAATGATCTAAATTAAGATGCACATAACTTTGACAAATTTTTAAAATAGATTAATTAAGTGTAATAACGTTACCACAAACTAAGTCAAATTTTTATTTGTAATAGGCTTTGAGAATAATTAGTTAATTTTCGGCAATTTAACATGGACTCTATGGCAAGAAATAAAAAATTGTATTTCAAGATAAATTAAATGTAGAAAAAGTTGAATTGTAACAATACAAAACCTCTCATCTTATAAAATACGTTTGCAAGAAATATAAAGAAAAAGAAAATCTTTCAAACGGTTTGTCAAAAAATTAAAAAAAATTTTACAAGAAAGTTTTCAAAATATACAAAAAAAAATTTTTTCAAAAAATACAAAAAAAAAAATTTAGAAAATTTAGCAAGTATGAGATAATATATTTTAAACCACTCGTTTGACCAATCAGAAAGGATTGTATTTTGATATAAAATTTTATGAGGGTCACTTTAGTCAGTTAGCGGCGTATTCTTGGGCATGAGTTACATACAAATTTTTGTATTGATTATCGATGGAAATTATATGAAAAATTAAAAAAAAAAATTGTTACAGATCAAATTAGAACGTGTGTTAGGCGTGACCGTATCAAGTAATGCTGCATTGGATTGTGACACAACAAGTGAAATAGTCGCCTATCCTGCAGGGTAAGTTCATTATTCTTTTTAACAATGAGATTATGTTTCAGTTCTCTTTACGACTTTTTTTTCCTATCATCCATACTAGAGTGTTTTTCATTTCCCAAGTAACCTTTTTTTTACTTTGCCACGATATAAATCATTTATTTGTAACCTATAAATAATAAAAGAATTAAAATAGTTAATTCTGTTTCCGTTTAGCCCTGCGTAAATAATGATACTTTTCCAGTATAATACAACGAGAAAAATTTTATTACTTGCTGAGATAAAAAAACATATCGCAGTAAACAATATATGTTTCTGTAGCAAATTTAACGCTCTACAGAAGAGATTTCTTATGTTTTTTCATGTAAATTCAACCATTCAAGTGATATCAAAGTTTAGAATTTTAAATGTCTAAAAAATTCTTTTTTCTTCGAAATTTTATCACTCACCAAATAGATGTACATCCACGCATTATACTTTTTGCTGTAGAAAATTTACCGCTCAACAGATAAAATTTCTTATGTTTTTTTCATAAACCTATTGTTTCGTAAACTATTTGATGAAAGTTTTTTTCCGATATAGGGTAGAAGAACCATTTGTGGTTACTGATCTATTTTTGAAGATTTAATACTTTATTTTAATTAATGAAAAAATATAAAATAAAATTTCCATTTTAATCGTGGGATAAAAGTATCTTCGAACATATTTTTAAAAATACATTGTGTCATTGTGTATTTTACAAATTATTTTATTTAAATTTTCAAGTGTCCAAAACTGACCCCTAAAGTGGCCAAAAACAGTACTTCTGCTCTACTTCAAACTTAGAGCTTCCATAACTTTTGAATAGTAAAGTTTATAAAAAAATTATAAGAGATTTTTTTTGTAAAGCAGTCAATTTCATGCAAAAAAAAGTATAGTGCGTGACTGTATATTAATTTTTTAAGTAGTAATAAAATTTCAAAGAAAAAAGATTTTTTTTAAACATTGTAAACTTTGAACTTTAATATCACTTAAATGATTGAATTTACAAAAAAAAAAATCTGTCTATCGGTTGATCCTGCGGGCCAGCCCCAAAACTTCCTGCTGTTTTCGAGCTCCTTGAGCTTGAAAACATTGTTGTGATTACATTTTCGAGCTCAAAAATACTATTGGATACCATTGTTTTCGGAAAAAACCGTTTTTTAGCATTTCTTTCTTTCACGATATCTTACGAAATTATCAACCGATTGAGATGGTTGAGGCGGCAATCGACGCGTTTTATTGAATTCTTGTGCTGATTAGATTTTGGAATTGATCGATCAAGCCATTTCTGAGAAAATTGAAAAAAACTGATTTTTTTTTTGTTTTTGTTTTGTTTTTCTTTCATATTTTAGAGACTATTCGATCGATTGATTTGAAATTTTCAGCAAAGTTGACGGCCAACAAACTCTTTTGATTGCCACCTCAAACATTTTAATCGCTCAGTTCATTAAAAAGATATTAAGAGTTTACATCCATACACACACACACACACACACACACACACACACACACACACACACACACACACACACACACACACAGACACTTAGCCATGCTTCTGAAAATAGTCAGAATAGCTTCCTAGGACCTCAAAACGTCAACATCGGATGAAATTTAAATTTTTGAAAATCGGGGTGAAAACTATAACTTTCCGCAATTTTTGAAAATCATCGGATTTTCTTAGCGGGAAGTTAAAAAAATAAGAATCCTGTTTTGTAGAGTGATAAATTTCTTACAAAACATATATTGGTCATTGCTATACGCGTATGTATCAGCGAGTAATAAAATTTTTCTCATTATATTATATTGGAAGAGTATCATTATTTACGCATTGCTCAACGACAATAAAACCAACTATTTTAATTCTTTTATTATTAATTTAACTCGTTGTCGTTTTTTTAACTATTGCTTTAATTTTTTTTTAATTTATTAATAACTTTTTATCACTGTTTTGGCAGCTTAAAGTCATTAAATGTTTTAAAAAAAGTGAAGGACACCGTCTGAGAATGCCCTTAAGGATTTGTTGGATATCAGTAATAAAAGCAAAAGCAAGGTCAAGTCCAAGACCGAGACCATTATGCGACTATTATATAGTAACTTTAATAAAAGCTTTCAAGCTAATAATTAATTGTTGTATGGTTGTACCATAGTCTAAATTTAAAAAAGCCGTATAGTAACAATATTTTTTTTTGTATTGAACCGCTTGATATGAAAGTAACTTGCTTTCGTCTCGAAAATTATTTCGATGTATTTACTACATTGCTAACTATCTCGTTAGCTTATAAAGAAGTGAAATGAGAGTGGAAAAGGCCGTGCGAAAAACTCATGGATTTGTCCTCTCTCCTCTTATTTGACCTAGTGAATAGTAATTATCATAAATACTATCACAATGAGTTTTTTAAATAACTGTGAACTTTATAATTATCATCAGTAAATAATAAGCTTATCATTACATTAAAATAACAACTGGTGATGTTATAAGATACTCAAACTTGATTAGATGGTGAAAATTGTCTCAGACCAGTTCTTTAGATATTCGAGACTTTGCTCGTTTAGCATGACGGGATCGTGGCGTGCTCTCATGGAGAAAGCCGATGTTGAATTATTTACTAGATTCAGACTCTCAATATATACTGTAACTAATATAAAAATAACATTGTCAAATGACTTCATTACTAACTTCTCACACTTTTCTTTTGTTTTTTAATATTAAATTACAACTAATAAATAATCTTTCATTTTTTTTTCTTTTTTTTTTTAGATGCACGGTAGTTTTATTTAATCCGCGAAAAAATACACAGACTCATGTGTTAAATAGTTGCAAAAAAACTGTAACTTCACTGGCGCTTGCTGGAGATGGTCGTCTTTTGGTTACTGGCGAGTGCGGACACATGCCCAATGTGCGAGTTTGGGATATTTCAGATCAGCAAAATGCCATTCAGATTGCCGAGTTTTCCAGCCATAAATATGGAATTAATTGTGTTGTGAGTATTTTGTTATTTTAAAATCATTAAACTGTATTTTATACTTTTTTACCCATACTAAAAGATAAAATTACTTATAAAGATTGAAGTAAATCCATTTAAGGCTTATAATTTCAAGAACCGCTCAGTGGTTAAATAATGTCAACCATGATTAAATTCCGTAAGGTTTGCAGTTGAATAATATACCTGAAGTTTTAAAAGATTTAGAAAGCAACCTGTTAATTTTTTTTTTTTCCAATCACTACAATAAATAGTTTGCCAAGTTATAAAGTAATGTATAAGTTATATTAATCTTCCAGGCTTTCTCGCCAAGCAATAAATATGTTGTTTCTATTGGATCACAACATGATATGATTGTGAACGTCTGGGACTGGCGAAATAATGTAAAGGTTGCATCAAACAAAGTGTCAAGCAAGGTGAAGGCTGTATCGTTTGCTGAAAATGGCAGTTATTTTGTCACTGTTGGTAATCGGCATGTAAAATTTTGGTATCTTGAATATACTCGAAGTGCCAAGTATAAGGAACCAGTGCCTCTAATGGGCCGATCTGCCATATTAGGTGAACAACGAAATAATGATTTTGTAGATGTAACTTGTGGCCGTGGAGAGATGGCTGATTCTACTTATGCTATTACAAAAACTGGCTTACTCTGCGAATTTAATAATCGAAGGCTCCTTGATAAGTGGGTCGAGTTGAGGACAAGCAGCGCGAATTGTATGGCTGTAGGTGAAAAATTCATTTTTATAGGATGTGCCGAGGGAATTGTTAGATGTTTTAGTCCAGTAACACTTCAATTTATTACAACGTTACCCAGAACTCACTATTTAGGTGTAGATGTAGCTTGCGGATTGTCAATAAGTCATATGTCTCAACATCCAACAAATGCTAGATATCCAGATGCAGTTGCCTTGGCTTTTGATGAATTGAATAACAAACTCACATGCGTTTATAATGATCATAGCATTTATGTTTGGGATATACGAGATATAAAACGTGTTGGGAAATCGCATTCTTTTCTCTATCATTCTGCATGTATATGGGGCGTTGAAATGTATCCAACTGATAGTGAATCAATTAACGACATGCCGTCGAATAGCTTTATAACATGTTCAAGTGATGATACAATTCGAGTATGGAATTTAAAAAAAGATTTTTCGTCAAATCAAAAAGTTTATAATCGCAATATTTATAGTAATGAATTATTAAAAGTGTTATATGTTGATCCTGAGTTAACATATTTAAAAGATTTAGATTTAGCTACGGCAGGATCAACAGAAAAAAGTGATACCTCGTATGATGGTCGTAATGGTGTTAGATCAATTAGAGTAAGTCCAGATGGTAAACATATAGCTTCTGGAGATCGATCAGGCAATATCCGCATTCATGATGTAGCAACTTTAGATGAATTGTGTCTTATAGAAGCTCATGATGCTGAAGTACTTTGCCTGGAGTATTCAAAATACTCTCGAAATACAACCGGCGGGCCAAGACTTCTGGCTAGTGCTTCAAGAGATAGATTAATCCATGTTTTTAATGTTGATGAAGGGTATAATTTTCTCCAAACACTTGATGACCATAGTTCCTCAATTACAGCAGTAAGATTTTTCAAAACAACGCAAAGTGATAAAATTCAAATGGTATCATGTGGTGCTGATAAAAGTATTATCTTTAGACAATTGCAAATGACCCCTGGAGGTTCACCACAATTTGTACGAGATCACAATGCTCAAGGAAAAACTACTCTATATGACATGGAGGTAGACTCTGGTCAAAAACATGTTTTAACAGCTTGCCAAGATCGTAATATTAGAGTATACAATGTAGCCACTGGGAAACATAGCAAAACATTTAAAGGTTCAGTTGGTGAAGACGGCTCTTTAATAAAAGTCGTTTTAGATGCATCGGGAATATATGTTGCAACTTCATGCACTGACAAGACCTTATGTGTTTATGATTACTACAGTGGTGAATGTATGGCAACAATGTTAGGTCATTCAGAACTAGTAACTGGCCTGCGATTCAGTCCAGATTGCCGTCACTTGGTATCAGCTAGTGGTGATGGTTGTATTTTTGTTTGGAGTATACCGCATGACATGGTAGTGACAATGCAAGCTCGATTAGCTCAACAAGCGATGCGTGCAGGTCAAAAGCTACATAATTTACCAAATGGACTTGCAGTACAGCTTAACAATGAAACCTTTGGTCCACCATCACCAGAATTTTTCAATCCAAATGCCAATTCAACCATACAAACTTCAGCTGTTGATTATCGGTTTAGCGTCGGCCAATTACCTCATTGGGCTAAGAAACAAATCAATACAAATACTAATATTCAAGAAAATATCTCTTCTAGTGTCAGATCGGTTGGAGTAGATATGCCAAAAGGTCGATGGGCTCAACGTGTTCAACAGACTGATGGTATTACAGTTAAATCTGTCTATGATAGTGACGAGATTATTCATTTTCCTCCTTCAAGAAGTGTCATCGATTCTGATGGTGGATGTGGTGGTGCTGGTGGATCTAAAGACAGTTCTATTGATAGCGGAACTGAAACAAAATGCAGTAGTGATTACAGGCGTGAAACTATTATCATAAAAAAGGTAAGCATTTTCTTCTCATATAGAGGTAGTTGTAACATGAGTACTATTTTAATGGATTTTTCTTTTAATTTACTAGTAATTGATACGTATAACTTTACTATTCCGATTTTAAGATAATTATTTTAAAAATCATAGATTTCATAAATTTTACAAAATAAATAAATGGAAATCATATATATTTTTTATTTTACAAAAATCAATTGTTAATAGAGCAAAAAAAATCACTCGGGTTGTTTTAAATATTGATGGATATCATCATGAATAAAAACTTAACTCATTTACAATCCAATATCGATAAGTATCCGCTCAATATTATTAATGTGTTTATAAATTAAATTCATAAAAAAAGTATGTATTAATAGATAACATAGAAAAGTATAAAAAGTTTGAATTAAAAAAAAAAATAATAAACAAATTGGGGAAAATAAATAATTAAAAAACCCCCGATTTTCGTGAATATTTAAAAAGTAAAGCATAATTTTTGTTTAACAATAATTTAAGATGAACACATGCAATATATTAAAGTCAGGAGACGTAATAAACTATTAATTACGTTCTCCGACTTAAATATAGTACACGTGTTTATCTTAAATTATTGTTAAACAAAAATTATGCTTTACTTTTTAAATATTCACGACAATCAGGGATTTTTGAATTATTTAATTTTTCCAATCAGTCTATTTTTTTTTTTTTTTTTTTTTTTTTTTTTTTTTTTTTTTTTTTGTTTATATTGGGCAATGACCGTTAATTTCTTATTTTCACACAATAATTCTTATTCACGCTTTTTAGGAGGAAGAAGAAAACGTATTCGCACCGTGCCCTGATAGTTATAGAGAATTAACGGAAGATTTAAAACAGGTACTAACCAGTTATTATAAACTAAGCATTCATGCGTAACTAATGAGTGCTAACATTCTCACATACACTAATATTTTCTATTTTTATTTTTTCCATTATTTAATCTTTTTCTTTAATTTTTCTACTTGTTTATTTTTGCTCCTTAAAAAAAAAAAAAATTATCTCTATTGTACGAACGCGAACGTTATAGATGACGGGTGGCAACGTAACGATAACTAGAGGTAGCAATATTACAGAGTTAACTCACCAATCGAGAATACGACATTGCACCGATGACAGCAGTCTTAGCAGTTTTAAATTAGAGGTATTTTTTTATTGGTCGTAAAATAAACTGTCGAATTATTAATTTTCTTCCGTAATGATTTTCTTGTCATTTGCTATTTTCTCAAAATTTTATTTATTCAACTAAAACATTATTCAATTTAAAAAAAAAAAAAACAATTATTATTCATTGTTAATGATAATTATTTTTTATACTTAGGATCACGAGAGTACAGAACATGACGGTGATGTCGAAGATTATTCTGAGGGAGAAAATGGAACAACAAGTTCTGAAAAATCACATAATTTAATATACTATCCTCCAATCGAAGATACTGTATCAAATCAGTTTAAAGTAAATGCTATGGATGTAGAAGAACTTCGAAGATCTATGAGAAGAGGGAAAAAAATTAAAATTGGAGATAGTAATCGCAGTGAATTAACAACAGCATCAGGCAGTCAAGATGATTCAGACTCAGAAGGTGGTGCATCAACTCCAAGTGCTGAACGCAATCCATTGTCTATATTATCTGAAGCAAGTTCTGAAGGATATGATCAAGTTTCAAATCAAACTCATCGAGAGAAATATCTTAAAAATGCTTTTGAATCTCTTAGTGGTGCTGATGAACCTACGAATAGAAAAAATACCAGTATTAGCTCTCAATTTCATGGGAGGTAATTTATTCAAACTGTAGTTATAATTTTAACAATTTTATTTTTTTACTGTTCTTATATTCTACTTTTCTGTATGCAGATTTAGTGGAGGACAAAACCAAGGAAATAAAATACACCAAACTCAAAATATAAATCCAATAGTGCCAAAAAATACCAAACTCAGTGCTGATGTAACTAAAAATCGTGAAGAATTACAACGGCGAATAGAAGAGACGAGAAGAAAATTACAAAGTGTAAGATTATTTATAATTTTATTAATAAATACTTTTAATAAAAATTTTAAATAATTTTATTTTTGTAGGTTGGCTATAAGTCCTCTTTAAAATCAAGTCAAAGTATTTCAGATCTCAGCAGCCATCTACCAGATCGCCATCATCGTCAAAGTAGAATTGGTTCAGGTAATAATAAACGTGAGCAGTCAATATATTATACAATAACAACTAACCCTTGTAAACCATTACCAAATTCTGAGCCCTACTTAAAGCCTAAAACTTTTACTAACAATGTTTCTGGTTATGGGAATGCTCTTTCAAATATTAAAGATATAATCGACAACAAATGCTTACCCAAAAGTCGAACTACGTCTTGTATAAATGAACGAGCTAAATTGACAGTAAGTCGACCGTTAACATTAACATTAGAGAAAACTGAAAAATTTAAATTATCCGTTAATAAATGCAATAAATCATTACCGGAATCGCCTGTTTGTGAAGAATTGAAAGCGGTAAAAGAATCATGGAAAAAAGAAACTAATAAATTTATGACATTTGCTCAAAAACAACGATCTTGTAGTTATTTTATCGGCTTGAATGATAAATCAGAAGACATCGATAATTTAGCAAAGTCATTTGAAAGTTTACCAGCAATGAATGAACCATTATCCGATAACGATGATGATAATAATAATGAAAATGGTAATTTCAGTGATGATTCATTAGAAAGCGATATTAAAAATCCACCTCGTAGATGCGTTAGTGAATATCAAATAAACTTAAATACAGAGATAAATAATGAAAACAAAAATTATTTAAATTATCTGAAAAAAAATTTTGGTGATTCTCAAGAAAGTATTCTTTCTGATGCCTCTGGAGAAATATTTGATTGCCAATATGATAATGATCGACACTCCAGTGCTAGTTTTTTTTTGTCACGACGAAAAATTCAAACCGCTCAAAGCCAAGAGAGTGTCTTAACTGATATTACGGATGACTATCAAACCTTTCCATTACGTGAAAATGAAGATCACAGAAGCACTGAAAGTATTCTTACCGACGATTCTGATTCATTAGTTAAGTCTGCGCCATTAGAAATGCTTTTTGATTCACATTATAAAAGAAAACGTCAGAATTCCGATACTTATAATGCTAATCCGAAAAATAATATCGAAAATACTGAATTTGAAAAACCGATAAATACAAATATACCTACTAGAGCTGTTTTTCGATCTAAATCCTTACAAGATACAAGACTTAGTGCAATAAAATCTCCAATTAGTTATACCGAAGAAAATTTCCGACCAAACCAAACTTGTATTTATTATGAATTTAATATCGATGATAAAAAGGAATACTGTTCAAAGGTTCGTAGTTCACCAAGATTTGATGGGACAAGAAGTAACAGCTTAAAAGAACCACATTCAATGTTAATTTTTGATAATTTTGTTCCTCATAAGCCGCCTAAACCAAAACGAAATTTCCCTCGTACCCAAAGCATGCGAAATCGTAGTAGGCCTGCTTGGAATAAATACAATTTCGAAAATCAATCACCGCAAGTTGTCAATACAAATAGTAAATCTACTTATTCGGAGAAAGAGGATCTGGAATTAAAAAAAAAGACAAATGATTTGAAATTAGAAGAAAGTACTTCGTTGATTCTTCTTTCACCGACTAATAAAATTACAAACCACAATTCATTAAAATGCGCCGAGCCAAAAAATAATATTAGTATTGTAGAAAATTTATCAAACGATTCAAATAAAACTAAGATAAATAATAAGCAAACAATTAAATTAGCTGAAAATTCTTGGCATGAAGAATTAGATGTTGATAGCGGCTTTGAAAACCACATTCCTACAAAAGATACACTTGAAACTTATGATTCATTAGAACCTAATGGAACATCTTCTTATGAAGCATCTACATCTGATTCTCAGATTCAGGATACAAATCGTGAAGAAAAAAAAAACTATGACAATAGCACTGTTGATAGAATCAGTCGTGCAATTGAAGGAACCGTAAAACTTTTATCAAAAGAGTTTGAAAATTTAGTCAAAAGAGAGCAACAGCACTTAATTAAAGAAAAACAAGTTTGGCAGACATATCGATCAAATTCAACTGGAAATTTTTTAGAATTACAATCAGAAAAAGATAAGAACTCTATTTTCAAAAAAGAAACTCGGCCAAGCTCAGGAGGTGAGGATAGTGATTGTACAGTAGATAAATCCTTGGTAGAGAGTGGCTCCTCGACTCCTGGATCAAGCTGCGCGAATTCTCCAAAACGGATTTGGCCACCTGCGTCTCGGTGTCAGTTGAAGTGGATTAAAGCACTACCAACAATCAGTCAAGATATCCTACCTTCTAAGCAACACTTATCAGGTATCTCAAAGATCACGAGAAACCAATCAATGTCGTCTGGATGTTTGTAGAAATTTAGCAATAATAGCACATTGAGGCTTGTTGTAGTTATTATGAATGTGATAAAACTATTATAGATACATTTTTCAAATAATTGTACATATCCTATCGTAAACACTATCGTAAAAATGATAACCAATTATTTTATCATAAAATTAAATCAACAACAATGTTCTATTTTTTAACAATACAACAGCAGTTTAATTTTCAGTTAAATTATTTTTCGAATGCCTACACAGTAAAAAATCCTGTGTTAAAACCAACATAATCTGCATGATAGAAACGGTCCACATCATATTTATTTTATTTCTTAACACAGACTATTTATGTTGAATTTGAACACAAAAATTGTGTTCAAATTTGAATACGAAATTCGGATAATACAAGAAGTTAATTCAATACTTTTTAAATGTCAGTGGCGACTCAAAAACAATGACAACTTTTACATTTTATTTTTGTATCATGGATACTCACTAAATATTCTTATACGGTTACCAAAAGTGATAACAATTATTATTTAAGATTCAAATATTTCTTGATAATTAACAATGTTTTTATTAGTTAAAATTAAAAAAAAATAAATCGCGTAATATTTTATATCAGTTGTAAATAGTAAATCAATTACTTTCTTTTAATAAAATAAAAATACATTTTTATTTAGCGAAAAAATAATTTTTACAATACATAAATTTAATGTTAATTTTAAATTAACACTTAATAAATGCTGATAATTTGAATTTTTGTACTAGGCAACTTTTTGAAAGTGTTAAGTCGTAGATCGATTATAATTTCCTAGTAATATAAGGAAATGTGTTGATTTAACATAAAATAATCAACAGAAAAAATTTAACACATACCTCTTTTAACACAGATAGACAATATTTTTTACTGTGTACATAATTACAGCATGTTATTCCTTAATAAAATCACTTTTATTAGAAGTCATATATTCCAATTGTTTAAATTTGATTTTTAATCAATATATATATATATATATATATATATATATATATATATATATATATATATATATATATATATATATAAAACTCATTTTATTAATTTTATTTATTGATCGTTCAATCAGCTTATAATTAATTTCACTAAAGTTTTGTATATAAGTAGAGGATAGTGCATGTGTTTATTGCCTGTTGTCAACAGTTGAAACAGATGGCAGATTTCCGTCGAAAGCTTCTGATTCTAAAGATGAAATAGAAGACAAAGGTATGCGACGTGCTTGTTCCTTGAGTGATCTCTCCGTCAGTCCACCAAATAGGTTACTGCATGGTCCAATACAAGGTATCTTTAGCTTGCTTATAATTCATAATAATTCATTTATTCTACAGTTTTCTTTTGGCTTTAGCAAAAATCATACGTATTACAATTTATTAATTCAACCGTTAATTTCTGAAATAAAAATAAAAATTAAATAATTTACAAACTTAATATTAGTTTCAGGTAAATTAAGTATTAAAAATTCTAATATATCATCGAGGAATGGAACTGGTACTCATACGAATAGTGGATTACCATCAAGATATACCTCTAGTAAATCTCATTCAACCTACATGACTCGAAGTAGCAGTGTAGGCGTTTTAAACCAAGTAATTATTTTATAAACACAATATTTTTTTAGAAATATAGCTATTGTAGAAATTTTCATGTCACAATTTCCACTCAATAATTATTATTTGAATGATATTGTAAATTCAATTTCTGTATTGGAGTAAAAAATACAATATGTAGATTTCTCTACGAAATCTTCGAAAAAATTAAATTAAGGTATTTATGTAAATATATAATTTTATTTTTTATAGCATAGTGATTCAGAATCGGATGCTGGAATAGCTTCAAGTGGTAGAAACTTCACAAATTCAACGACAAACAATCGAATAAGTGGATTGATGAGACCTACAATTAGTTCACAGAATAAAATAAATCATCAAACTAAACCACATTCTTCTTCAAGTAGTAATTTACCCATGGTTTTGAGAAGACGTGGAATGCAATCTGCTTATTCAAGTGGTATGTTTTATTATTAAGACTTTGATAAAACTATAAAATCGTGTCCCATACTACTATGGTAACCATTACTATAATATTATATAACAGTTACCATAGTATGGCAACGAATCCTATAATGACATAGAAATTATTATCATAATTTTATAGGAATTATTCCGATAGTCTATAGAAAAGAAACTCATATAGATGAGAATGGTTACCATAGTTTGTAAGGGCGCCATGATTATAATCGATACTTCGAAAAAACCTGTTGCCATAAATTTTTCTCCGTGTAGTGAGATAGTAATTTCTTTATAAGTACGCCAATAAATTTATCAGTAAAGAATCTTATGCACTTTCCTTTAGACTGCTCTTATATATGTCACAGTATCCAAACTGTAAGCTGTTTTCCTTTTTTCAAGATCCATTGTACGGCAACCATAAATATTGTATAGAATATTTTAAATATTGATACATATTATTTTTAAAAATACAAGCAGCCCTATACTATAGATTCATTACACATTATGGCGAAAAAAATTTTATTAATAAATAAACAAAACTTTTTTCTACAGTCAATCTAAGTCAAGTTGGTAATCAAGAAGATTCTAGCTCAGAGGATACTTCTTCAAATGGTAATGGCGGGAAGCCAACATTGCCACCCAGACCTCGAAGTATTAACATCGATCTCTCAGCAAAGTAAATGTCCAATATTTTTAATATCATTGAATTCTTATTTTTAAAAAGTAACTGAAATTTATGTTAAATAGCTTTAATTCTGTTGGATCATCAATCAGACGGTCAGGGTCAAATACGACAATATCAACTAGTCGGCTAATAAATAATGCAAGTGGTCAAATGAGGCTCTCTAGTCGTAACCAATTGGATCAAAATCCTCAAAAACCTTCTGCTAAAGAAATCAATGTAGCTAATGCTGAACGTAAGTAATGTTATGTTTTAAATATACATCAATAGCTATAATTATTCTCTTACATTTAATAATAAATATTCATCTATTCACATTTTTCTAACTAACTATTAACGCTTTCAGTAAACACAGACAGAAAATTAGGTAATCTAAAACTAACTATTATGAATTTCGTCCCATAAAATTATTAATGAGTTTATATATATTTCAAATTTTTAAATGATCATACTATAGTACGATCATTAGATGAATAAAATTATTTATGCTAATTTATATCAATATCATCATAATATCATAATGCCGTATAATTTTTACCCACAATTGTTTATGAAATATTCTTTTGAAAAACCCTATCACCTTATGAGCATAATCACATGATCATATAAGGATTTGATAAGATATAAATATGATAAGTTGCATGATACAAAATAAATCTGTTTAAATCTTACATCATATGTAATGCATGAGCAATAAAATTGAAATAGTATATTGTATGACAGGGGATGAAATAAGACGATTTCAGACTAGGGCAAAGTTGGCTGCCCGAATCGTATGCGAAGTCTGACATCACTCGCCGTCTGAAATCGTGCTTCTTTCTGTGTCACACGCTATATTATTCGTGATTACACGCATTCGAACGAAGTTTCGGTGTCAGAAACAAGTTAATTTGAGACCAATGGTGTGATCAACTATTGTGAGTTGTGATTTGCCCTTTATAATTAAGTAGAAACTGCACACAGTGAATTTTTGAGTAAAAATTACCCATAAAGTTTAGTACTGTAAGGACATCTAGCCAGTAACTAAATTTTTACTATGTTGTTATTAGAAATTGCACTTCATTTACATGCTATCGAGTAGTATATTTTTTTACAATGTGCATCGGGAAAAATTTAGATATTCACCTCATGTCCTCACAGTATCAAACTTTGTGGGTAATTTTTACTAAAAATTTCTTCGGGTGTGTAAATACTATTTATCAAGAAGATAAAATTTAATCAAAAAGTCAGAACTCTCGATTACATAAATAAAATGAGCGTCATGAAATTACTAATAAACAAATGGCAAGTATTAGAGCTGAAATCAAAAGTGAAATTGACTTTCAGCGGGCAGAAACACTCAGTAAAAAATATTGTGTTAACGTCACCATAAACTGTGTATTAGAAACAGTCCATACAACTTTAATTTTATTTTTAACACAGACTATTTGTGTTGAATTTCAACGCTAAGTTTATCCAAATTTCAATACAAATTTCGGGAGTTACGACAAGTAAATTCAACACTGTTTAAATGTCGATTAAGACACCAAAAAATTTTAACTTTTAAACTCTATTTTTGTACCATGAATATTCATTAAGAGAATTCTCAGATAGTCTCCCTCTCCCCAATTATAAAAAATATTAAATGACCTTAAACTGTTATAACCGTATTGAAATTTTATTGATTAATTAATAAAAAAGTTAAAGCATTAATTAAAAAAAGGACATCGCAGTTACAATTTTACCGAGATATAGATTTGAAAAACAATTACTTACAGTTGTTATCAATAAGGAGTTGAACGAAATTTGTTAAGTAAATTTCAGTCTACAAAATTTGATAATAACTTCGAATTATAATATTGGAATGAAGATTTTATTGAAATAAATTTAACAAATTTTGTTTAATTTCTAATTGATAACAACTCTAAGTAATTTTTTTTTAACTCTATATCTCGGTAACATTGTAACTACGTTGTTCTTTTTTAAATTAATTCATTAACTTTTTTTTAATTAATTGATAAAATTTTAATCCGACCATGACAATTCAAGATCATCAAATATTTTTAAAAAGTGAAAAGTATTTTCTGAGAATGACCTTAAATATAATTTATATATTATTTTGAGGTAATCAAAAGTGACAACAATTATTATTTAACACTTAATTATTTTTTTGATAGTAAACAATGTTTTTATTAGTTAAGATTAAAAAAAATCACGTAATATTTCATATCAGTTATAAGTAGTAACTCAATTAATTTCTTTTACGAAAATAAAAATAAATTTTTACAGTACATAAAATAATTTGAAATTATAACTAAATTTTTTTGATTCGTATGATAAACATCCCAGATTCTAGTACATGGTAAATTTAATATATTAATAATTAAAATGTTTAAGTTCAATTTACGTTTAGAAAATGTCGATTTCACTTTAATTTTTCTAATAATTTTAAAGTAACACTTAATTAATCTTCATAATTTGAATTTTGTATTAGGGAAAACTTTTAAAGTGTTAAATAGTAGATCGATACAAAATTTTAAAGTAACACAGTGAAATGTGTTGATTTAACACAAAAAATTTAACATGGGCTGTTTTTAACACAGATACACAATCTTCTTTCTGTGTATTATTTTTTTTCTTCACAAATAATGGAAAAAATTTTTTTCTGTCCGCTGATTGACGATATTCACAATTCACGCATTCGCTAATATTTTTCCGCGGCATTGGGCTGAAATTAACTTGTATTGACTAGCTGTACAGACACTAAAACAAAGTTTCGATGCTGGTATCATGAAAATATTAATATTCCTGATTTTAAAAAATAACTTACTCAGTGATGAATGTATATCTATATAGTATTAAAATTGAATTGTTTTAAATCATTTCTAATTGTTTCGACTCATTTTTTAAAATCAGAGATTCAATTTAAGTTAAATAACATTTTATACTTTCAGTATCCCCTCAATTATGTAATACAATTGCCGATGAATTGACGAGAACTGCAGATAATGTAGTTCAATTATATAAACGACTAGCGATGGATAGTTCTGCAAATTCTGTGCTTGGACCTATTGATAGAGATACAATGCTTCGAGGTTTAGAGTCATCAGTTAATGAAGCGATGCAAACACTTCGTCTTGTTGCAGCTAGCACAACTAACAAAGAAACTACTGACAATGATCCTTCAGTTGTTAATGAAGCGACCGAAACATTTAAAGAATTATTGGCAGGCCAAGATCAGGGAAAAGTTGTTAATATAATGCAACAATATTCGGAAATGCTATTGAGTATGATGCAGCAAAGAATGAGTGGCACACAACCAAATCACGCCTAGAGCACATACAAGCAACAATATATTTAAAAATTTTAGTAATAATAATCTCGAGAGGACATTTAAACTGCCACAAAAACTTAATTATCCGAATAAGTTTGTGGTTTTAACTATTGCTCTCTTGCCAATAATTAAATTTAATAAATTTTCCTAAGCTTGTTTATCAATATAACGATATCGTGTCATTGTCATTAATAAAAATATTTATCGTTTTTTATTATTCATTAATAAAATACTATTTTTGAGCCATATTGGAAATAATGCAATTGTAACATTATACAAGTCAATACTTAAATAATATATCAAGATTAGCGAAGAAAATATTATAATATTCATTATTCGTTTTTACGTCATATTCATTAATCATAAATGATTTTTTTTCATCACAGTTTGGATTCATTTGCTATTAAATAGAAAATAATTTGAATTCTCCACTTACTTTATTAATGAAGCAAATTTAAATGACGATAAAAATAGAAAAGTCGAATTAATTTACCGCTGTAGTATATATCTATAATATCGTATGTACATGAATATCGGGAAAAAATATAATAATATTATTTGTGTTAAATAATAAGTAAGTAATTACGATAAAACTAGTAACAGGCTCTATGCCAAGAAATGCCAATAACTAAAGACTCATAGTATTAATAAAATTTTGTGCATCACCTGTGTTATATACTATAACGGTAATAATATTTTCGTCTGTTATATAACCAAAGGCAATACTGTTTATAATTTACTTAAAACATACATTATTATTGATATGCTAGAAATTAAACATTTAACTTTTACTAATTTAATCGAATTTATTTATTTGGAAATGAGATATTGAGAAATACTGAGAGATATTGATTTTTTTTAGCCATTTATTAAAAATAATTTATGTAAATATTGTCAATCAAGAAAAAAAGTTTTTTTTATACATATTTTATGTTATCATATAATATAACGATTATAAAAAAAAAAACAATAATAATTTTTAGGTTAACTCTCTTCTTGTAATGAAATTATATATATATATTTTGATGTAAACTTTTATCGGATAGGAATTGATGCATATAGACATTTTTAATGCAAATATTTCAATTAATATAACTTTATAAATAAAATAAAATTGATAATGATGAGAAAAAAGTAGAGAAAATTGCTATGGTATAGTCGTTTTTTTTTGTTTATATATATATATATATATACATTCGCCAATTTAATGGATTTAAATCGATTATGCTCAAACGCAAAACGAAAAATCATTACATAATTAAAAAAAAAAAAAGAAAGAAAGAAAATAATTAGAGATATAAAAAAGACACAAAAATGTATTATGCAAAAAATATTGGCCGTTAAGAAGAAATAGTATGTTCACACCAAAAGAGGAAAGTCAAGAAGAAATTATTCTTGTTTAAACTGCTATGGAGGCATAGTAAAGCCGGAACCACGTTTGCCATCTGACGGAAATTCAAATAAACATATTGCAACAATGACTATGGTCATAATAAAATTTACAATGGTTACAGTCATTCATTATGTAATTGTTGTCTATTTTACATAGCCATAGTAATTTTTGGAATGTGATTATTTTAATTTCTGCGCAGGTGGCCAATATGGTCCGACTTTACAATAATACCATAGCATTTAAAACGAGAATGATTTCTTCGTATAGGACATTTCAATTCGCGTGTATAATTGGCTTTTACGTGGCAAACATGCAGATTAGGACGTTCTACCTTTCTTTGTAATGTGCATACTATTTATCACCATATCTGCACCTAACAGTTCAAATTATTTCACCATACCTGCACCGAAATTTTAAATTCCCGCTCCGTTTAGAAGGAAGAAAGTCGTTCTTTTTTCTTTTATTAAAAAACAAATGATAAAAATTAGCACATGCGCCATTCTTCCCAAAAACAGGCAAAAATTTAAAATTTCAGGTGCAGGTTTAGTGAAAAATCGTATATACACCACGGAGGAAAGTAGGATGTCCCCATTCGCGTGTTTGCCATGTTAGCCACACGCGGGATGGAATGTCTTACTTCCCTCCCTTGATGTGTAATATACTAAATTGCCTCTGTTTACGGAAAGAATATCGCATGCGTTAATTTATATCATTTGTTCTCTCTTGAGAGAACATAATGATTTTCTTCCCGCTAAGCAGAGCAAGAATTTCAATTTTCGGCGCAGGTATAGTGAAATAGTATATTAGACACCTAGGGTGTGTGACCTCGGCTTCGCCTCGACCAACAATTACATGTGATCTGAGACATTTCTTACTTTACTTCTCTAGGTGTGTAATATATTATATCATTATGATTTCATTTAACACTCTATTATGTAAAAATACATTGATTGAAAATTATATAAAGACTTTCATGGCATTCTAATTCATATTTAATATCTTATAATTTATCGTGCCATTATAACTTGTTTTAGTTAAACAGTATCAATGCTTTTCTTATTCATAAAAAAAAAATAATAATTTTGTAACAATATTAAGAATTATAATATTATTAAATGAAAAAAAGAAAACAATATAAGCTGTGAGAAGAATGATTGAATCTCAAAAATTTATTCATTTCTTCTTCAATGAAAATACCTATTGTTTATTATATTCATTCAATAAAATAACAAATATATATATATATATATATTTGAATATGTATAAAAATGTTATGTTAATAATTAGTTTTTCTATATAACTGTTTTTTTTTTTTTAGTCTTTGTAAAATTTTTTCTTCTTGTTTTACTTAAGTTGGAAATAGACGCTAATATATTATTTTCATCATACAGTGAACGTAAAAGTAATTTTAATAGATATTGTATCTTTTATCAATAATACAGTACTAATATATATTTTGTATTGTTTTATGTTCAGATTGAATGGGTCATTAGCATGAACTATTCATTTTTATTTAAATCGATAATTAAGATCAAAGCATCCTGTAATTTTAATATTTCATTGGAAATCAAATTAGATTTTTTACAATACAACCTTTAAAATGTAATTTTTTTAAGTCCAATAAATAAACTTGAATGACGTTATAGCACCGGGTCTACCTCAAATTATCTACAATAAAAAGCATTAATATGCGTCGAATAACATAATATTTGAATATTTTTGAGTGGGATTAAGTATAACTATACTGCCAAGAGCATTTTTATATAATCAGTCGCATAAAAAAGACAAAAATTGTATCGTAGATTAATGTATACATACATCGTTGAAAATACTACGAAAAATATTGGTATACAGGCTCTAGAGTTGAATATTAATAAAAAAAAGTGTAGTTATTGGCTGTTTAAAGAGATAGTATACACTAATCATATAAAATTGGGGGAGGGGGGGAATGAAAAATGCATCCTTTAAATACTGCTACTTACATGGTTACAGAGAAGATGAAACCTGTCCTATTTTTGCTGCTGGTTTTGATACTTGATATGGCCTATCAGCAATGAAGGAGTTCGGCATCGCGGAATTTTTAAACATTTACTTTTCATATTTTTTACTTATAATATTTACAAAGAAATAGCATCCCTATCGAAAAAATCCATGTAGGATTTATGAAAATCCATATAGAAGAGTATGGATTTATATAAGAATCCATGGTAGTAACATATGAATCTGTCAGGCAGGAATTTCACATAGGAAACTCTAGGTATCTAAATTCCTACTCAAGAAATGCATCTAGAAATTAGAATATCTGGATTCCTGCGTGGGCAACCCATATAGGAACCTGAGTACCTGGGTTTTTATATAAAAAATTTATGTAGAAACCGGGATATTTGAATTTTTGTACAGATATTATACGCGGATTATTTTAAATACTATAAATTCCTATATCGGAAATTGTCGGTATCTAAATTTCGTGCAAAATATCCACTTGGGAAGTATAACTGTCAAAAAAATATTAGTCATAAAAAAATACAGACATCAGTTGACAGAGGTTTAGGGTAGAGGTACCATTTTTGACCACTTTAGGGCCAGTTTTGGACACTTGAAAAATTAAAATAAATTAATTTGTCAGTCAGAGGACATCTCACGCTACAGCACAAAATACCAAGTCAGACTCTACAAACATGTGAATCCATTGGTAAAAGACCTCCTAGAGCCCAGAAGTGAACCCACACGCCTTAAGCTTTTCAAGACCCTGGACCTCTCTCAGCGCTTCTAATATTCTATCTAGACGCTTCTCTCTACGCTTCTAATATTCTATTACTCTTTCATCTTAATTATTTATTATCATTAGACAGATTTTAGTAATGCATTTAATAAAAAAAAAAAAATTTTAAAGATGCAACATCATAACTAATTTTTTAAATGTTTTTAGCGATACTTTTGTCCCACTATTAAAGTGGAAATTTTATTTTACTCTTTTTCATTCATTAAAATAAAATATTTAATGTCCTAAAATAGAGCAGTAGCCACAAATGGTACCTTTACCCTATTTGAAAAAAAATTTTTTTTTTATGTTCAATATTTGAAAGTTCATATTGGGACCTTTATTAAAATTATCTATTAATTCCTGCAAGAAACACCACTAAGCAATAAATCAAAATAACAATTATTAAATCAAAAAATTTTTTAAGAAATCAATTCAATCAACTGAAAGTTAAAATTGAATGTAGCATTAAATCCAAAACATTAAAAATTTTAAATGTTATTTCAAGGATTAAGATTATTAGAAGGATTTTTTACGAAATAATTGATTGGAATGCTCAATAAAAGGTTCTGATTATAAATATATTAAATTTTTTCTAGAAATAACAGTTTTTTCAAAATTAAAATATTCATTATTTATAATAAAATAGAATTCTATATAAAATTATTGCAGTCATAAACTTGAATAAACGTTTCTATAAAAAAAACTTTAATATTAAAATATAATATTTTCTATATTAAAATACAATATTTTTTATATTAAAATATCATTTTGTTCTTATAAATACAAAAGAAGTGTTTAATAAATCTTACTCATTTTTTACAGTCAACATAAAAAAATTCAAACTATTAAGAAAGGTCGGGTCTTTTTTCTCTATTACTCTAAAGTGGATGAACGGTATATCCTTGTTGCACTTGCACAGTAAATGAAAACTTTGTTCACGTTTTTCTCTCAAACAAATAAAAATTTTTAAAAACATCAACGTAAATTATCGAGTATTGCATCAAGCCTCATTCGTCGTTTTGAGTATAGTTTCTTTTTCTAAAAAATACTCAATAAAAAAAAAAAAAAATTATTACCGACCTTCCTTAATGAAAAAAAAAGATAATAATAATAAATCTAATATCAAACAAAAATGAGAATTACAGAAAAAATTAATTTCTAAGAAAATTACCAGTGCAAAAACAGTGTATGGTTCTTATATGAGAGAAATTAATAAAAAATGAAACTTATCCACGCAGAGAATTTTATAGTAAAAATTACTCAAAAATTTTAAGTAACGGTGGGACAACGCGATATTCTTGCGATTTATTCTATTTATTTCGGTAATTTTATTGAAATGTACTTCAAGAGATTTTTACTATATCACATAGTAATATTTCAGACTTATCGAAATTTCTATTACTTTATTTTAGTATTTACCTTAAAAAATAACTAAACAAAATCTAGGTGTAATGAAAAATTTATCAATTTAAATTTAAAAATTCAAACTTTTTTAAAATTTTGTACTACACATCATAGTAATTTTAAAAAAAATCTTTAAAATTCATGTTTATTCGGAAATATTCGGCTCTTTTCGTTCATTCTAGTACTTACTGATAAACTAGTTAGTATAAACTATTTATTTTATTACAGTTTGAGTCTATAGGGTAGACTCTTGTAGAGCCACCAAAAAATACAAGTCCTTGATCCTTAAATGATACATACATCCAACAGTTATTTTTAAATAAATATAAAAATTAAAAAGTTATAAGTAAATAAATTAAGAATCAAGTATATCAGCCATTTCTCTTTTAAAATATAAGATATTTAAAACATCTTTTTTTTTTTATTTAATTACGTGATTTATTGAGGTGTAAATAAACGAGCATTTCCGCGTGTAACGTCTTGTAAATTTTTTTTTTTTGTATTACAACTCTAAATATGTATTTGATTGCTTATAAAATTTTTGAAAAATTTAGTAAATGGACTGTTTTTATTATTGTTATCAGTGGTTTATTCAAATAAATGAACCATAATTTACTTTCGGGAAGTTATTGGTTTCGGTCCGATTATCGAAAATCGAATTTCTATCAGATTTTGAAGTTTTGAGGTTCTAGGAAGCTATCCCTGTTTAAAAATATTGATTGAAAAGAATTAAAAATGATGAAATTCGAATTCTTTTCAATAATTTAAATTTTTTTATTTATTTATATAGATATACAGTTTGCATGGAGTGACCGCTTCTCAATTCTTTTCAATCAGTATTTTTAACCAGGAATTCTGACTAATTACAAGATAATGTCCGAGTGTATGCATGTGTGTATGTACGCACTGGATTGATTCCAAAATCTAATCAGCTCTAAAACTTCATAAGCCGCGTCAAATGCCACCTCAGCCATTAAAATCGATTCATTCGTTCAATAGAAACCGTTAGCAAAAAAATTAAGAAACAATTTTTTTTTTTTAGTTTTTTTGAAATTTCTCAAAAATGACTAGACAAATCAATTTAGAAATCTGATTAGCTTTAGAATTCAATAAAACGCGTCGATTACTACCTTAATCGTCTCAATCAGTCAATTCGTTCGAGATATTGTTGGAAAAAAATATAGTAAAAAACGTTTTTTTCGCAAACAACGACATACAAAAGTATTTTCGAGCTCAAGGAGCTCGAAAGTAGCGGGTAGCTTTGGGGCTGACTCGCAGGGTCAACTGATAGACTGATTTTTTTTTTTTAATTTGTGGTTTTCATTTTATTTTTTACGAACATTTTATCAAATATTCTAATTTGGCATAATCAATTACGATACAGCTAGTGAAAATTTAAAAACATAATTTAATCTGTTGCTTCGTCAAGATTACAATGCTCATTTATTACTATAATAATTTTTATGAGAGTGAGTGTAGCTGACAATTGGAAATTTTTTTAATTTTTTAATAAACAAATAAAATGTAAGTAGACTAAATATTTAAAAAATTTGTATTTAGATAATTGAAAAATTATTACGCGGGTTTTTTTCAATTTAATTATTTTAACTAATTTACTTATTTAGTAAAAATTTATAAATTTTCTCATATCCGCTACAGTCACTCTCATCAATTTTTCTATAAATTTTTTATTTAAAAAATACCGTAAAATTCTCTGAGTGTCATAGTTTTAATTGATCATTTAGTTTTGTTACCCAAGTAAAAATACCATCTTATCTTTCATTTGCTTGTCTCAGTTCTGCAAGCTGGAAAAAATAAAATTACAAATAATCAATGAAAACTTTAAAGAAAAATTATTTTACATAAATTTTGGATTCTATATCTTTACCTCTTTCTCATCGTCTACTTCATCTTCTTCATCGGAACCATGAACTGAAGCCGCAGGTGTAGTAACTCGAGATGAAGAAGGTGACGGAGGTTCACTTAATGGTCTTGGATAGTTGAATTGACCAACATTCATGTCATCTAGTTCAGAAGTGTATTCTGGGTATAATTTTACTAAAGCTTTCATTCTTGCTTGACGATAATACTAAAAAATAAACAATTATTTAATGAAGTTTTTAATCACTTTTAAACTATAAAAATAAAAAAAAAATTACAATCCCGAGATTTCTCCAATCTAGCATGTCACTCAAACGTTCCGTACGATTTCTTTGAATAATTCGTTGTCGTCGACTAAGTCGAGCAAAGTCAAACATGTAATGAGCTAATTGTTGAACGCTAGACTCAACATCAATAAAATGCCGATCAACAATATAAATTCCGTAACTCTTAGGATCAGCAATATGTTCCTGCATAAAACAACCAAACCCAGATAAATTTGTCGTAATACTTGGAATTCCCATCACTGTACATTCAGCTGGAGTATATCCCCAAGGTTCGTAATACGATGGGAATACTCCTAAATGACATCCTCTTACGAATTCTTCATAATCAAGACCAAATAATGGATTTGTGGAAGATAGAAATTCTGGATGAAAAACTATCTATAATAAACATAAAATATTTAGGTATAAAAAAAATTTTAAGGAATTTTTACTCTTCAGATTAAAAAAAAAACAATTACTTTAACTCGATCATGGATGGTATTGAATAAATTACATCTTCTGATTGCATTTAAGATTGGATCATTCCAATCGTCAACGACATTATGGGTAGTAACTGGAGGTAAGCCATTCCGTTGCAATGCATACAAACAGCTAGAAAAAATTATAAAAAAATGTTAAGATAATATTAAAAAGTTTCATAGCAACTAGTTTTACCATTTAATTTTAATAATCTCATCTTTCAATAGCATATCCATAGCATCAGGTAATCGCCCAGCAAGACAAGATTCATACATTCGTTTGCCAACATTTTGTTGAATTACATGGATTGTATCTCTTAATGATTTAGTGACCTGTATAGATTTAATTTTATAATAAACTATAAGTTGTTCTACTTTAAAACAATAACGATTATTTATTTACTTACAGCATGACCCCGTAAAGACTCGACGTTAAAGTTATTTGTTCGCGCAGGAAAAATTAAAAATGCCACTACTGTAACATCTGGTTTTGAAGTTTTTAAATAATGATTAAGCCTAGCTAAAGCTTCTATAAAAATATCAGCTCCTTTATTTCCAAATTCATAACGCCCAGCAGTAAAGAAATACAAAGTTTTATCCAGATCAAAATCAAAATGTCTGAAATAATGATAATTATTAGCAATCAATAAATTAATCATACTTTATCATTAAAATTCATACCCATAAAAATGACCTCGAACGAATTCGTGAATTTTTTCTTTGCTTACAGCATGTAAATTTTGAAACTCATGAATTGCTGAAAATTTTTTTACATTTAAACCATTTGGTGTAATAATATCTGGTTTACGTTTCAGCAAATGTTCAGCTTCTATTCCAGTAATATCCGAAACAGTTGTGAATATATGACAAAGATGTGCCGCTGCTCGTTCCATACAATATCTATGATAAATTTGACGTTTTCCAGCTTCTTCATCAACGTTGAACTAAAAAATATTTAAAATATTTTCTAATTATAACAGAAAATATTTTAAAAAATGTTAAAAATGTTTACCTTATCCAAGTTATTATAAAAATCTGTTCTTCCGGCACATAGATACCTGCCTAAAAGTGTTGCGTGAGTAGTAAAAATTGTTGCCACGTCAACATGTCTGGTTCTCAAGGCAACTAGGCCAAGACCAGCTTGCCATTCGTGGCAATGGACCAACACTCTTGGATGTACGCTAGAACATTCCTCTGCAGCTTTTCTATATTTAGTTATATATTAAAAATGAATAGTTGAATAAAATATTCACACAAATACAATAATAAATTTTAGCAAATTATGTTTACCTGAATTCTGATATAAATTGACATACAAGATAACCCAGTATTACTGCATCATTAGCTTCAATATCTAAATGTGGAATACCAACGTTAGTAGTATTCCATAATTCTGATTTGTATTCATCTAATTTCCAAGCGGCACTTCCAATATCGAACAAAATCACTTGAGGATTGCCATCGACCAACCAAGTACCAGTAACTACCTGCATTCATTTATTAAAAATTTAATCACATCTACTCTTTTTTTCTAATAGCTAATTATAAAAAAAATATACTTTAAATCCTTGGTCTCTTAAAACTTGGACAGCTTTCTTTAAAGGACTATGAGAAGGAAATTCAGCTTCTTCTACTTCAGTTCTAGCAGATTGTTTTTTATAAGGTCCAATCATACAATACTGATCCCCCAATTCTTCGGTTGATACATAAGCTTTCGACCTAATTACAGTGTAAATTCCACCAACTATAATTAAGAAAATCATATAAAACTTTTATAAGTCAATCAGTAAAGAACTCCGTATTAAAAAAATCCATGTAAGATTATATGGGAATCCATATAGGAAACTATGGATTTACATACAAATCCATGGAGATTAACATAGAAAAGTACGAATTTATATAGGAATCCATGTAGGAAAGTATAGGTATTTGGATTCCCATCTAAAAAATCTATATAGGAACCTAGGTATCTGGATTTCTATATAGAAATTTTTTATACATGGTAAACCATGTATGTCCACATAGGAATATATGCAGAATTTCTATAGGGAACCATATGGGAATCCATCCGAAAACGCCACGTGGAAATCTAAGCTGGATTTCCACGTAGATTTTTTTTTTTTATATCTCTGTTTAAAAATAAAATCCAATAAATTTTCATAGAGGTTTTATGAGAATAAACGAATTCTATGAGAAAGTACTATAGTCAAGTATAAGTCTTATACATCTACTTTATTACCATACCTTTATTAGCAACTTCCCATGCTACTTCAAAACTCCATCGATTTTCTTGTTCAGCGTTATGACCTCGATCCATGTATATCGATAAATCGTGTAAGCTATCCATTCTGTAAAATCGCCGTGAAGCTCGTTCTCGTGACATTTTTTATTTTATAATGTTGTTAAAAAATATTAATGAAAAGATTTCAAGTATATCGATAATTAAAGTACCTAAAAATAAGAAATAATTTTTTAGTTTCACGTTAAATGACCTTTAGCATCGATTATTGATCAAGAAATAAAATCATAAATTTATATAAAAAGCTATTTAAAATAAGTAAATCAAATATATGATGTAATTTTCAATTAAAAACATAAAAAAGGAGTTATTTAATAAAATCAATTGTAATCTTAAATAATTAATTAAAAATTTAAATATTTATATTTAATTTTAAATAACAACAATATTATATAATTAAATGAACTATTTTCAATGATAAAAATTTTACAAAACAAATAATTATCAGCCGTCGCTTTAAGATTACATCTTAGACACTACTATGAAAATATACTAATTTTAATGTTGAAAAAGATGATATATTTATTTAAATGTTTATAGAAGTTTTAATATTATAATAATATACACAAAAAAATAACAATAAATAAAATTCTAGTCGGATATACGTACTTTTTATAAAATTAAAAATAATTGAAGTTTTGTAAACTTGGCAGATGAAAACACGAGTTTATGCCACGACCGATCTTTAGGTTTTGAAGAGTGAAGGTCATCAAGGGTTTAAAAAAAGGTCAAACTAGTTGAATCTTTCGGTTATTTTCGGCTTTTATAGTTCATGCTTCGTGTCTCTTTTCGTGCATCTTATACATATAGTGGGGCGTGGAGAATAAGACCTAGGTCGGAGTAGCGAGCTTTTATGACGATATATATGTATATTACGTATATATAAATATATACGTAATAATTAGTGAATTTGTTTATTAATTAATTTAGAGCAACATACACTAGATCATCTCATTTTAAAAGTTGTTAGCCATAACAACAAAAATTATCGTAATCATTTTTAAGTCTACATCTTATGTACTTGTTGTCATTAATGCCTGGATCTGTATCTAGTTTAGATTATACTAAAGTTTGAAAACCCGAGTATTTGGACAACAAAAATATGGACCTACTTTAATTCATAAAACCTCTTTATTTATCAGCTCTGTGTAACAATACATTGTTTTTTTACATTCATATTGCAGAACAGTGTTTCCGTAATAAAATATTACACTGTGTTTATCTAGAATAATATATGTTGTTTATACATATACCTATATGTATATTTATTTATGCAAATATAATAAGGAAAAATTTAAAAAAACCTCATTAGTTGCGTATGGACCTGTAGAGGTAGACAAGTAGTTATCATAGTTGTAGTCATCATCATGAGTCGCCCCAACCAAAAAGTCGTCATCCCACTTCCATTACTTAGCACACGCTTAGCACGTATTTCCTATACCCCCACTTTCCATTTTAAGACGACTTTTTCGTTGGGATTACTATATATTCATGCTAACAAAAGAGTGTCCGTCCACTCTAAAAAACTAATGAGATTTTTTTTTAATTTTTATTCAAATGAATACCAATAAATAAAACAACTACGATATTACGAACAAATATAAGTTGAAACATAATAAACTTAAAGTGTAAAATTTTCAATGAAAAATGGGAACCTAAATACTACCACATAAATGTACAACATTTTCTTGGTAATACTAATTCAAAGATGTAAATAAAGAGAATTTCAAAAGCAAAAACAAGTGTCCGTCCCGTCACTAGCACTCAATATTTTTTTTCTATACTCCCACTACTCATTCTTGTCATAGCTAATTGCAAGACTTTTTCTCTTTACCATAATAATCACTACTCAAAACAACAATTCTACCAACATCAAGCTTGTCAAAATTTATTTTTGATTATCGTTACAGCATCAGACGAACTTCCTCGGAATATTGTCATCATTCGAATCCCATAAATATATATCCGCTAATAAAGAACTTTCAAATAAAACCTCCGTATGACACTAGAAACTGCTAGAAACCTCATATTCTTCAAAGATACTGAAGTATTGAAATCTTTTACAAGCTTTGCAATAGAAATCAAGGACACACTCAACCTGATACACATTACAATAATGAATAGAAATGTCCAATGAATATTTCGAATTGGAAGAACAATCCGCGCCAAATGCAACACTCAAAAAACTATACTATTAACATTGGCTGGGTAGCATACGAGAGCGCTCTCTCAGGCCAGCTGGGGAACCAGCAGAAAGGGAAAAAAAACAATAGTAAATGTAAAATTGAACTGAATTGAACGAAACGATGGCGGTAAGATTATTATTTATTTCATTATTATATTATACTTATTTTAAATGTCAATAATTATGCTTAATAATTTATAATGTTTTAAAATATTTTTTTATTAATCATAATGTTCTCAAATAATTATGTTACTACATCAAAATAATTTAGTCATGCTTGTTTTATTAATTATAGGTTAGCCAATGCATTTTATTCACTACTTTACTGAGATAATATTCTAATGCCAAGTTTTCATTTAGGACAAATATTAACAATTATGATTGATATAGAGTTTAGCAGACATATATTTGATTGTTTTATCAACAAATTACATTTAATCTAAACATTTGTTGGTTGTCATGACAACATCCAATTGAATTATTACTTAGCGTTTCGTCCTTTTCTGTCTTTCATTTTCAGGTGGATGACCGGTACTTTCTTTGTTGAACTTACATATTGAATGAGAACTTTGTCCACATTTTTCTTCTAAACAAATGGGAATTTTTAATAAAATAAAGCTGAGATTATTAGATTATAGCATAATGCAGCAATCTCTGCTTACTATTTTATGTTCAGAGCTTTTAGCTGAGAAAAAAAATTGGATAAAAAATAAGTTATTTAAAATTTTTTATTTTATGTTTAGGCCGTAGCAGCAGCAAAAGTACAAGAAGTACGAGAGATAACAAGAATTGAACGGATCGGGGCTCATTCTCACATCCGAGGTTTAGGATTAGATGATAGTCTTGAACCACGTCATGTAAGTTTACCAGCTATAATTGAAACTGATTTGAAATTGATGAAAAAAAATTAATTATTAAATTTTTGGAAATAGGTTTCTCAAGGTATGGTGGGCCAGGTTACTGCTCGACGAGCTACTGGTGTTATCCTGGAAATGATTAAAGAAGGAAAAATAGCAGGACGTGCTGTCTTGCTTGCTGGACAACCAGGTACAGGTAAAACAGCTATAGCTATGGGACTGGCTCAAGCTTTAGGTCAAGACACTCCTTTTACATCAATGGCTGGATCAGAAATCTATTCATTGGAAATGAGCAAAACTGAAGCATTGACTCAGGCTATCAGGAAATCTATTGGAGTAAGAATAAAAGAAGAAACGGAAATAATAGAAGGTGAAGTCGTTGAAATCCAAATCGATAGGCCAGCTACTGGGGTTGGAGCTAAAGTTGGAAAGTTAACTCTTAAAACGACGGAAATGGAAACTATTTATGATTTGGGTAACAAAATGATTGATAGCTTGATGAAAGAAAAGGTTCAAGCTGGAGATGTAATCACAATTGATAAAGCAACAGGAAAAATCAACAGACTAGGACGTTCATTTACACGTGCTCGAGATTATGACGCAACAGGATCACAGACTAGATTTGTGCAATGTCCTGAAGGAGAGCTACAAAAGCGTAAAGAAGTCGTACATACTGTTTCATTGCATGAAGTCGATGTTATTAACAGCCGAACTCATGGATTTTTGGCATTGTTTTCTGGAGATACAGGTGAAATAAAGTCTGAAGTACGAGAGCAAATTAATGCTAAAGTTGTCGAATGGAGAGAAGAAGGTAAAGCTGAAATTGTACCAGGAGTTTTGTTCATTGATGAAGTTCATATGCTTGATATGGAATGTTTTTCATTCCTTAATCGTGCTCTAGAAAATGAAATGGCACCTATCGTAATTATGGCTACTAACAGAGGAATAACTCGGATTCGAGGGACTAATTATAAAAGCCCTCATGGCATTCCCATCGATCTTCTTGATCGTATGATTATTGTTCCAACTAGTCCATATCAAGAAAAAGATCTAAAAGAAATTTTGAAAATTCGATGCGAGGAAGAAGATTGTGAAATGGCTGATGATGCTCTTACAGTTTTGACGAGAATTGCTTTAGAAACATCGTTAAGATACGCTATTCAGCTTATTACCACAGCGTCGTTAGTTAGTCGCAAAAGAAAAAGCACTGAAGTAAGTTAATTAAATTTCATTTGTTATTCTTATGTACATTTCTTTAAAAATGTAGCTTTTGTAGTCTCATGTGGCAATTTTCAAAAAATTGTGATATTACATGTTTTACTTTGTCGAGAAATGTCGAAAAAAATCTGCGGTCTAAAAGATTGTTTATATATATATATATATATATATATATATATATATATTGTAATAACTAATAACTCATAAATTATTATCACTTATATTACAATAACAACACACTTCAATTAGAAATAACAACACCACAATTACAGCGATAAAAGGCAGAGAAAGATAGTTTATTAAGATACAGATATGCGCTGTTTAGTTGTCAATATATGACTGAATGGCTCTAGTCGCGTTTCTCTAAAATAAAATAAGGCATTTGTTTTGTAGATATTCAAATATTTAAAAAGATCAGTTTCACTTTCATTACAATATATATTAGGGTGCTTCGTTTCCAGCGAAAGCATTATTTTTGTTGCTCATCAAGCAAAATATTGTTTTTTATGCTAAAACAAAAATTCCTGCCAAGTTTGAGCTCTTAATTCTAATCCTAAGTACTTTCCATTTGATTTCCCATTTAAAATACAAGTAAATTAAATTTTTTTTTTTCAACTTTCTAATACTCAGCTGCGTTTTATGATATCAACGCGGTTTTGGTCGCAAATTGTAGGGCATTCGGTGTTCTTCAAAAATGCGCATACTAACTTAGCTGTAATTCCAGCTGTTTCACTGATGTCCACTGAGGAAGTCATTTTTCGTATCAAATTGACGTTTATTGTCTTGCAGAACGTAAACCAATCATTGCACACCAAAAATGTAGATGAAAACTTCATAGGAAATTTTATTCCCTTTAAAAAAAAGCCCTCTGAGTCAAGTCGCTAAAGTCCATAGTTTCCGAGTAATAGGAGTTTTAACAATTTAAAAAATATAATAGCGATTGTCATTTTTTTTTTAAATTATATTTTTTAAATTATTAAAACTCCTATAACTCGGAAACTATGGACTTTAGCGACTTGACTCAGAGGGGCTTTTTTTAAAGGGAATAAAATTTCCTGTGAAATTTCCATTTACATTTTTGGTGTGCATTCATTGGTTTACGTTCTGCAAGCCAATAAACGTCAATTTGATACGAAAAATGACTTTCTCAGCGGACATCAGTGAAACAGTTGGAATTACAGCTAAGTTACTATGAACACTTTTGAAGAACACCAAATGCCCTACGATTTGCGACCAAAACCGCGTCGATATCATAAAACGCAGCTGAGTATTAGAAAATTAAAAAAAAAAAGTAATTTAATTTACGTGTATTTTAAATGGGAATTCTTTGAAATCAAATAGAAAATACTTAGGATTGGAATTAAGAGCTCAAACTTGGCAGGAATTTTTGTTTTAGCATAAAAAACAATATTTTGCTTGATGAGCAACAAAAAAAATACTTTTGCCGGAAACGAAGAACCCTAATATATAATTATATATATGTGTGTGACATAACGCGCCATGTCTGAGTGATTATGGTTGCAATTCTTATAAGATCATCATAAAATTCGGTACACTTTTTATTTGGGTGATTACCGCGATCAATTTTAAAAATGAGCAAAATCAGTTGATTAATTTGAAAGATGTGGGTGTTTGATATTTTCTTTTAAATTTTATAGAAATGACCTTCTGTCGCTTTATCTTAGAATAACTTCTGAATCGATAGTTATAACTCAACTTTGTAAAATGAATTTTAAAGTTCCTGCGATTAGCTATATTTTTCGCTGTATTGATTACGGTTTAAACGATTTCTTTGAACCGTTTAATTATCTTAACTCTTGAAAAAAAATATCCAAGAATTTTACTTTTGCGGATATATTATCGAATTACTTCTGAATGATAAAAAATAAATCAACTTCGTTAAATTAATGTTGTACACTATGAAATAAGCATTAATCAAAACCATTATAATTTTAATTGATTAGTTTATTTTTTATGGCTTTTCAAAGATATGATAATCGACTTCGTAAGATCGCATTAAAGTCTATTTGGTTTTTTTTTTTACAAATTTTAAAAGATAAAAATGTAACTCTAACCGAGAGTTTCTCAGTTGACGTAGTAGCTTCAATAAATAGAAAACATTTTTTTTTTTAAATTAACACTCATTATTCAAATGATATTACAAAGTCAATTTGATATTTAATTTCTAGATTAGAGTATAAAACATAATATGTCGATTTTCTCATAAAATCTACCTAAAAATTATGGTTTTAAATTGATTATAATACGAAACATACCTTTCCATTCCGGGTATAGCCGGGTGGCTCTTTTTTTTTTTTTTTTTTTATTAATAACGAATGGTTAAACTTATTTGCAGGTCAGTATTGATGATGTAAAACGAGTTTATTCACTGTTTTTGGATGAAAATAGATCTACTCAATTTCTAAAAGAATATCAAGACGACTTTTTATTCAACGAATTTCGTAAGTATAAATCATGCTATCGTGTATACAAAACATTTTTTGTCAAACCTACCGACACAACTCCTATGATTTTCAACTTCTCAATAAGATAATTGGATTTTTCTTAAAAAAGGAAAATTCGTTTAGTTCGATTTTTAAAATTTTAGTTTTTTGCGAATGTCGACACTGTGCTTCTGCAAAAGATTTTGATTATCTTTAGAGTAATGTCCCAGTATATGTATGTAAATATTTCATAGCTCGCGAACAAATTGATTGATTCAGATCGGACTCACGATATTCAAAAGAGGTCCATCAATACTTGAATTCCGTGAAAGTTTAGGATCAATAGGTCGAGTAACTTTTAAGTTATTCGATACAATAAATGGTGTGAGATAATAATTATTAAATAAATTACAAGTACCAGAGTTTAAATTGCAAATGCCTACAGTCATTGGTAAGAAACATTATTTGTTCCCAAGGAACGAACGAATTTTCTTTCTGCTCGCTGACTGATGATATCCGTGGCATTGGACGAAAATTAGCTTATTTCGACTGGATATAGGAACACTGAAACGAAGTTTCGATGCTGGTGTCATGAAAACATTTACTGTATACTTCGGTCAAATACAAATATGAAAATTTACATAATTTATCACTATAAAATTACATTCTGTCGTGAGGATGAAATTCATTTCAATCTATAAATTTTTATACTGCCGTGCTATGTACAGAAGTGGTAACTTTCTATAGTATCACAAGCTGATGAAAATCTACATCCTGATTTTAACGTAAAGTTGACTGCAATAGTCGAATGTAAAAATAGTTGATGCTTACTTATTGTCTATTTGTAAGTAAACTTCAGCTCTTCAAGTTCTTGCTTGCAACTTTATAATAATTTGAAAATAACTTTTGCTCTTTGAGTTCTTCTTTGCAACTTTCAGGTAACATTTTGGGTTATCTTAAACTCTATTAACGGCACTAAATTTACGCCAACTTGTGGTTTATGTTGTACTTATATTATAGTCAAAACTTAAACTAAACAGTAAGCACTAAATAGCAAGTTTTTCAAGAGAAAATGTATAGTTGCCAGTTTTTTTTTTTTTTTTTTTTTTCATAAGACCTATGAAGATTTGTAGAAATTTACGAAAATCTGAATAGATTTCCATTGATATTATTGCGGACTTAAAGAGATCATCAGCAATCTTTTGACATCATCATAGATCTAAATTTATCGGAAATTCGAGATCATTGAAGATCTTCAGAGTTCACTATAACCGTGAAAAGAATATTTTATATAATTTTATGAAAATTATATAAAATATTACGAAATTTTATAAAATTTAAATGAAAATAAATAAATAAATTTAAATACGAAATTTCATAAAATTTCATGAAACGTATTGAATGAAAACTTTTAAAAATTTGAATGGTAATATTCTGGAGAAAGCTGCTTATAATTGTCCATAATGAAGTTGATATGTTTTTAGTTTACGAGAAATTTTATCAGTTTAGAATTCTTTTTTTTTTTTTTTTTTTTTTGCAATAAATTAATTATTTTCGTTTATAAAAACAACTCTTCAATATTTTTTATTTTAAATGATTATAGGAATAAATTTATTTATTTTTTATTTTTTTATTTGATTATTTAATTCTAATCGGTTGAACATGGGTCGTTTGTGTCCATATATTCTACTGTAAACAGCCTACATGCCTCCGAATTTCGATGAAAATGTTTATTGAAAAAGGTATTTTCGGGGCTGGCAATAACTTTGTCTGATAGTTAGAAGTTTAAAGAAGACCTACGAATTTATTCAAATTTTTCCTTACGGAATAACATAGTTAAATAAGTGGCGGACGCTAATGACCCACATTCAATGTTGACGGGTGCTGAAAACAGTGACACCGGATTAGGGTTGAATATTAAAATATTCGATAATTTTTGTATATTATAATTATCTTAGTTGAAATAATTTAACCCAAGTGGATTTCAATTTTTTTTTATGGTGATAATAAAAAAACCGCTTTGCATTCGAGACATGCGATAAAATTTTGAGTACATACAATTAATCAATATGCTTAAAAAATTTTTTGTAGATGTCTTACTTGATTTATTATATGAAATTTTGTATAAACTACGGTTCATAAAAATCTAACCGATGTTAATAATTTCATTTCTTTTCAATTGGATTCCTTGAATGAACACTTAACAAACATAATACTTACATTTTATATGAATAATAATAAGTTGTCAATATATTATTTTCTTTTTTTTTACAGCTGTTGAACAACCTATGGATATCGCATAAAAATAATATTATTAACAGAGCAAAGAAAATTAACAATTAAGTAAAATATTTTTATTTGTAATTCATTAATTTTATCTTTTCTACGATTATGTGTTTCGTATTAAATTCTCTTTTCTTCCATATAATTGTATACTGGTAAAAATAATAAAGAATTTAAAATATATTTGTCGATATAATTTGATTATCGGTATGGTAAATTAAACAACAACTGCATCCTAATAAAAAAATAAATGGTTATTTTTTTTTTTTGGTTCAAAGCTTTTTGTACTTGATCATAAAGATTTATGTTAAACTTGATAATATTAAAAAGAACTTGTTCTTCTTTTCCAAGAATAATAAAAAAAATTTTAAATCTTATCGATTCGTTTTTTTGCTGAAACAAAACAATCGATTCAATTAACATCAAGCAGTTATTTTAAAAAATATAAACTGTTCCAATTAATATTACCTGTGATTAACTTAATACGTCCTTCGGAATTGTATGTTGTATAATCCTTTTTATCATTTGAAGTAAAACCATATTTATATTTGTCTTTATAAGCTGGTAATGGAATCACCGTAGATGATACAGGAACCATGACTGCATAATAACAACAGATAAGTAACAGTTTTATTTAAAGTAATCGATGCACAGAAGAAAATGCCCCGAAAAATATTTCAAAAAGTAAAATACTAGAAAAAATTTTTATGATTAAGGTAAAAGATCCAGTTATTGACCCTGGCCCAGTTTCTGACCTTTGCAACTTTTTTCTAACTTACCTAAAAAACTATAACTTTAATCGGAAAATTGATTTTTTCTTTATTTATAGGCATTTTTCTAAGCCTAATTAATGGAAATATAAAAAACATAGAAAATATTAACTGAAGAAAAAAAAATATTTTAGCCATAAGTGGCTGAGGAAGCCATTTTTTAAGTAGAGTCTAAGCAGTTTAGATTAGGAGGTACGAGGATTGAATTTGTACACTAATTATCATGTAAGTGAAAAATGTAACTAAAAATATATAGATAGATTAATATTTAATTAAAATTTATTTTAATACATTTATAAATCATATTAAAATGAGTTTTATTGTTGAAATTTGAGGGTCAATAACTAGGTTCAATTTTAAAGGTATGATGGAGTTTTTGAGCCTAAAATTCTAACTTACTACGAGCGAGGTTATCTGTTTAATTACATGTCCATAAAATGTAAAGAGAGCAATATTTATAGTTTTCTTAAATTATTTTCTACTATTTTTCATAATACAAAGATTAAATAACGTTTAATATTCATTTTTATAAATAGAAGATCATAATAAGACCTTGAAAGTACATTCTTGGAGTGATGAAATCATTATAAAAATAATGTCAATTTCGATAGTATTTAAATTTCTATGACTCTTTTACTTGAATAATATTTTTATTATGACAACATTAATTTTTTACTGTTTTTTTATTCAGGAGTTTAAAAAAAAAGACAACGAGCTACGATGAAAAACAATTAGAACAGACGCTAGTCAAAGTGACTTTAATTATTTATATTTTAAATATTGAAAAACTATGTTTTTGTTATAAGAAATATTTAATTTGTTTATCTAAATAAGAAAGTGGGTCTCTGAATGTCAATTTTTAAAACGTCGATTTAAATTATTAATTAAATTCAAATAATTATCTTATGCACGTGACTTTATTTGTCAAATCCTAAACTAGTCGATAAAATTATTATTTTTCTCATTAAGATAAATTTTACATTAATTTATAAAATATAATCTCATCCGACATTTTAAAAAGATCAGAAACTGGGCCCCTTACCTTACGTATCAGATAATAATAAATTGATATAATAATTGTAATACTAGCAAAATAGTTTTAAAGTCTTTAATATTTCATAGAAATTTATATAATTTCGATAATTTAATCTATTATTTATTTAATTTAAATAAAAAATATTTACAATCCGATAATGAATATATATATCAATTTGATGCATTCATCGTTAATTTTTCAATAAGTCAGTAATAATAATTCATTTGGCCGCAGGTATTTATATTTTACAAGGATATATACAAACATTATAGTGCCAGCATAATAAAATTTGTAAAGCGTTCTACAGTAACTGTATTTTTGCAACGAATCATACCAATAAACATCATGATTCTCATTTTTGGTCGGTGGAATATTATAAAAGAACAATTTTTACTACATCTAGGGTGATCCAAAATTAGTATTACACCGGTGAGATTTAGATTGAGGGGATAATTCTGAGTATTAAATTTCTGAACAATATTTCTTAATTTTGAATATTATAGGAGTTATTAAATATTCACAGTGGCCACTCAGAAACGAGCTTCAGAAATTGAAAGACATATAAAAGAATAAATAATAAGCTTGGCAGCGTTGCGCGTAGCTAAGTTCATATCTAATTGTTTAATATATAATTTAATTCATATATCATTCATAAAAAATTTAAGTCTAGAATTTTGTTTTGGTTTTGAAAAAAACTGACTTGAAAAAAAAAAAAAAAAAAAAAAAAAAAAAAAAGTTAACTTCAAAATCTGACTTCCCAATCCTGCACCATGTCACTAATCTAGTGAGTCTTCTCTTGAGAGTTAAATCTCTTTTTCTCTCTTCTTTCTATTTTCTCTTAAGGAGTATAAATTAAAAATTTTCTTATCCTGGCATTATAAATAATAAAAACAGATTGATAGAAAATGTTGTGTTAGAATGTATAAATAAAATTGACCACTACAAAACTAATTTTATTCAGTAATCTTTTTTATTTTAAATAATTTTGTTTTATTAAAATATGATTTTAATTTTTTTATGCTAGACTACAAATATTATAAGTATAGATGACACTAATTAAAAAAAAAAAAAAAAAAAAAAAAAAAACTGCCTATTTTATTCTATTATTATTTCATACATTTTTGAGTCTCACTTTTCTCCGTGTAAATTTATTTTTCATCCAATTTATACTGAATAATTTTATATTTTATGTATTCAAAAATGTAATAAGAACAGCCTTAAAAAGGATTGATCAAGACCGTGTCTTGCTATATTTTAAACCCACGCGCCAATGACATCATCACACCTCTATTTCTCATATTTGTCATCGTCATAATTTTGAATTGTTATTTTTTTTTTTTTAATTTCTATTCAAGCTAATCAAAAACTTTTATTTTACTGATAAATTTTTTACTAATTTAACATTATGTAATTTAAGTAATGTTAAATCTATGGAATGATTGTTGAAGCTGCAGTTAACAGTGCGTGTTCAAAATTTTTTAATTAACAAAATATTCAACTTTATTGAAAATTTTTCGATAATTATAATGTTATTCTCAAAATTTTATTGTAACTTGTTATGTTGGGTATTAATTAATATTTAATAAGTATATATATTTACCAGGTTCAAAAATATTATCCTGATTACGTTTGTAAATCATTGGTTTTCCAACAGATTCTGAAATGACAAATAATAAAAAACAAAAAAAACACAATATTTTAAACATTTTTAGAAGATTTATTTAATTAAAGACACTTTCAGTCTTATTTGAGTTTTAAAAAATTAAAATGTCACAGCAACTACAATTGTTGAATCAACTAATAAAAGACGTCCGTCTTTTTCCACGATACTAGAGGTATAATGATGTCACATCATACTTATATCGCAGGAATAGTGAAAACCTGACTGGCGCGCGTTTAGGGAAAGTCTCAAGCTATTTCGCAAAATATTGTACACTCCTCTGACATCAAGAGAAAGTACAATAAAAAAAAAATTTCTCATCTTTTCAAATAATCTATCCTATTACAAGAAATACAATTATAATATTAAATATATTTAGACTAGACAAACCGGACAAATTATTATTATTATTATTATTATTATTGCTAGATTATTAAATTAGACATTGAATTATTTTCAATCAAGTTGAAATCCTTTCACTTCTTACTCCAGTTTTGTTAGACGACCTAACAATCAAATGTAGTCCAGTGTCTGTAATACATTTCTTTACTACGGCAGAAAATTTATGTCCTTATATTCACCATGGTTGCAACAAATTTTCAGTATTTGCAACAAACCTAGGACTCATCCGAACGAGCCCGTATGCAAAATCACTCGCTTATGGTGAATACAGGTATACATAAATTCAAGTAACATATATATACTATATATACCCTCGGTTCAATGTGAACATCCATTAAAGGCATCATGAAAATCTGTACACAGACTTTTCCCGCTCTGCTTTTGGTATATATAGATTAACAACAAGGAGAAAAATTTCAAGAAGTAAATATTCCTATGTGATGTAAAAAACATAGCCGACATTACTTTACGAGCCTATAGTAATGATTACATTACATTAAAATGTAACTATTACTATGCAGCTATGTACGTATTTATTTTGATGCTGTACTTGTTTTGAAATGTGGTACACAGTTTCTACACGGAGAGAAATTTATGGTAACAATTACTATATATTATGGGAATGGTTCCCATAGCGCATGGTAGCTGTTTTTTTTTGAAATGTCGATTATAGGAACGGCACCCATACATATTATGGTAATAATTCCTATATGATATCGGAATAGTTCCTATAGAATTATGATAATCGTTACTATGCCACTATGGGAATGGTTCCTGTAATAGCATGGTAAGCATTACTATGTTATGGGAATGATTACTTTAATACATGGAAATGGTGACCATAATACTATAGTAATAGCTACCATAATATTATGATAATCATCACCATAACCAAATTAATCTGCAAACATTAGATTAATGATTAATGATTTTAATTTCTAAATATTATAGTAACTATTACCATAATATTATGGGGATAGTTACTATAATATATAGGGTTTATTCCCATATGCACTAAGGAACCGTCATGATGTGGCAATAAGATTTGTTTCTATTTGCTTACGGGAATTGTTCCCATACTCATGGGAACTTTTCCCAGAAAGTATGGGCCTATATCTTATAATTCAAAGTAATTATTGCCATAACGGTATTGGATAATATTTCATAAACGTACTAGAAATGGTTACTATAAATTTCTCTCCGTGTATGATTCTTTCCCATTAAAAATGAGAGTTCGGAAGATCTCATCCGATGAATAGTTATCATTTTTGAGCTGTTTGTTTACGCAGTCATGGCGAAAAAATTAGTTTTTGTTTATAAAAAATAGTTGCACAGGCTCTTTTCCGGTATATAGTATATTACACACCTTGGGCAGTAAATAAGAAAGCCTCAGATCACATGTTTGCTGACCTCGCTTCGCACATTACATGTGATCTAAGACATTTCTTACTTTACTGCCCTATGTGTGTAATATACTATTTCTCGTTATTTATATTGTTTCAGACAGTTCTGCAAAGTTTCAAAACTTTTCAAATGCCTTCACCTCGCATGTATCTGAAATCTTTATTTGACTGGACTAACTACAATTATGAACAATAAATTATATTTTACATGACATTGATTCAATTATTCTCCACGAAACATAGACAATTAATTTTCATCATTAATTTGTCTATTTTTTCGTATTGTTAGTTAATAATTTTGAAGATTTTAACGGAGTTTTATAACAGGCTGTCTGGTACGAAACTCGACGAAGTGGTTAAGTGGGAGAAGCTGTTGGACTTAGTAACATCCGATTGAGGGGAAGAGGCTTATATTGGGCAGGCTTATGATGGGTAGTCGACTGTAGCAAAAATTTAGAAATGGTAATTAATATTCTATATTTATTTTGAAAAGTTGTTATATAATTATTGTAACTTTTATTATTACTATTTCATTGGTATTATTTGTTAATATAAAATAGCAATATTTATTAAAATGATATTAAATCATTGCGCAACATTTAGTGATATTTTTGACTACCCGATTTTAGTGATTTATATTTAGTAAAAAAATTAATATTAACTTAGGATTTTCATTGAATACTATGCATAATAGAAAAATATATAGCAATTTCTGTATATTAGATCGATAGACTAGTTAAAAGTATTAGACAGTTAATAATTCTGTCTGCTTTAGAATGATCATATATAATATTATAAAAATATATACTCGAACACGCTGACAAAGTCACTTGAGTAATGTGTAAATATACTCTTGCGACGAATCATCGGATGAGTAAACATATGCAACTTAACCGAACCGCCAATTATTTTTTCAAGCCTGGCTGTGATGTTTGTTCCCCTTTTAAAGGGTGAACGATATACGTGAAAAAAGGACGTACGCTGCACTAATCATTACTACTTCTCCAGAAAGATGCACTGAAAAAAAAAGAAATATTTGTCCCAAATAAATCAATTTATTTGTGACTTTTTTAAAAATATTTCTTAATGACAAATAAATATATTTGGTACAACGAAATATGACAGTTGATTTGAATAATTTTACAACTTGCCTTAATATATATTATTTATTTGAATAGATTTATTTGGCAATAATAAATATTTGGTTCCTTGAAATAAATATAATAGATATATGTGGTGAGTAAATCATATATTTGTGGTAAAGATTCAAAATTTGTGGCGAATAACGGAAAATTAAGCGCTACTTAACATATATTTGAAGTGCATGGCCCAATTAAAATTCATGCCACAGCCAATGGTGACTATCATTTTGAAGGACGATATGTATTATTAATTATATCAGTGTTGCAATAAAAAATTTAAAAATACAATGGTTTTTTCACATTTTTTTTTATATTATTTAAATCAACGAACTGATTGCAATAAATCATGTAGCGATCATCAGAGATTACAAAAAACACAGGGCTGGTATAAGTTTTGGAACATATTATGAATTATATTATCCGTTATCTGGAAAAAATTAAATAGAGGAGGGGGGGAGGCGAAATGGACCCCTTAAAGAAGAAGGTCTTATATCCTCAGTGGTTCCCATTTGTTTTATTTCTTTCTAGCCCCTTACCATATTTTAGGTCTTAATTCCATCTTAAAAGTATGTTACACATGAAGGGAGGAAAGTAGGACATTCCAAACTGAGTGTATAATTGCCTACCCGAGCCGAAGGCAAGGGTGACAAACACTCGGATTGAGATTTCTTACTTTTCTCTGTGGTGTGTATACGATTTTTTATCAGATCTGCACCCAAAAGTTTAAATTTTTGTCTCTGTTTTGTGGGAAGAATGGCGCATACACTGTTTTTTATCATTTGTTCTCTCATTAAAGAGAAGATTGACTTTCTTCCTTTTAAGCAGGGCAGGAATTTAAACTTTGAACATAGGTATGGTAAAAAAGCTAATTAATAAATTTTTCAGAATATGGATTTTTTGCGCTTAATTATTTTAATGTTTGGTATACAAATACATTGAACAGACTAAAGCATAAGCTCGGATAGCTCAACTGAATGAGTATTCAACGCGCCGTGGACATGGTCTCGGTTCAACTTCTAGATTATTTTCAAGCTTTGAAAAAAAGAAAAATTAATTCCAAATTTAAGTTCAGAAAATTTTTCTATTTAGACGTGTTAAAAGCAACCCACAATCTCAAACACTTTGCAAGAGCCCCTTATCCTTGAATCATTTAAATTGAACAAAAATTTTAGGGGCCCATTTTGCCCCTCTCTCTCTCCTATAGTATACTCTTTCGTCGACAATATTTCTCGGACGGATTATCTGATTGAGACGGTCTTGACGACAATCGAATGCTTTCATCGAGTTCTTGAGCTGATCGGGTTTTGGAATTGATCAATTTGACAGTTTTCGAAGTATCAAAAATAAAAAAGAGACAAAATTTTTTTTTTTTTTCGTATTTCTTTTATATCTCAGAACCTATTTGACTAAATGATCTAAAATTCGCTGAAAATCTGCTAGATTGGTTGATTCATTAAAAAGATATGAGAGGTTTACACACACACGTCTCTCTGAAAATGTCAGAATAGCGTCTGAGGATCTTCGAATGTTGACTGAAATATTCTGAAGACTCGATTTTTGAAAATCGGGGTGAAGCCTAATAACTTCCCGAATTTTTCGAAAATCGTCGATTTTCTTAGCGGGAAGTTAAAAATAAATAACTTATTCAACAACTTGAAATTCTGAAAAGGAAATGGATAGTTGGGGATACCAGAAACTTGGCATAACAAAATATTAAGTCTTTTTTTTATCTTATTAAACGTCAACGTTAATCAAAATGTAGTTTCATTTTTCTACTAAGGATTTTAATCCAAACAAAATACTGCATCAATTAATACTTAATTAATCGTAATAACGAAAACATTGAATGAAATTACATATTTGAATAGAGAGAATGTAATTGTAAATTAGAAGTGTCTGCAGTATACTTTATTAGTAGCTTAGACAAGCGCAAGTGTGGAAAACCAAAGCCACGAGTACATCATGTTTTGTATTGTTCAGTGGGCGCTTTGTATCAGGGGGTGACTCTGCAACACACGAAAGAAAGATGCGCGCGCATTTACCTCGAGCACATAATCGAACTGGGAGCGCCTTGCTTTTCACCCTTAGCTTCGTTCTCTATTTGGTGAGGTTTGTGTTTCATATAGAATACGAAGATTTTTAAATTATATATATTTAAACCAATCAAGTCATTAGAGATCGAATTAGTACATACAATTATAAATTGATATAAATAGATAATTATATATATATATTTATATGTATATATATATCCATCAATTTATGTATCTATATATCAATATATATATACATATATATAGCAAAAAATATAAAGTTCTATGTGATATTAAATAAATTCCTTTTTCAGTTACCTTGACATTGGGTTGGGCATTGTCGATAGTGATATAAATTGATAAAGAAATTAAAATGTGTGGTAGTAGTGGTAGTGGTGGTTGAGAAATTATAAAATGTAAATGCATAACTTTTTCTAAAAACTTAAAAAGAAACCTGTTAAGTAGTGTATATATATAATTGTGACTTACAATGATTCAACCATTGGATTTTTCGAAAAGGATTTGAAGATTAAATATGTCAAGGTGTATCATTTTAAATGCGAGGACACGAAAACCGAGAGCATAAAGCCACTTTTTCTTCATAAATTTTTTTTATATCGCAAATTATTATCATCTGGCTCCTTCGTTATCAGAATCATAAACTCAGTTAAATATCATCGTTAACAATCAAATCAATTCAGAAAAAAACTGAAAAATTATCTGAAAAAGTGACAGAAAACTCAAATTAAATAATATTTAGTAAAACATTTAACTGTATAATAATTATTTTTCATTTCTTCACCAGTATTTAATTACTGTTATTATGTTATTTCTTTATTGTAATCCACCTCTATAAAGTAATAGAAGAATAAATCGTTAAAACAAGAATGCGAACGAAAACGAGGTTTCAGCCTTTTCGGCGACACCGGCGTCTTATTCGAACTCGTGTGAGAAATGTGCACGATTTCAACACGGGGACGATGAGTATGAATGATTGCTGGTATTTGCAAATAATACTTTACAATAAGGCGTTAAGAAAATGAATGCGACCTTTGCCAATTTGAGGTGGCTGTGAGATAAATTGCGAGCTCTTTAAACGAGCTACGCACATCTTAACTCAAAACTAGGGGATTCACAAAACCAACATGACGGCGGTACCGGGTAAAGAAAACCCGGTTGTCTCAAATACTCAAGAGACACATCAGTATGTTGGACCTTATCGGCTTGAGAAGACTTTGGGGAAAGGCCAGACTGGTGGGTGACCTTATATCTTTTATTAACTCCTTTACATAATAATTACATTTCACTCTCATTATCAATATTTATTTCAATGAGAAAAAAAAAAAAACAGGAAGAAAAACTTGTTTTTTTTTTTTTTTTTTTTTTTTTTTTCGCACGTTTTAATTAAGTTGAAGAATCTATGAAGTGTATAGAAATACAAGACATTGTTAAAATACCAATCGACTGAAAATCTATACTTATAATTTCCAGTAAGCTTTCAACATTTTTAGTATCATAAATGTTAGTTTAAATCACGTGGGATATAATATTATTAGGGGCGTGCCCTTCATTATTAAAATGTGACATGGAGTTTAACTGTTTTTTTTTTTTTTTTTTATTAATACTTTGTTGTTGAAGGCGTGAAGTAAAAAATAGTTATAATTTGTCAATTATCGACAGACAAAAAAAATAACGAATCACCAGCCCCATGAATCTAATTTTTTATTGAAAAGCAAAACATCGATAGAACATTGCCACAACTAGTGAATATTTCCGCATAAATAGCAAAAGCATGATGTACTGTTGGATCAATCGTACTGGCCTCATTCAATCAAACCAACGAGATTCTTTTTCACAAACAGTGATTTATAGCAAATTTAAAAAATATAATTGTCATTATTATCAATGCTAAATATTCTGCGGAAATTAAATTTAAGTTTGTCGCAATTAATTTTATATCATTGCAAAAAAAAAGAAAAAGATACTTTTATTCAGTCGCGCAAGCGCATTTACTACAAAAACGAGTAGAGTATGTGAACATATGTAAAAATTAAAAAATACACGTTGTCTTCACGCATCTTTACTATACTTACTTACTGAAAATTGAGAGTTCTTTTAATGCGTTTATTTTTTACCCCCTTATTTTTTATATTTAGGATTTTTTTAGTTTGTTACTTTCATTAAATTACTTTGATCTTTTTTTTTATAAATCAAAGTTTTTAAAAATTGCTAGAGCCTAAAAAATACTCAATTAATGTAATACTCTAAATTTTTATTAGGCTTAGTAAAACTTGGAGTTCACTGTGTACTTGGTAAAAAAGTAGCAATTAAAATTATCAACCGTGAAAAACTGTCTGAGTCCGTGTTGATGAAAGTGGAACGTGAAATTGCTATTATGAAACTCATTGACCATCCTCATGTGCTTGGACTTTCAGATGTTTACGAAAATAAAAAATATTTGTATGTGTTTTATTTACATTATTTATACTTCTCTATTTATATATAACTTTAATATTTTTTTAATAACTATTTTTTATTATAGATACCTTGTCTTAGAACATGTATCAGGGGGTGAACTTTTTGATTATTTAGTAAAGAAAGCTCGACTCACACCGAAAGAGGCGAGACGATTTTTTAGACAAATTATTTCTGCATTGGATTTTTGTCATAGTCACAACATTTGGTAAGTATTTATTTTTCAGTGCATTTACTTTTCGATTACTTGTTTTTTTTTTTTTTTTAACTAGTTCGTATATCACTCATTGCTTTCATAATTGAGTTCATAACTTCTTAGTCTCACCACCGGGCCAAATTTACGGTAAATTACGGTGTTACAGTTTTATACCGATTTACTTCAAAGTGCGGCAAAATCACCGTACATATACGGTAATTTCACTGTAACTTATCGTAAATCTATCGTAAATTATGGTAAATTGCATCCACAAGGACTTCATTAAACTTATTGACGATTTTCTGCTCTTTTTGATATGTATATTACGAGCCTAAAGTTATTCCCAAGTAGCATTGTCTTAAGCAAGTTATTTGAGGAAAGTCCTTCAGCAAGTTTCTTACGGAAGGTTTCAAAAAGACTTGAGCGAAATCAATTTCATGAGAATACTTGCCAATGACTCCATCAAGCTTTGCTTAAGAACGGTTATTAGATAATTTTGTCTAAGCTTTTCTCTGAAATAAAAGTCTTAAACGCAAAATAAAGGCACATACCCGATGCTTTACTCTATGAACTAGCGAAGTGCACTTCAATTTTTTATAACTTCCATTTGTTTACGAGAAAAACTTGGAGAAAGTTCCCATTTACTGTACAAGTGCAACAAAGATAGTACTGTTCCATTCACTTGAGTGCGAATAGAGAAACAAATGGAAACGCGTCTTAAGATTCTTCTTAAAGACTTACGGAAGTCTGTAGAAACAGTATGCAATAATACTTAAACAATATACGTACTATATAACAATGTTAGGTCAGAGTTGCTGCAGAATTGCTCAAAATATCGGGTTTCTTTATCTTCGTGTCACTCCAAGTTCATTAAGTGAACACTACTCAATTTAATATACTAATGCTGAATAGACGGCACGCGAAGTAACGAAGAAAGTAGCCATATCCAGGTATCTTAAGCAAGCCTGTCCTAACGCATCTTGAGCAAGTATCTTGTATTAAGCAAATATTACTACAGATTTACGTAAGGTATCTTACGGAAATATCTTGCCTCAGACTTGTCCAAGACTGACGATGCACTTGCTGAAGACTGAAGGTGCAGATTTACGTAAGGCTTGTTTAAGAATGCTACTAGGGCTCATTTTCGCGAGAAATGGTTGATAGTTATTACAAACCAACCAATTGTTTACATCTTAACAACAGCTAAATTTTAACCGATAAGACTTAACTTGCATTTACAAAAATATATGTTATCAAATCTACATTATCACAATTAGCATTTATTTTTTTTTTATAAATAATGAGCTCTTTTTAATCTGGGTAACTTTGGCTTCTTAGGGTAACATTGTCTGCCCTAAAAAATAGTACTTAGACATGACTCGAGTAGATTTCTTTTGAATCCACATAATCAATAAGTGGTATAAAATTCTACAATACCCAATCCCACAGTAAAAAAAAAGTTACTCAAATAAGTTATACATACTTTTATTTATTTCATACTTAGTCACAGAGATTTGAAGCCTGAAAATTTATTACTCGACGAAAAGAATAATATTAAAATAGCGGACTTTGGAATGGCATCATTGCAACCAGCTGGATCTATGCTAGAAACAAGTTGCGGGTCTCCTCATTATGCATGTCCGGAAGTGATTAGAGTAAATAAAAAACATTTTTTAGACTGTAAATTTTAATTATATATTAGTATTTTAGAAACACACTATTTCTTTAATTATATTGTTGTAGGGTGAAAAATACGATGGTCGAAAAGCAGATGTATGGTCATGTGGGGTAATTTTGTATGCTCTTCTTGTCGGTGCACTGCCCTTTGATGATGATAATCTACGACAACTTCTAGAAAAAGTTAAACGAGGAGTATTTCATATACCACATTTTGTACCACCAGATTGTCAGAATCTTCTTCGCGGAATGATTGAGGTCAATCCTGATAAACGACTGACAGTAATAATTATTTATTATTAATATAATAATTATATCTACTCTTATAATTAAAAAATCAACATAATTTAAATCGTTTAATAGCTGGCAGATATAAACAAACATATCTGGGTAACGGCCGCTGGTAAAGGAGAACTTGAATTGGAACTCTCAATGATGGAAGTAGTACAAACACATGTCATTCCGTCCGTCGAGTTAATAGATCCAGACGTACTTCAAGCTATCGCAAGTCTAGGGTGTTTTAAAGAACGTGATAAACTTATTCAAGAATTGCTGAGTCCTAAGTAACTTATCAACTTTTGTTATAAATTCTTCATCTAATTGTAATAAAATTTAAAATAATAAATGTTTAATTCATACAGCCATAATACTGAAAAAGTTATCTATTTCCTCTTACTGGAAAGAAAAAGAAGAAGGCCAGCCTGTGAAGATGAGTTAGAAGGTATAAGAATAGGACTAAGAGGCTCTTCAGGACAATTAGAAGCGGATCCACCTAGAAAACGAGTTGATACTTGTCGAGTCAATGGAAATACTGCATTAAATTTAGGACAAATCAGTCATGGATCACCTTTAACGCCTCGAAGACAATCCAGGTGAGAGATAAAACTTTCATTTATTATCCAACTTGTGACTAATTCATTTTAAAAGATTAACCAATGATCCTAATAGCGCACGACATCATACCCGACGTTCGCCAAGTACTGGATCGCATACGCACATGTCACATTCTCATACCTCAACGCCAGGAAGTTCACCCATGCATAGTCCCAACGTTGCAGGTCTCCTCAGTCCACATAGAGCAGTACCCAGTTCACATCATGGGCAAAATCCAAGTCCACATCGGTTATCTATTACTGGTGGATCAGCCAGTGGGAATGGTACAATGTCTAGCACTACTACAACTACAGCAACTACGACTGTCTCAACGACTCCGGCTACTAATCAACCATTTTCAAGTGTTGCTATTGAATTAAATGAGATTCAATCAAGTAAGAGATATAACTTTCATAATCTTTTTATGAAAAAAAAAAAAAATAAATAAATAAATAAAACATTTACTTTTAATAGTAAAATATTTTTATAAATATTAATTTGCTCTACTATTTCAGTTGGTATAACACCCCCAGGTTCACCACATACAGGAACTGGAACTGGAGCACATCACTGGAGATCTCGTTTAAATACAATTAAAAATTCGTTTCTGGGTAGTCCACGCTTTCATCGACGCAAACTGCTGACAAGCACCGAAGAGGCAACTTAATTGTTACTTATACAATTTTTATACTTTGAATATAATAGATGATTTAAACAATTTATATTTATTTAGGTTCATCTTACACCGGATTCTTCACCTGAACTTACAAAAAAGTCTTGGTTTGGCAGTCTTATGGCTACTGAAAAAGATGAAACATTTACAGTTCTTGTAAAAGGGAAACCTTTAGCAAGCGTCAAAGCTGATCTTATTCATGCTTTTTTATCAGTAACTATTTTACATTAATTGTATTGAGTTTTTGTTATCTTAAAGATATCATTTTTAAAAATGAAAAATTCACTTTTATAGATAGCTGAGCTATCACATAATGTTAGCTCGCCAATGTCTTTTAAAGTGGAATACAAACGCAGTAGCACTGCACCTGCAATGTTTCAACGACAAGTTAGATTTCAAGTTGACATAAGTGCAATATCTAAACAACCCAATGAACCTTTGTTTGCTATCACATTTACGTTATTGAGCGGTAAGTGTCAATTTTTCGTTTTATTTTTAAACTATAGATACTAATACTTTTTTTTGACATTTGAAAGTTATCCAAATGCTGGCAAATCGATGATACTTTGGCACGTTTTATGCATAGTTATTATTATTATTATTATTATTTTTATATAATATAATATGTGCGTTTATTTAGCATATATGCTACATTATTGCATGACTCATAATGCGAAGCATTAGAGAGTGCTTTACGATTGAAAATTGTTTTTCATACAAATTTACACGGAAAAAAGAATAGGTACTGCAACAGAACGCAGTCTTGTGGGAGCAGCAGGACAAAATCTTGAGGGAGCAACAGGATTTTTCCCGTGGAATCAATAGGATAAAGAACAAGTTTCATGTATCAATTTTTTTTTTCAGTATAATAAAATTCTAAAATTTGCAATTTTGCACGGAAATTCCAATTTTGAAAAAAAAAATTAACTTAAAAAAAAAATTTTAATTTTTTTCCAAGCTTTAAATTTTTTGTCAAATTTTGAAATTTCATTATGCGGACAAAAAAAAGTAGTACATGAAACTTGTTCCTTATCCTGTTGCTCCCACAGGATTTGTCCTATTGCAGTGCCTGTTTTTTTTTTCTCTGTATACATTAAAAATCATATTAAGTACATATAGATCGTTTATTTATATCAATTTTTTTTATATAGTTTTTCAATTATCTTTTGAAACATGATAATCTTATTTCATTTTTTATTATATTCGGAAATTAATTGTACCACTTGAAGCCTATATATATTAAAGATTTTTCTGCCGCATATGTTTTTGGTTGATTAATATTTAAAAGAGAGCTATGGACGTGTGTAGTAATTATGTTTTTCACTTATTAGTTCTATTTGACTGCATAAATACGATAAACTATCATCATCATCATTATCATCATAATCTTCCATGTATACACTGAGAGATCAATTTGTTTGAACCAAATAAGATGTATTTCATGGAAACAAATCCCATATTTGAATGAACCTAATCAGTATTTATTTTAAACAAACAAATTCATTCATTTGAGACAAAAATATGATTTATGTGAATGAAATAAAGATTTGTTCATAGTCAACAAATCTTTATTTTCACAGTAGTGACTGTAGCCCCATCTAGCCGTAGTGTAATTTTTTTTTAACCAAAATTTGATAACTATAAACAAATATATATTTGAATGAAATGAATGATTTTGTTCAATCAAATTAACGAATAAATTTGATTCTATTAAATATTTATTTCAATCAAATAAATACTTCTTAATAGTTTTAAATATATCTATTTGTTAGGCTCAAATAAATTGTTCTTTCAGTGTACATGAAAAATTTTAGTTTAAATAATGAATGCGATGGGTTACCTGAGCGTTAATCCACGACAATTGATCCAAGCGGCAGTTGATCCGCTGACAATTGATCTACTCGACAATGCACACAATATTATTGATTATATACGTTAAGATCCCCGAATCAAATTCAGTTAAATATGTAAACACATGTGTGCAATAGTATTGCGCCCTCTTTTTTCACAGATTTTGTATGAACACACACACACACTTGCAATGGTACTGAAAAAATTATCTAGTGAAATTAATTAACGCCAAAACTAAGTACTTTAAGGACAAACTACGATCAAATTTAATATCATTCGATCAATTGTCACTCAGATCAGTTACATTACAAATCATTCGTCGGTGGATAACTTGTCGCGGATCATTTGTCACCATATGATCTCAACGTGTTGTAGTATCTTAAAATTCATGTCAGCTCAACTTGTTAGTCTTACTATTTGAAATTTAAAACATATATATATATATATATATATATATATATATATATATATATAAACTTAAAAATGTATTATAACATTGAATAGGAAATATACGACGATTTCGAAGGGTTTGCGAGCATATACAATCTCAAGTATGCTCCAGGAATATTGGAATAGCTCTTGGTGCTCAAAGCCGAGCGGCACCACCAAGTCCTAGGGCATCTCGTAAATTTACTACAGAGATGAGTGAAAGTTCAAGCTGTGGAAGTGACACGAGTGAAAGACTTTTCCTCAGCCCTCATCCTGCTACCAGACAGGTAGTTTATTTTAACAAGGTATCACATCGTCATTGTAATCATCTTCATTTAATTTTTCATCCTACATTTTTATGTCACGTAAAAAAAATATGTTTGTTTAATTTAATACTTAAAAAATTAAAAATTTTTTTTAAACGTTAGTTTTAATTTAACAATTTTTAGATTATTATTAATATACTAAATATATAATAATATTTAAATTTTAGGTCGACTCCGATCTTGAATCTGAAACTTCGGCATTCGATGGCAAATCCCCAACTCACGAGAATGGTCGAAAAAGCTCTACATCAACAAATAATAATAATCCAATTACTGGTGATGTAACACCAACGCCTGGAAGCCCATCTAAAACCGTGAGAAGCAATTCCGAAAGTCAAAATACTCCAGAAAAAAAATGTGTCACAACAATGAGTGGCAACAACATAGCGTGATACTATCAGAATTTTCGTATGGAATTACGAACTAGCTTCGCTAGTCTGTGGAACAGTATACAGTGAATTTAAAGCAATGTCGGTGTTTAAATAACGGTATTTCTCTGCTTAAATAAGTTTAATGAATTTAGTTATTTTAAAAAAGAATGATTTTATATCGATATAAATATATATACCCTAGTAGCGTTCTTAAACAAATCTTACGTAAATCTGTACCTTCAGTCTTCAGCAAATCTGCATCATCAGTCTTGGACAAGTCTGAGACAAGATATTTTCGTAAGATACTTTAAGTAAATCTGTAATAATATTTGCTTAAGACAAGATACTTGCTCAAGATGCGTTAGGACAGACTTGCTTAAGATACCTGGATATGGCTACTCTCTTCGTTACTTTGCGTGCCGTCTATTCAGCATTAGTATAGTATTCAGTGGTGCTCACCTAATATTCGATACAATTTTATCGAGTGATAGTATTATCAGTTTGTTGTAGAACTTGAAGTTTAAATGAGGGCCACCGGGTTTGCTATAGGTACTGCGTTTGAGCTTGGAGTGTTTAGGAGATAAAGAAACCCGATATCTTAAGTAATTCTGCAGCAATTCTGAGCAATCATTGTTATATTTATTGTTTAAGAATTGCTGCCGACTGTTTTCACAGATTTCTGCGAGTCTTTAAGAATAATTTTAAGCAAGACTTGATGAAGTCTTTGGTCAGTATACTTATGAAATCCATCTTGTTCAAGTCTCGTTTGAATCTTCCGTAAGAAACTCTCTGAAGGACTTTTTCAAGTTATCTGCTTAAGACAATGCTACTATGGATATATATATATATATATATATATATATATATATTACAAATGTAAAATTAAATCGGGACTAATGTGCAATGACTTACAAAATGATATTTAAAAAACATTCCGTATTAATAATACAAGAAAATATAAGGAGGCTCTACAATATTACGTAGAATTAAGATATATTTTCTCAATAAACATATCCTTCGACTAGTTAAAAAGAATGATATATTTCGTAACTAAATGTGCAATGAGAAACTGTTAAAATAGGAAATGATTTTGGTTGAAATTAAAAATGATTTATTTGAATAAAATACTCATCGATAATATTAAATAAATTATTAGACTTCTCGTGGAAATTTTATTTACTTATTTTAATACACCAAGGGTGGCTAATACGAAAGTAAATAAATACTGACGATGTTTCAATCTTTGTTATTTATATATGATTAAATTTAATTTATAAATCTAATGGTATTAAATTATTTCTCAATGTACATTCTTAGTAATATATAAACAGTGCGTTACTATCATCATATAAAAGTATTTGTTAAATAGTAATATTATAGTCTCCGTAATTAAATATGACATTGAAAGAGAGAAAGAGTTATAATGCTTCGCATTTGCAATTGATGAAAAAAAAAGTTTTTTAATAAAAAACATGAAATTTAATCAAGTTATTTAAATTTAGTTAGTCGGATTTTTGGCAATATAAATTATTAAATAAATAATGAAAAACAAAAATTATTCAAGTAATTTGACGAAAAAAATACGAATAATGAATTGATTTTTTAATTAGAGAAAAAAAATGATGTTAATTAATAATAATGGATTAGCATTAATTTTGAGTTAATAATAATAACTCTTACTTTAATAATAATCATATTAATTAAGGATAATGATAAATTTATATAAAAGATATAATAGGTATGTTTAAAAAGAAAATAAAGATATTACCGGCCATATTTAAACTAGAATTTTATATCGATACAGATAATTCAGTAACATGAAGTTGTATCGGTGAACCGTAAACTAAGATACGGTTTCGAATAATAGCTGCATTATCAGATTAATTTAAGATTCGAAGGGATTTAGCGATATTAATTTTTAAATGAGAATCCGTTTAGTTAATGTAAATCAGACAAAATTATTTTATTTCTGTATTAACGTATAAATTTTTTATATAACCTTGCTGTTACCAATTTTTCTGAAGCTCAAAAATGTAAATTTAAAATGCAATTAATATAATATTACTGTCATTATTAATCAAGCTATTGATAAAGTAACAAATGCCTATTGTAAAGTACCTCATTGAGTTAATTTTTTATTAGTAATTTAGCGTAATTATTATTAACAAATAACATTATGCAGTCCTTAAACAAAAGTAGTATTGTAAAAATTTAAGTACATAATTAACGTGGGATTATATCAAAATAAATATATCAGTTTGTCTGACTTACTGATAAGCGTGATCTCATCAATCGTAGCTAGTCAAGATTTTTAGCCAACGTAATTTATGTTTTATTGCGTTGCTAGTTTATAAGATTATTTATTTGTCATTAATGTTTTATTCTTAATTAAAAAAGTTACGGTAATAGAAATTTAAATATTGTAGCGCATATATATATTAGAGTGTTTAAAAAAAACATTTTATTATTTTTTTTAAGTCTTATGATTTTGAAAGTCAGTCTCAGGTATATCTTCCCAAAAGAGCAGCTCGAAATCTCAATACCAGTAAGAGCTCAACGAATATTTATTTTCCCATATTATGAATAATAAGTCAGGTGTTTCAAAAAGATTTCTGCGATCTTATTTATTTTTTGTATAAATTTCTAAAGTACAGTATCTTCTTTTAGCATTAAAATTTTTTTCTTTCTGTTTTTTTTTTTTTTTTTTTAATTTTTTTTTTAAATAAAGTTCTGTTTTGAAAGTAAAAAATTTTTTTTCAAGTGTTCGAAAAAAAAAATATCCTAATTGCAATAAAACAAGTTGTTCTTAATTTGTAATTAAAAAAGAAAAAAAAATTTACCACCTAAATTGTAAATTAATTGTTGATAATATAATTAATGAAATAAATTAAATAAGTTATTGCAAAATACATCAGTTTTAAATTAAGATGAATTGCATATTTAGCGAAAAAAATCTTAAATTTCTGTCAAAAAACTGTTTAATACAATAAAAACATGAACTTATGCTATTTATTATACTTTATAGTTTCGTAACTTATTGTCTGTTATTTATACAAAGAAAACACTAATGAACTTTTTTGTACAGAATTTAATTTTCTCCAAAATCATATTCTTCGATTTCTGAAAAAAAAACTTTTAGATACTTTTATTTAGAAGAAAAAAAAAAAATAATAATAATAATTTTTTTACATGCTATTTAAATGGGAAAATATTCGTTGAGCTCTTACTAGGATTAAAATTTCGAGCTGTTCTTTCGCGAGGATTTTTTTTATACTCAAAACTAGCTTTTGAGACCATGAGAAAAAATTTTTTTTTTTAAACACCTTAATATATATAATAGTCATCGATGAATTATTATTCATTTATTATCTACCTCACTTTATTTTTAATGTTCATTTTTATCTTTGATTAATATATGAGGCTTACTTTTTGATAAAACATCATAAATAACTGAAGAAGAAAAAACTTTGATCTGTAAATAAGAATTTTTTTTTTTCGAATGATTCGTTTGTTCATTTACATATTTAAAAACGCAACCTTAAAGATATTTTCTGACAATACCCCCCACTTTTTGAAAATAATCAATGACTTTGAAATATCAACCATATTAAAATTTCATTAATTGATTTAAAAAAAATTAAAATATTAATTGAGAAAAAGGACAACGTAGTTATAAGTTTGCCAGGATATAGATTTTTTTATGAACTACCTATAGTCGCTTTAAATCAGTTGTTTAATTAAATTTGTTAACAAAATTTTAGCCTACTAAATTTGAAATTTTGAACTATAGTTGAAGTCGCAAGTAATGACGTTTTTCCACTATTTGTCTGAAATCAGATCATTACCGCACATGCGCTTTAGTGCAAATACATGTACTTTGTTATAGCCAAGTAGTTGGAGTCAAAGTCATTCTTTGCGGGCTCAACTATATAATCTTATAAAAATTTTACTGAACTTTGTTTATCAAATAACGCTTAATTCCACATTGATAACACCTGTAAGTAATTTTTTTTTTAAATCCATATCCCGGCAAAATTATAAGTACGTTGTCTTTGTTTCAACGAGGGCTACTATGTTATTAACTTCCCGCTTTGACAATCGACGGTTTCCGAAAATTTTGGGACATTATTATTTCGCTCCGATTTTTGAAAATCGATACTTTCATATATTACTGAAGTTAGCCGAGGACTAATAATTTTTTATCTTTTTTCAAAACGATAAATTATAGAAAAAAAAAATTTTTTTAATTGCATCTATAGTTTTTTTAATTTTCTCCATAAGCATATATTTTCTTTTTCTCTTTTTTTATAATATATTTATTTTTAAAAAAAATTCCCAAAAATTATTCATTGCCTGTTAACTTCAAGCTCACAGTGTTCATGAGATGTCGACGTTTGTAGATCTTAGGAAGCTATTTTGTTCATTTTCAGAATGGTGTGGGTGTGTAATGTGAAGCATAGAAGAAGCATGGAAAAGGATAGAAAAATCCATGATATTATCCTCACCCATCTTCATTTATCTTAATTTATCCTTATAAATTCTCAGTAAATTTTTTATTCATTGTTTCGAATATTAATTTTCATTCAAAATTGCTTGTCAGCCGACACTTCAATATGAACTTTAGATCATTCGATCAGATAGATTCTGAAATATCTAAGAAATACAAAAAGAAAGCTTGTATTTTTAGTTTCTTTGAAATTGGCTAAAAAAAATTTTTTTAATCAATTCAAAAATTCAGTCGAAGTTTTAAGAATTTTTAAATAATTTTGAATTTTTGTAGTCCGAGACAAGACATAACTTTCTTTGAGCTTGAAACTGCATTAACAATAATATTTTTAAGCTCAAGGAACTCGAAATCAGCGGGAAGTTTAAGAATTGCGGTCTGCAGGGTTAACCGTTTCCCAAATTTTTTTAATTTAATGAATAATATTTTATTACGGTTGACCCTTCAATGTCATTAAATATTTTGAAAAAGTAAGGGGCACCGTGTAAAAATAGGCTTAATTTTTTCTTATAGTATGTTCAATGAACTAATACTAACTTTCAACGCCAGAAATTAATATAGTAAATAATAAATAGCTTATTTTTACTTACAATAATACATCAATTCGCGAGATTATGTAAATTTAACAAATCCATTTACAATAGTATATTAAGTGGCAAGGAATAAAACAAGAAGAATTCATACGAGTATGAGATTGTCATTACACGAAGCCTGAATCTTACTTTATCCCGTACCACACATTATATACACTTTCCATAATTATCTTTATTAAAACTTATATTTTTAATGTTGTAAGTCAGTCGAAACAATAAAAGTTGATATCAATGTGCATGTAAAAATTTAATAGTCCACAAGGTTGACTGAAAGGACTAAAATGAAATTAAAAATTAATTTAGCTGGCAGAAATCGATAGTTTCAAACCCACTAAATTGAATTGGTCAAAAATTGGCTTGTTGTGGCTAACTAAACTGGCATTTAAACTTTTAGTTTAAATGTCGATAATATAAAAAACAATTATTGTCATAAAAATCATACTAAAAACATAATAATCAACAATCAAGGTTTGCACTAACCTCTACATTTATTGGTATATTACACACTAAGGGAGGAAAAGACATTTCATGACGCTTATAAATTGCCTACCCGAGCCGAAGATGAGGGTGACGAACTCAAGGATTGGGGCGTCCTACCTTTCTCTATGGTGTGTATATTATTTTTCACCAGATCTGCATCTGAAATTTTAAATTATTGCCACTGCTTGGGGGAAGAATAGCGCATGCGCTAATTTTTGTCATTTGTTTTCTCATAAAAGAGAAAAAAACTATTGAAAGCAATATTTTTCACACCTGCACCGAAAGTTTAAACTCCTACCCTGTTTAGAGGTAAGAAAATCTTTATTTTCTCTTTTATAAGAAAACAAATGATAAAAATTATTGCAATCGCTATTCTTCCCACAAACAGAGACAAAAATTTAAACATTCAGGTGCAGGTCTGGTGATAAATTGTATGCACACCACGGAGAAAGGTAGAACGTGCTAATCTTTTTGGATCGGGTAGGCAATTATACACGTGAGTTGGAATGTTCTACTTTCCTCCCTTGGTCTTTAATATACTAATTCTTGAGTATGTTAATTTAAAACACAGAAATGTTTTATTCCGATTTAAATAGATTATAATTACTTTTCAAATACTTATAAATTGTATATAGTAATATCGAAAATGTTTTTTTTTTTTTTTTATACCAGCATCGAAACTTGAAGTTTCAGTGTCTGTACAGCCAGTTGCCACAAACTAATTTCAGTCCAATCTCTGGAACAATTAACCAAACGTGTAAATTACGAATACCTTCAGTCAGTGGGCAGAAACAAAATTGTTTCGTCCTTTGGGAAGAAACAAAGAGGGCGTGTTCAGAAATACACTCTGGAAAAATTAGTATATTATATATCTAGGCTAGTAAAATAAGAAAGGTCCCAGAGCACATGTAATTATTGGCCGAGGTGAAGCCGAGACTGACAAACATGTGGTCTAAGGCTTTCCTTTTTACTGGCCAAGGTGCGTATACTATTTTTCATGTCAAGAGTGTATTTCTGAATACGCCCATAATGTTTCTATCTACTGACTGAAGGTACTCGCAATTCCAGCTCTGATACTTGTCATTTCTTTAATAGTAATTTTAGATTATTAATTTCATTTACGTAAATGACAGTTCTGACTTTACGATTAAGTTTTATAAAAATAAGTGTAAATAATAAATAGTATTTATAGTGTTTGCTTAATTACAAATTACAATTTACATTTATGCTAATAGTTGACCACACCGTTGGTCTTAAATTAACTTGTTTCTAACTGGCTGCCTTCACTGAAACTTTAAGTTCCAATGCAGGTTATCATAAAAAATATCGTGTGTGACATGTTGAAGCACGATTCCAGGCCATGGATAATGTCAGCTCTCCTCTACAATTCGGGCAAATAACTTCACCCTCGTCTGAAATCGTTTTGTTTCATCTCTTGCCATACAATATACTATTAAAAAAAAGTGAGACATTCAGATTTTTTTAATTGAAATATTTGTAAACCCCTTGGATTTAAAGTACATTGATTTAACTAATTTATTATTAATTTCCCCTTAGTAAACTCTCTTTTTATATAAAATGTGTTATGTAAAATGTTTAAATGCAATAATTTTATCACATACTCTCATTATACTGATCATATCACTCTCTTTGTAATATAACTATTTTCAGTGATGAAATGCTATTGAATAGGAAGCCTCAATTATTAATATTTAATCGTCTATAATCACTGCTAAAAGTATTTATTTCTTATACCAAAAAAATCAATGTATATTATTGAAAAATTAATCAACGAATCTTTTCATTTCATGGGAGGTATAACAATTGAATGAGAAAATGTAAAGGAAAGGATGATAATTATTAGATAAAAAAAATAGTAGATTGGACATGCAACTATAGATAATTGGATTAATAAATATTTTTCTGTAATTAAATTACACGTCACAAATTAAATTTATAAATTTGGTGACACGTCCATGACAACTGACAATAACGACTGCGGTTGCAAGTGACTTTTACCGAATATAATTCATTTTATTTCTTCATCTAAAATATATTCAATCATATAAAAAACATACGAAAAATTTATTTTAAATTTATTATAAAAAATACATAAAACTTTAATTATACATATGATTGAAATAATTTTCCTATAAGAATAGGAAAAAATTTTAAGTGACGGCAGTGTCTAAACGATGACCGTCCCCGTCCCTTAATTAAATAATTAGTGACATTAGGTACAAAAGTGAAAATGAAAATAAAATTTAAAAAATCGATTATTTTCAGAAAAAAAATATTGTACGTAAGGAAGCATGAATCCATAATATTAAATGATTAATAATGTTATATATACATAATGTGATTCATTAAGTGTCATCCGTACAGACGAAGAAAAAAATCCAGCTTAGATCGATTAGCCAAATTATTTCTAAACATTTTGTCGGATAGATAAGTTGATCTTTTAATGAAAAAACCAAACGCTTTGTAACAATAATTTTTGTAAGTAAAAAAATATATATCACAAATAGTAAATGAAATAAATAATCTCCTACGCAATAGCAACGTGTCAAATTTTTGTATTTTTTGTAATATTACAATTTTTACTCATATAACAATCTTATAGCAATCTTGCCCAAACCTGGTCACTAGTACACTATTGTACTACTAGTTGTCTACGGCTTTGCATAACAATGGATTTTGCTGCAGACACTATTACGAAGTTTTAAATTGCACGTGTTGCGCAAGACTTGTTAAAAAAATTTTGTTATACATATTGCATATTTTGCGCCAGATCTGCTCAAGAAGTGTCGTATTACACTATCCATCTTACTTCTGTATCTGTCTGATACTTTTTGAGCAGATCGCGCAAAATATGCGTTAGTGTCTTCATGTAATTTCTAGTGCATTACCCACTCAAGATACGTGTAAGTTACTTTACTAACACGTCTTGAGCAAAACATCTTCAATGTTCTTTTGTACAATATCATGTACGAGTCCTACAACAATCTTGTCTTAGAATTTTGCATTAATATCTTGTGGCAAATTAATAGATATAAAAAGATGTAGACACCTTGGGATTTTCTGCAAGATACAAAAAAATAGTACAGGGCTACTGCAAGATTGTCTTGTGTACGTCATCTTGGGCGAATACATGGAGTAGCTATCGATAAATTTTTAAGATCAGTGCCTTGACCAAATGCTTGTGATGGAAATTGTTACATGGATAAATAACATATTTGTATGTAATATAAGTTATATTTTTCATATCATCTGAATATATGAGTTTTAATGCTTGTTAAATCAGTCATAACAAGTCAGTTTCTGACCGATATGTTTTCAAGAGTTTAAAATAACTGGTCGCTTTGCTAAAGCGAAAAACGTCTTTTTCACCATATCTGCACCGAAAGTTTACATTTATGTTGCACTGGCTTTAGACATTGGAACTTGGAACTTTAATGTAGGTAATCATGAAATATGCGCTCTGTTACAAAGAATAAAAGCACGATTTCAAACTTCATATGAAGCTAGGACTTACCTCCCCGTGGAAACACGGTGGAATCATGGTGGATCCAGGGTGGTTACAGGGTGGGTTTGTGCCATTTTATCACCGTGTATACACGATGGTTACACGGTGTTTCCACGATGGTTACACGGTGTACTCACCGTGATTCCACGGTGTATTCACCGAGATTCCACGGTGTATTCACCGAGATTCCACGGTGTATTCACCGAGATTCCACGGTGTATCCACGGTGGGTACACCGTGTAACCACCGTGGAATCATGGTGATATGATAAAAAACTCACCGTGTAACCGCCGTGGAACCACCGTGATTCTACAATGTTTCCAGGGTGATTCAAAACCGCGAGGGCTCCAATGAGGTCAATCAACCCGACCTTTAACTAAAATCATCTGGTTTTATCTCTTGTCACACAGCCTTGTTTAGAAAATATCATAGAATCCAATAGATTCTCATAAATTTGCATAGAAATTTTAAAAGAATGAATGAGTTCTATGAGAAGTGCTATCGATAATATAATTAGCGGGAAGTTAAAAATGAATATTAAAGTCGAGCTACTGAAAGAATGTTCGGATTGCTCTAATATTATTAATGATAGGGACTGTGGGTATAAAATGATATGCATATGCATCCTAAACAGAATTCTCCCCTATAGGTATATACTATAGTGTGTGCTGTGTATTGTGCATATGTGCGTGTGTAAGAACCTAAGAACGTAATATATATTTGAAATTAAAAAGAGTAGTTTATTTTTTACAACTGTACTGAGCTGTTTATATCGTCATGTCTTCATCAATAAATTCAAATAATGAAGAATCCATAAAGAAACGTTGTCGTCCATTTGATGAAAATCTTACTCGTCAATTGAAGGTTCACGTCGGATTAAAAGAATCCGCTGACAAAGATGAGAAAGAAAAAGAATTGCAAAAAATTTATGGTAAAGAGGTTATCATGATATTACTAAAATAATTAAATTATTTTTTTTATTTAAATAATTATAAATACCAGATCGAACTATGCAGTTGTTAAAAAATGGACCTAAAATAACTAATGATGTTACAATTAACAAAGAAAACAAAAAAAATGCTGGATATCACTTTGAACTACCAAGATTCAAGCAAATGGTTCTTACTAATAACCTTGAGTTAGAAGTCAGTAAAAAAATTATCATGGTAAGAAACTTAAACTACCTTCGTGTTTAAGTTAAAAAAAAAATAAGTCCATAATACCAAAGTTTTAAAGACCAATTATGCAAGTTAAAGATAATAATATTTTTTAATTACAGCCACTGGATAAACAGATATGTACTAATTGTAAACAGTTAAATGTCATCGATCGTACTTGTTGTTTCCTTTGCATCGAATTTCACTGTCCGAAGTGCCTCAACGAGTGTAACAAATGTCTGGAAGTATTTTGCCCAAAATGTAGTTTAACCATGTAAGTGGAATTTTAAATTACTTAACAGTAAAAAATGTTGTGTTAAAATTAACATAGTCTGTAAGTAACACTTGATAAATGTTGATAATATATAATTAGATGTACAATTTTTAAGTAATACAGTGATATGCGTTGATTTAACATAAGTGTAAATGTAGAAGACGTCAAACAAATTTTAAATTATTAATAAATAGTGTAAATAATTAATAAAATATAATTTTTAAAAAATGCGCATTTAAAAAATTAATAAGTTATTTATAATTTCAAATTTGTCTGATGTCTGCTACATTGACACTCATTGATTTAACATACAGAGAAAAATGGAGACAAAAAATGTACAAATTTTTATTATGCTGTTGACCAAACTTGAAATAGGAAATTAAGTTAAAAAATTATTATGCTGCTCTATAATTATTATTGTGAGCCTCAAAAAATTTTTCATGTTCTACTATAATTCCTAACTTAGACAGATGACATTCATTACAATTTATCGATATGGTTCAAATATATAATATTTTTTGTAGCGTAGCATAATAATTTTTTGACAACTCAATTTCTTGTTTCAAGTTTGGTCGACAGCATAATAAAAATTCGCAGATTTTTTAAGCCCATTTTTCTCTGTGCACAAACAGTCATGCCGCAATCACTCCATTAAAAAAAATCTCTATTCAATTCGCATACGGAGTAATGATTTGTTTTTTTTTTTAACTCCGAGTGACGGAGTGAATTCAGATTTAAATAAAATCCGTATTCACTCCGGATTTATTACCCATTTTTTTAATGAAGTTGATGGTAAATGTAATATATTAATATTATAAATTTTTAATTGATATTTATAAAATGTCGATTTCATTTTTGTTTTTCTATTAATTTTTCCGTAACTATCGGTTGAGTTTTTAACATAAATTTTGTGTTAATTTTAAAGTATCATTTATTAAATGTGTTGATTTAACACAAAATAATCAACACAAAAAATTTGGCTTGATGGGTTATCCCAATGTCTTATCGAAGAACGAACACAAAAAATTTAACGTGGACTGTTTTTGAAACAGATACACAATATTTTTTACTGTGTTAATTTAAGCAAATAATTAAAAAAATATTAATTAGTACAATTTAATTTTAATATTTTATTTTAGCTATGACGGTGGCGAACACGTTGAATGTTTAGCATGTTATCATTGAAGATTCAATCTATTAATAATATTTCGGTTGAACGTGTAATTGTTCTTTCTAGCATTAAAGATAAATATTACCTCAACTGATTTTAAGTTAAAGTAGCTTAAATTTAAATTTATAAAATTAATTATTTTTTAATTGATTTGTTTGTACACAAGTTTAATAAAATCATTAATATTTTTAATTTCTCATTATAAATTAAAACTTAACAAACTTATTATGGTTATATTTTTTCTATTGTTAGATTTTTGTTAATTAAAATACGAAAAAATAAGTTTAACTATTTTTTCTTCGAATACGATAGTTTACATTAAAATAGATTTTTTAAAATGAAATGTAAAATAAAACAAAACAAGCATTGTAATAAAAATAAAAATAAAATAATTGAACACATTTAATAATCGAATTAAGTAGAATAAGGTTAATAATAAATTTTATAAAAATTATTTTTCAGTCTTAAATATTTCAATTTCATAGTCATTTGAAAATACATTTGTTATTTTTTATACACTTAATAATTACATATGTACATAGATTTTGAAATATAAAAATTAATCTTTAATCTTTAAAATCTTTTCATTTGTCAATTAAATAAAATTGCTTTCTTATTTTATAAAGGATTCATAAATTTTATTACTGATGGTAAATATTAAGCAAATATTGTCTTACACCCCACACACACGCACACATATATGTGTCTGTTATTTATACATGGTAACTATTAGATTACATTACTTGCAAAATTAATTGATACTTGATAAAATAAGAAAGAAAATTTTTATCATTACTTTGTCTTCTGAATGTAAGCATGTTAAGTACAAAAACAAGTTTTCAATTATCAAAAGCAAATTAATATATATCACTGGTATGTGTAATAAATTTATTAAAAAATTATTAAAAATGTATTATGATATAATTTCTCCATTAACAGTAGAAATTTTTTGGTTTGAAAAATTTTTCACTGTAAATCCTACTTGATCTTCATCTATAAGGAGGCCTTCTATTTCATCTTTAGTCCCAAACAACCTATAAAAAATATATATTTATTTATAAATATCGATTGATCGCACTTTCTACGACGTTTCGTTTGCACTAATAATCTCTTACAGCTAGAGCAATATCGAGTAAGCAAATCGCTCATTTCGCAATTAACGAAAGATTATTAATATAATTTTTAGTAAATTTGAAGACCAGGCACAATAAAAGCCACAAGTAGTTAGATTATCAATTAGTATTTAATGGTGTTACGAGTAAATTAAAATCTTATTGATTAAAACCATTGATCATTAATGTATATAATAAAAAATATTGTGTTAAAATCAACATAATCTGTGCATTAGAAACGGTCCACACAATATTTGAGTTATTTTTTAATACAACTTATTTGTGTTGAATTTAAAGTTTTAGATACAGGTTTGGTAAAAAATAGTATACACGCCACGAAGGAAGGTAGGACGTCCCAATCCTTTCGGATCGGGTAGACAATTACACGTACGGGTTGGAATTTCCTACTAGGTGTGTAATATACTATAAGTTTTAAAACTCTAGGTCGGAATGGATGCGGATTGAAATAAAATTCGCATCATGCCGAAATTACTCACAAAAAATCTATTCAATTCGCATACAGTGATTTTTTTTAAATTCCGAAACTTCGAGTAACAAAGTGAATTCAGATTTAAATAAAATTCGTATTCACTCCGGATTTATCCCTCATTTTTTGTAGTTAATGGTAAATTTAATATATAAATAGTTTAAATTTAAGTAAAATTGACAGTTGATGGTAAATGTAATATATTAATATTATAAATTTTTAATTGATATTTATAAAATGTCGATTTCATTTTTGTTTTTATAATAATTTTTTCGTGACTATCGAGTGAGTTTTTAACATAAATTATGTGTTAATATTAAAGTCACATTTAATAAATGTGTTGATTTAACATAGATACACAATATTTTTTACCAGTGATATGGTGAATTAATTTATGATGTACATTAAAATTAATAAAATAGAAATACTCACAATTAGTTACATTATATCCCACTATTTTTTGTATTATATTATCTAGCAAGAAGGTGAATAAAAATTCATACAAAAATTGAAGTGCAAAATATGTTAACATAAGCAATATGAGAAGTTTGAATACGCACCGATAAAAAATTGTTATAAATTCATACAAATCATCATGCTAACGTGCTGATAAATTCAAATTTAATCATAAACAGTTTGTTAAAAAAATTGTATAGCTATTTTTTTTTTTTTTTTTTTTTTTTTTTTTTCATACCTCGATAATGTTGACGAAGAACGCAAAGGTTCTATAATTGAAGTATCTCTACTACGATGATTCATCGTAATTACATGTTCCAATGGTTTCGTACAATGCATCTGCAAATTTGACAAATACTCCGGAGTTTCTAAGGTTTGTTTGGTTGGCTTTTTATATCTATGATAAAAAATTAGCTTCATAAATAATTTTAATAAACTATAATTAACTGTTATAAATTATATCAGTTACAATTTGAGCATCAGTGAGCTTGCAACAACTGAAACTGAACTCAAGGCCATAGCAGCAGAAGCCATCCAAGGTTCGAGAAAAAAACCAAAAGGACTGAACAATCCAGCAGCTATCGGAATGCCTAGTAAGTTATAAATACTTGCAAATAAAAAATTTAATCTTATTCTAAATACAGTTTTTCTTGATAGATCTAGACATCCTACGACATCTAATAAATCATTCTGAAATATATAAAAAAAATAATTAATAACATCTTATTCTGATAAGTGACAAGAAAAATTTTTTCAAAATAATGATAATCTAACTTTCATTAAAACGACATCCGCAGCTTCAACAGCAACATCAGTTCCAGATGCAATAGCAATACCAACATCAGCTTGAGCAAGAGCCGGGCTATCATTTACTCCATCTCCTATCATAGCCACACGAATTCCTTGCTCTTGGAGCTTACGTATTTTGGCTACTTTGTGAGACGGTAGCACTTCTGCAAATATCTTAGTGATACCAATCTAATAAATTTAATATACATTAGTTAAATATTATAAAAAAAAGGAGAAAGAAAGACAGTTAATCATGTTTACTTGTTTCGCAACAGATGCAGCAGTTTTTCGATTATCTCCAGTTAATAAAATTACTTCTAATCCCATTTTTTTCAAAGTATACACAACTAAATGTGCCTCTGGTTTTACTGTATCCGCAACATTTATAGTTGCTACTAATATATTATTAATTCCGACTAAAATCGATGTACATCCTAAACTTTCTTGTTCCATCATTTGTACATCAACATGTTGAGGTATCGTGATACCGTTTCGACGCATCCACTCACGATTACCAATAAACACTTCATAATAATCTTTAGAACTACCTTGATCATTTGGCATATCAGGATCTAATAATTCAAGCTGAAGACTAGACTTGAGATTATTTAGATCATCATCTTTTGTTGGAAAATTTATTAAATCTACTGGAACATTATTTAAATTAAATGTACCGGAAGATTCAGGTCGCACTTGATTTAAATAATTAAGTATCTTTTCCGATTTATAAGCATAAGACATCATTGTAGATAAATGCGTAACTTGACACTTGAGACCACATCCTGCGACACCTTGGAACTTTATACACTTACCACTAACTTCAGTACCAAGAGTTTCTTTAACAAAACGAACAATAGCTGAAATAAAAACGAATAATGACTGAGTTAGTCCACTTGTTACGTAATATACTACTATAGAAGCTAATTTTATTTATTTACACTCTACTATATTTACCTGAAGCGATCGGATGCTCACTGCGAGTTTCTGCGGTACCAATAATAGCTAAAAGTTTGGTTATTGAAAATATATTTTCATTGACAAAAAGTCCTATTCTGGAGACGGTAGGTGTACCATGTGTTAAGGTTCCAGTTTTATCGAAAACAATACATTTAACTTTGTGCGCATTTTCTAGAGAATCAGCACCTTTTATTAAAATTCCATTTAAAGCACCAACACCAGTACCCACCATAACAGCGGTAGGTGTTGCTAATCCTAAAGCACATGGGCATGCGATTGCAAGCACTGAAAGAGCGCACCTAAATGCATACTGGAAAATAATTTCATCTTTATTTCTTCTAAATCCATTGATTTCATTTATTGTAGATATTGGCAAACCATTTATGTTTACATATCCCACTATGATCCAGACAATAAGTGTCAGGACAGATACTATTATTACAAATGGTATAAAATATCCAGCAACTTTATCTGCCAATTGTTGAATAGGGGCTTTGCTTGTCTGAGCTTCCTCTACTAAACGGACTATCTGTGCAAGTGTTGTGTGTTCACCAGTGTGCGTTGCAGTTATTAAAAGAGGTCCACTTTGATTAATCGATCCACCGATGACAATTGAATCGGGTTTTTTTAACACTGGCATACTTTCACCCGTAATTAAACTTTCATCACAAGCTGATTGTCCAGATAACACTCGGCCATCTACTGGGACCTTTGAACCTTGGAAGACTTTAAGTACATCACCTTGTTGAACTAAATCAATACTAATCACTCGTTCTGATAAAATCTCCTTGTTAGGTCCCAGAGTTACTAACACTGCGTCAGTAGCTTTCAGTGATAAAAGTTTTGATAAAGCTTCTGATGTTTTTCCCTTGGCTACGTGCTCGAGCCATCGACCTAAACTGATAAAAACCAATAACATCGGTGGTGTGTCAAAAAATGTTTGAGGACTCGTATGCTCTTGCATTGCGATCGCCGCTATTAATACACATAATGAATAAACATATGAGATAGTTGTTGTCATTGAGATAAGAACATCCATATTCATTGTACCATGCTTCAGAGCTTTGTACGCTTGAACATAAAAATGCCAACCACCAAAAAATTGTACAGGGGTTGAAAATATTAAAAGTAATAAATTTTCCCAAGACACCCCGGGAATAACACAACACATATCTTCATGGTTTTTATGATTAATCGACATGTCTAACATAAAATAAGTCATTATTATCATACTTGGAAGTCCGAAGATTAAGGATATTAAAAAGGATGTCCTCCACTTTTGAATTTCTTCTCTGTTTTTTTTTTATGTAATAAAATATTCTTATTAATTTATTGAATTAAATATTCAAAAAAATTAAAATTGATTGCATAATTACTTGCCTTTGACTTAAATAATTCCTACTATCTTTTTCATTATTGCTAAATAAATTAGCAGTAAATCCAAGTTTATTTATTTTTTCAATTATGTCTCGAGCACCCGTTTTCGACGAATCGAATTTAAATTTTCCTCTCTGGGTCGCCAAAGCTACATTTGCTGATTGTACACCTGGTAATTTACTTACCGTAGATTCTATTTTATTTACACAAGACGCACAAGTCATTCCTGAAATCTAAAATATGGTAAGAAAAAGTATATAGTTTATTTTTAAAAGATAATGAAGTCAAATTAAAACGCTCCACAAGTTGTTCAATATATAAAATTATTATTTTTAAGTTGAAAAAACTAATTTTTCTCGAAGTGTCCTTAATTATCGAAGAATAAACAGTATTCAATTTTTTCATTTATTTAGTTTATGTTTTTATAGTTAAAAAAGGCCATTTGATATCCGAAATGGAGGTAGATATCTTATTATTTATTTAAATATTTTCAAGTTTTAAGATAAGATTGAATAAAAATGAATTTTTTTTCAGCTTTTTTTATACATTTCGAGGTCGAAAACATTTGAAGGCATAATAATTGCAACAAACTTAGTAATGACCTTTCGAATTGAGATATTCAGATTTGAAAAGTATTACATGGCAATAAATTTATTTAGAGCAGTCCCAGAAATTTAGAAAAAATTAGGAGAACAAAGGCAACAGCTAAAATTCAATAAATAAATAGATAATTTTTTTTTAAGAAAAGGCGATTATAAAAGTAAAGTAGTAAAAATTAAAGCTCAGTTGATAAACTATAATATAAAATTAACGAAATTCAACTATTATGTACTAGTATTACTCGAAAGTTATTAAACACTAAAGCAAAAAATGTTTCTTTCAATTTTAAAATTCATCAAAATACTAGAAAAAATTATCGAAAAATAAGTAATATAGCACCAATTAAATTTAATTGAATAAACCAAAGGATGCAATCACCCGAAATAGATTAACTTTTTATGTTCAGAAGTTACTCGACCATAAATCAGCAAAAGTCGATTTTTTCGAAAAATCAAAAAATTTTAAATGATCATAGCTTATTAACTTTTTGGCTGATTTGATTTAGCGTTTTCTAAAACTTTAGCAGAGGGTTAAAAATTATAATTCTTCTCCGAGAATAATTGTTTTTAAATTTTTATCATATTCACTCTACGAGTGCAACAAAGATAGTTCCGTTCATCTTCTGATTGTGAGGACCAACTATATTTGCACATCGATGAAATATATTTAGGCAAGAATAAAACCGTAGAAGCGTAGTAGAGCGTGTATGAAAAACAATTGAATGATACTTAAATTATCATAATTAGTACCTGTAATTCTACTTCAGTTACACCTGTTCCAGGTTCTTCAATCAATGTTGAAGGAAAACCCAAATTCGTAATACTAGAAGCTATGTCCATAGGGGAGATTTTATCTGGTGCATATATTACTTCTGCTTTAGCAGCCAACAACCCGACTGAAATATTTTCAACTCCATACAATTTTTTACAGTGTTTCTCTATAGCAGCAATACATGAACTGCACGTCATACCCTGAAAAATTTTAGTTTTCATGTTTTAAAAAAGTTTATAAAAAAAAAAGATTAAAATAAAAATTTATCAAATTTTTCATTACATTTATCTGCAAATGACATTTAGAAAAATTATCAGCTTTTTTATAGTCACCAGCACCGTTAAGTGATAAAAAAGATTTATTACATTTATCTTTACTTATTGTTTTTGTTGGTGAGATCATAGCATTGCCATTAATTTCTTTAACATATGCATCAAATCCCATTTCTTCTATAGATGTTGCTATTTCAATTGGGGTAATATCTGCATCATTATATGTAACTTTAGCTTCTTTATCATTTAAAGAAACATTAATCTTTATTACACCTCGTTTCTTTAATATGACATCTAAAAAAAAGTAAATAGTATAATTATGAAACTTTCCTTATCAAAAAAAATCCACGTGGAAATGCAGCTTAGTTTCCCACATGCCGTTTTCGGATGGATTCCCATATGATTTCCTATAGGAATCTAGCAGATTCTTATATAGATTGTTAGGAGGATTTCTATGAGAATCCACACCATGAACAAATCCATATGGGAACTTAATTTAGATTCACATGTGAACATACATGGTTTACCATGTATGTTCACATGTGAATGACATGTGAAGAAAATTTTTAGATCGAAATCCAAATACCCAGGTTCCTATATACATTTATAACATGGGAATCCAGATATCTAAGTCTCTATATGTATTTTTTGTATGGGAATCCAGGTATCTGTAGTTTTTTATATGGATTTCTATAGATTCTCGTATAATCTTACGTGGATTTGTTTTGATAGGGTTTTGTTTTACTACATATTGATTTCTTATTTTATATATTTACGTATAATAAAAATAAAATCTTTATACCTGTAATACTTTTAACACAAGATTGGCAAGTCATACCATCGACATGAATGGTACATACAGTGGGATTAATTTCCAATTTATTAACTGCATCATAAACATTAACATCATCACTTTGTGATGGCTCTAAAGATGCCTCGAATCCCATATCATTTATAGCTTCTACTACCTCATTTCTAGATATTTCTTGAGGATCATACTTGACGTAACCAGCGCTCTCTTCTAAATTAACTCGAATATTTAAAACTCCTTTTTGTTTTCCTATTGTACTCTCAATATTCTGAACACAACTTTGACAACTCATTCCGATAATTTTAATTTTTATCGATACTGTAGTATCTCCATTAGTTTGGGATATTCGACATTCTTGATCATTTTGAATTGTTCTATCGTCGTCAGGTTCATCATCAACATCCCTATGAAAAAATTTTTTTATCATTATAAATAATATAACAATTCATCATTAATATTAAATTATTAATTATAATCAATGTTTATAGTAAAACTAATAAACAAATTAATACCAGAATATATCTGCGACCCTGGTAGTTTTGTTAATAAGTGGTATTTTATCAGACATTTTTTGCATAGTTGCAACTCTAAATTTGTTATTAGAACGGCGATAGTATTAAATTCTACTGAACAATGTGAACTATTTGAATAACAAGTTTTACACATGTGAATATTAAAAATAAACAAAAGTCGAAATTTTTTAATACTTATTTATATATTTTCTTATTAATTGAAAAAATATATTTTTCATAAAAACCGTACGAAGTTCAATATAGCTAATCTAACTGATAACGAATTATCTGCGTGATTTGTAGTAACTTTAAGTGCATACTCAATAAACGTCTCTTTGCTCAAGAGTTTCACAAAATTGAAAGTGTGTAGTTTCACATGATAACGATCATTAGTAAAAGCATATTTTAATATACTAATTGCAGATTTTTCTTAATGTGTTACTACAAAACAAAAAAATTTTTGTTTAATAAAACTTAAAAAATTATAAACAAAGAAATAATAAATTTGTTAATAAATCAGTCATTAGAATAAGTATTTATAAAGTGTTAAAAAGTTTTGTTATTTAATATCGAGAACTAGACACAAGTGACAGTAACTTGAACATTATGGTATGATTGCGCTTGTTAATGATCATCATTACAAGCTTAAATTACAGTTTTTGTACATTATATTAGATCATATTACTTAATAAAGAATTCGAAACCAAATGCAACAAGTATATTTTGCTTGAATATTTATAATCTATAACTATAATTTAAATATTATTAAAATTTAAACATCACGATTTTTTATTTTACTGGCATTTCTACACAGAAAAAAAAAGATTTCTTGACGTGAAAAATGTTTTCTTACATCAATAAATATTCTGCATTATGAATTGAAAAAAAAAAAATTCCTAAGACGAGAAAAATTTATTTAAAACAAGAACAAATTTTTACTAATTCTAAGATAAGTTTTAAATTATTTAAAATGTGTCCTTGAGTGTTCTATAAGCAGTTGTCTATTAAAAAAGTATCAATTCACAACAGTTTTGTTTTTTTGTTACGAACAAAAAGGAACCAAGGTCTATTCAATAATATTAAACTTGTCAGACTAAGATAAGTGGTTCAGAGACTATAACTCCCGAAAACTTTTCCCCTCTCTTAAATATATTAAAATTTTTTCATCTACAAATTTATAAAAAAAAAATGATCACACGTTATTTTATACTGTTATAGTTTTTCAATCAAAAACTTTCTTTATGTGAAACCAAAAAAAAAGTATACGTTAATTTACAAAGTCACTTTCGAACAGTCATAATGATGAAAGAAAATTAAAAAATTTCACGACTAAAATAAATAGAGTTTTTAAATATAAAAAATGAACAGCAAATTACTGACCCAAGTAAGCAAGCATTTTCATTAGCAGTATAATTATTGTACTTGTTATTATATCCATGAAATTTAACTGATTTCACAGAAGGCAAAAGATTTTCATCAACAAATTTTATCTGATTCACTGAAGTTTCTAAGTAAAAACTCATATTTAAATCAATAAAATAGTGCACAGTCCCAATAAATAAATTTACTCTTTAAGTAATTTTTTTATAAAAAAAATAAATAAATAAAAATAAGTAAAGTAAGTTTAATATTTAAAAAAATGTAGTGCACAGATGTCAGTCGTTTAATGAACTGAGTGGATGGCAATCCTTAAGAGAAAGGTACGCGCGTGCTCCAATTTGTGGACTCAGAATTGTTGGCTCTCACAAACATAGAAAACTAATACCACATCACACACTATGAGATCGCAGAATGAAAGTAAATAAGAATTTATGATATTATGAATTATTTGATTTAAATTCTATAAGTATGCTGAGAAATGTCCAATACTTTGTAAAAATGGAAATAAAATTTTAATGCTTCATTATAACTTAAGTCTTATATAATCTTTCACCAGTTTAATTTAACTTTGAAATTATCATTCTCTTACAGAGAAATTTTGAAATGATTTCTCTAATTTGTTACAGTATTAAAAAAATAAATGAATTGAAAATAGAAGTGTTTCTTTAATTATTGAGCTCACCAAAAATCATGGTTATCCAGTGGCTGATACCGCCAAGTTTGTTTAAAACTCTTTATTTTTATGTTGCTAATTAAAGAATATTTTTTGTTCAACACACTCATTTAACTCCAATAAATAAATAAATAAATTTTCATTAATAATATATAGTATACTATTAAAGTTATTTCTTCAGATAAAAATTCATTATTTGTGTCAAATTTTGAAAGATATTTTTTATGAATGAATTAAACGAATTAAGAATGATTTTTCAAAATATGAAGCAAATGAATAATTTTTATAATTTAATATTAAATTTTAAATTAAAAAAAAATTAAACAGCTTAAAATAAAATAAATGTAACCATTCATATTGTTCTTTATAATATAAATATTCGAAACAGTAGGAAAAGAGATAAGAATATCACGAGGCTCTAAGCGAGAATGATTATCACTCGGTTGATAAAAATTCACACATTAATCTGAATAAATATTAATTTGACTTTATATTTAATACTTTTCATTTTATTTATGTATATAGCTGAATAAATCACTAAAAGATAATGAAAAGTTGTATTATTATATGATCATGTGGGTTTATATAATCAACACTAAAATGCAGTTGACAAATTTCGTTTAAAACGAACTACAATATTAAACTCAATGTTGAATTGATAAATGTTTCATTAGTATAATTCATAGAAATAAAGCATACAAAAAGAAAAACAGCCTGAAAAATATATCAAAAAAGAAAATATTTGAACGAATTTTTATGATAGTATATTAGATAATAATAAATCAATATCATTGTAACGCTGGCATAATAATTTTTAATGTAAATTTTTATGGCTTCTATTATTATTCTAGAAAAAATATTACAAATATTTTAAAAAATGAATTATGAATCACAAATTATGACCGGCTGTTTTTTATTATTTATACTTTTATAATTACAATTTTTAATATTTTAAAAATAATAAACTTTGCAGTATATTTTATTATACTTATTTAATTTAAGTAAAAATTATTAACAATTCGATAATAAATGGATAGTTTAATCAATATTTAATGCATCCATTATTAACTTTTCAATAACTCAGTAGTAATAATTCTTTGACCACAGCTATTTACATTACAAGTATATGTACAAATACAAAAATTATAATGCCAGTATTATGAAATTGTCGAGTGCTCTACAGTAACTGTATTTATGCAACGAATTATACAAATAAACACTGATTTTCATTTTTGGTAGGTAAAATATTATAAAAGAATAATGATTGTTACGACGTATACTTTAGTTTCTAATATTTGAATAAATCAAATAATAACTCGATAAATATGTGTAAATAAAATATACTTTCATTTAAGGTTTACCAGTTGTGTGGATAAGGGATCTGTCAAAAAATTACGAGGATCAGTGATCGCGCCCAGCACTTAGAAAGAAAAATTTAAAAAACAGTTGACCCTGCAGGGCAGCTCCGAAACTTCCCGCCTAAAAACATTATTGTCAAGACATGTTCCAGCTCTTTAAGCTCGACAACACCTTCGAGTACATTGGTATTTTCGAACTTGAAGAGGTTTCGTATTAATCTCCGAGGAATTTTAGAAAATGAAAATAATCAATAAGGGTCGTTTTTTAGAGTTTTGCTAACGATTACGCTTGTTAAATTGACAGAAATGATAAAAATGATCAAGATGAAGAGTTACATGAACTTTAATTTAAACCAGTGAGTTAATATATACAACATGTGAAAAAATGAGAATATTCGTTATTTTTTAAATAATTCATAGCTGATATCTTTTGTACTACTAATAAACTGATTTATTCGAAATCAACAAAACACGATTCGAAAAAAAACGCTTTTTTGAAATTTTTGTTAATTAAGTAAATATATCTCTTGAACAAATGATTTGATTTTGATGGTTGGGGTTGCATTCGACGCGGCTTATTGAATTTGAAAGCTGATAAAATTTTGTAATTAATCCATGGAGTAAGTTAGAAGTTATTTAAAAAAAACATTTTTTTAAAAATGTTATTTTTCAAATAACTCCGAACATACTGTACTAATTAAGCTCAATTTTTCACTGATTTTAGAAACTAATAGGCCGCTTCGAATGCCATCTGAACGATTTAAATTGGTTAATCCGTTCAAAAGAGAGAATATTTACATACGTACACACATATATACACTCAGGCATCATCTCGAAAAGAGTCAGAATAGCTTCCTAAGACCTCAAAATGTCAAGATCTGTCGAAAACTCGATTTTTGAAAATTGGACCGAAACCAATGACCCCCTTTTTATTTGAAAATTTACAATTTTCTTAGTGGGAAGGTAAAAGGTGCTTCAAAATCTGATTTCTCAATCCTGCACCATGTCACTAAACTACTAAAGACTTTTGTTAAGAATCAAAGCTCACTCTCCCACTCTCTTTTTTCTCGAGAAATGTAGCTTCCCGGGAAATAATTTTGTATTAAATTTTAGAAAATTCGAATTTTGGTCTTTCACGAAATTTTGCGAAATTTCATAAAAATATATAACAATTTCATACCAATAACTCCTTGGCATCTTGAAAAGAATAATGTCAAATTTTACAAAATGTTAATAGTATAATTTCACAAAATTTTATGAAAAATTTTTTTTCTCGGGTTACTAATTCTTAAATGCTGACGTACTAAGTAATAATTTTTATTAATTACAAAACTCTCTTTTTAGAATATAATTTCAATTTTTGTTATGCTAGACTACAAATATTATACGTATAGATTAGACTGATTAAAAAAAAATTGGCCTGTTTCAAGTTTGGGAGACTATTATAATAAAATTTGATGTATTTCCTATTATATTATTTCAAACATTTTTATTCATGTATTGTTAGCATTAAAACAAAAAAATGACAAAAGAAAATAAGAATGAATATTTAATAAAATATAATTTTGAGTTTTTTAATTACCCATTTACTACTGGTTTATCAGCAAGCTCAGTATTACATTCTGCAATAAAAAAGAAAAAAAAATTTTATGTATATAAATATTTCGAAATTACGTGAGTACATGTTAACATTAAAATTTATAAAAATAATAGCATTGATTAGGTCATAAATATAAAAATCTACTTTATAAATAAAACTAAAAATATCAATTAAAAAGAATTGATGTCATACATTATTTAATTATATTCGTAATAATATTTACAAACCTTTTTTATCCGTGGGTGTTATTTTATTTGTAGCTAAATATTCGATTGAGAGTTCATTAGTTTTTAATACATCTTGGATTTCCATTGTTTCCTAGAACAGGAAAAATTAAAAAATTAACAATTTATTAATTTCAGATGGATGAATTATTTTTATCAATGAGAAATTTTACTGTTGTAGGCATTAAAATCTCTTAAAGTAAAAAACGAAATTTGTATTTTTATTTAATTTAATAATATGTGAATTTCATTTCAATAGCTGCGGTAATTCCGGAGTTTTATGCTATTGTCAGAGTTGTGACGATAATGTTAAAAAAAATGTTTCTCAATGATAATTAGCATGTCCGTTTAATTCGTTAATGAAATTAAATATTAAATATTTATTTTTTCATTTTTTAACGTATTCAATTAAATTTTATTCTTCATAAATTTTAATAAAAAAAAAATCGCTGACTCTTGAGTAAAATGTCTTAAATAAATTTATCGATTTTAATAGATTTTGCAGAAATTGAAAAAATTCATACAGAACATCTCATAAAATGTTGATTTGAATTAATTAGATAGTTTGTTAATTTTTCGAAAAATTTAAAAAAACAATTTTTAAAAAATTATACTCGTTATATATCTACTAAATTAATTAATTTAAAAATTGACTGAAACCTGATAAATGAATCTTAAAATTTTTTTTGTTTAATTGCTGACAGCTTTATTTGAATTTGAATTGATGTTCATTAATCAAAACTTGTTAATTTATTAGATCTGATTAGATCTTAAAAAATTAATCTGGCTAGTATTTGAAAAATATTTAAATCTAGTGTAAAAAAAATTTTTTTATTTCATTTTTTGAATAGTTTGAAAAAATATTTAATCGATTGGTCTCAAAAAATTATAAAACTAAATTCAAGCCTTAAACTTTTTTTATTGCTGCAAAAATTTTTAAAACTGATGGATGCGTTTGAGAAAATTGCAAAACAAAATTTTGATCTTCCACACGAGCTCGAAAATGTAATCACAACAATGTTTTCGAGCTCCTTGAGCTCGAAAACAGCGGGAGGTTTTGGGTCTGGCCCACAGGGCCAACCGATGCCCAAATTTTTTTTTTAATTTTTACCACAAAAAAATGAAAAAAAAAAGATATAAGGTTAAATTTAATAAAATTAAATTTTGTACACAATTATGAAACACAATAAATTTAACTTAATTCAAATTAAAAAGTTGAACTATTGAACGTTGAATAAAATCTTTAATCCAAATTTCAATAAAAGTAAATCAAATATTAGGTAATTTATACAAAATTGTTTTACTAATGAGACGGGTTTTTGCACCGATAAATTAATTAAACTTTTAAATGAAGTATAAAAAACAATGATTAATAATAATATAAAAAATTTATATTATTTTCTATTCGCAAGTTCACAGTGCGTAAATATTTAAATATTGACTTAATATAAAATTTTAATATATTGGTTTTTAAATAAAAATAATTTTTTTGAAATAAGGTATCACACAATAGGCTAATTAATTAATACACTTTAGCATCATAAATAATTTAAGAAATTTGTTTCCATAGATTTATAATAGAAAGTTCTTTGTTCACAAGTTATCTTAATTATAATTACTATTTACAGATTTATAAATATAATCAACAACAGAACTTTCTGTCTCAATACTCACTTGTTATTAAAAATGTACAATTTTCATTTTATAGGTCAATCCTACTGATAATTATGTATAAACAAAGTACTCATATTAATGTTTTGTCTTTATTAGAAAGATGAATGACTGATGGAGACTACGATCAAGACTATTGTCAAATGTGACGGCCCTGTTTCGATACTTTTACAGTACACACAATAGGTACAATAGTCAAGTTATAATAATAACTACCTTATCAATACCACGATTACTCTCTCCAATTCAGAAATCAAAATCCAAAGAAATATACTGCAGCGCTGCAAATGATATATGTATCTGTTAATATAAACTGCCAGGTGGGCAATACTAACCGAATTTTACTTTTCTAATTACGTTTTGAATAATTCCGTCACTCGAATGATGAAAATCTTCGGAAAAAGTTTGTCCTACACATTTTTTCGGAAGCTATAAAAATTTCTATAATAACATTTTATTAATAAATTAAAAGAAAAGTAAAATTCAAAAATTCGCTTAGTATGGCCCAGCCTTAATTTTAAAGTTTTCTGAGAAAACATGAAAACGCCATCCTGTAGCAGAAATGAAAATAGGTTTTTCATAATGAAAATTAATAACACCAAAAAATAATAATGTGGTAACACAGTTAAAAATATTGCGTAATTGTGTTTAAAATTTCAAATCGATTTACACACTATCGACATTTATCAAGTATTACTTTAAAGTTAATATAAAATTTATGTTGGAAACTCAATTGATAGTCACGGAAAAATTATTAACAAGAATAAAAGTGAAATGAACATTTTAAAAACGACAATTTAACTTGAGAATTCGAACTATTAATATATATGAATAATTTACTATTTACTAAAAACTGGAATGTTTATCATAATAATTAGAAAGATTTTAGTATAATTTCGAATCATTTCATGTCATGTGAAAATTATGTTTTCACTAAATGAAAGTTTTTTTGTCTTGTAAAGAAATTTAATTGATTTACCATTTATGACTGTTATAAAACATTACGTGATTTTTTTTTTTTTTTGGTATTAATGGAACATTGTTTACTATAAAAAAAAATAGTTAAATGTTGAATAATAGTTATTACTTTTGATAACCTCAAAATAATATGTAAATTATATTTAACGAATGTCAGCGGTACAAAAATGAAATGTAAACGTTAATATTCTTTTGTGTTGAATCACTACTGACATTTAAAAAGGGTTGAATTTACTTCTGATATTACCCGAATTTTGTGTTAAAATTTTCAGACAAATTTTGTGCTATTTTTTAACACATATAATATGGGCTAAAAAATATTACAAATATTGTGCGGATCTTTTTTAACACTCAGATTATGCTGATTTTAACACGATGTTTTTTACTGTATGGTAAGGGTTGCTCAACAAAAGTTTGCTTTGATTTTGCCGTCTAATGCTGGCAACAGATTTTGGGTAAGCTAAATTCCAAGTTGCTGATCGGATTTCCGTTCAATTTGACGGCAAATAATACGTCAACTTCTGTTCAGTTTTCTGATTATAATATATGGATGAATGCAATTTTACCACAAAATTTACAATTGAAGTCGTCAGAGAGTTGACCACAAATCTTGCTCTTCAATTTTTGCTAGGATTTTGCTGTCCGATGCCGAAAATTTTGAAATTATTTAATTTTACTTTTATTTTCATTCATTAATCGCTGGTTATTACAGTAACTTTTATAGCTTTTAAAAAAATTAAGAAAAAAATTTTTTTTTTTATTTTTATCATGTGAATCACACAATCTTTGAGACGAGGGTTTCCAAGTTATAAAAAAATTGGAAAAGCCGTAGTGACTCACACAATCTTTTATCGAACATTAAAATTTAAAAGTAGCTTCTTTGTAATAGGAAATAATGTATTTACAGTAAAAACTTGTTGAATACTCCTCTCGAGTTGTATGAGCGTAGAAAATTCTTGAAAATGGATTTTTATTTGGATTCTCTCTTTTTTTTTTTTTTTTTTTAAGCAAATGGACACGCATGCGTTATATCTATAATACAAATACAGTAGAGTCTCTATAACTTTTTCGTTCTGTAACTTTGACTTCCCTTAATTTCTCCTTCGACAGCAGGGGAAGTGTTCTCCCACTATCACTTAACTGTACATGCGCAAAGGTAAAGCGCGGTTCTGCGTCTGGTGGTAAAAAATCAAATTAACGATAGCTTACACAGTCAAGTAAATACACAATAAATGAATGTTGCGCGTTAACATCTTCAGTAAATTTTATTCAAAAAATTATTAAGAAATAAAAATCTAAATGGAAATTGGAAAATTTAGAGAACGTAAGAAGTAAAAAAATTGAGTATTTTGTGTAGTAAGAAATTGTCGAAGTAAAGCAAATAAACATTTTAACGCAGTTTTCTATTAATTTCCGGAGGCTGGTGATCGTTCAGTGTTATTAGAAAATTTTTTTGATAATTTGGAAAAAGGATTAATTAAAAACGTGGCAGAAATTATTAAAAATAAATAAAGTTACTCCTCAAATGAAAGTTTGTTCCTTACATTTAAAAAAAAACCATTATATATTGCCAGATACGTTTGTAAAGTTTAACCTAAAACTTAAAAATTGAAAATATTATTTTTGTTTTTTCAAGTAAATAAATATTAATTATAATGATGTTTTTATTATTCTGCAACTCTTTAAACTTGTACATTAATTTCATGGGGTTTTCTTTCACATGAGACGTTTGTACACAAAGCGCGGTAACCACGATCCCATATTTATTACTTTTATCACGGTTTATTCCACATTTAATTGAATAGTCGACCAATAAAATTAGTTCGGAATCGTGTATATTTTTTTTTTCTTTGGGTTTTTACCCGACCAAGATAATATCTCTATGAAATTTAATAGCACTTTGTTTATTTACCCTACTATCACATAGGTTACGCATTTAAAAGTGTAAACTATCATCCGACATGTTTTTAAAGCCACGCCTCCGTGTCAGTTCCCAATATTTACATTACTAGAATCAGTTCTTACTATACTTTTATTATTATTAGTAGCGTAATAATTTATAACATTTTTTAAACATCGCAAACAAAAAAAATTCAATCCAAAAGTCCCCATAGAATCCAGTCAAATTGAACAAAACCGCATAGTAAGCAATACAAACCTATTGGTTTTTATGTGGTTTTTGACCCATTTCAGTGGATTCTATAGGGACTTCTTGATAGGGAGTTTAGGAACGGACATAAATTAAACATAAATTAAATCACTACTTGGACTCCTGCATATGATGCACTTGAAGCTAAAGTTTTCGCCATGAGCGTTCTGTCTTCTTGTTTGCACTTCCAGTTTGTACTTGCACTTTAAACAAAGGCATTTATGTCCACATGGACAAAATGCAACGTTTGGAAGGTTGTAGCAGCATGCGCTGCAAGGTATTTCTCCATCCACCGCTTCAGTGTCATCAAAAATGATCCCTCTGGTGGACTCAGTAATCCACGAAGCTTCGGAAAAAAAACAACTTTCTTATGGTCTCAAAATTTAGTCTTAGGTATAACAATAATCCTTCCAAAAGAGCAGCTCGAAATCTTCATTTTAAATTGTATAACTTCGTGTTTTTATTACATTAAACAATTTTTTGATAGAAATTTATGTTTTTTTAACTGAGCTAATGCTATCTGTAAATTTTTTTTTGAACACATGAGAGAAATTTTCCTTACTTTCAAGACAGAACTTTCTTTTTAATTTAAAACCACAAAAGGAAAAAAAAATTCAATTCTCAAAAAAAATATTTTTCTTTCGAAATTCATACGGAAAATAAGTAAGATCAGGAAGAAAAAAAAACATTTTAAATACTTTTATATATATATATATATATAAAAAAAAAAAAAAAAAAAAAAAAAAAAAAAAAAAAAATTTACGTAATTCAAATGAAAAAATGAATATTTATTGAGCTCTTAGCAGGATTGAGCTTTCAAGCTGCTCTTTTGGGAGGATTTTTTAAATACCTAAGACTAAGTTTCAAGACCATAAGACTTGAAAAAAAAAAATTGTTTACTTTGAAACACCCTAGTATATTATATGGGATCTGGGAATCGTACTCAAATCAAATCGAATATGTACAACAAACAGATATTTCTATTTTAAATTTACATTCTAAACACAAGATTTATCAAATAATGATGAGACTTGTTGTAGAGCATTCAATATCCTACAAAAATATCTATCGTGCATAATTCGTTGATTGGCTTGTAAGTTAGAAAATTCTAAAAAATAAAAAGTTTTTTTCCCGTGTTATTTAAATAGGAAATAGAAAAATTGATTGACGCAAACCGTAGTATTATTATTAAGAGCTTGGATTGGTACCGAAATTTTTATTTTTAGATAGACTTTCAATTTTTGGATACCAAAAAAAAAAAATTTTTTTTTTTAACCAACTTAATATATATATAATTTTTTATTGATGTTTCCTTTTATTTTCGTGATAGTTTTAAACTCAATCAATACAGTTTTTTAAAAAAAGTTTTTATATAATCCTGAAAAATGCTTGTTTTAACTTTTTATAAAAATTGATTAAATCGGAAAGACAGATAAAATTCTATACTCGGATATTTTAAAAATTGCTGAATTAATGATAAATGAAATTCATATCTGCCCAAATTTTAATAATTATCAATACTATCTGAATTGTTATTTTCCGATTGAATCAGATTGAAACTGATTGAAAATTTTCTGTCGGATTTAATCGGAAAATAATCGATAAATGAATTATTATTTTCTAATTGAATCCGCTTCGTTTGAAACGAAATTTTTTTTTCTAGCCGACACAAGAAAATTTTGTTGTTTATATTGAGAAAAAAATTCCCTGAAAATTTCAGCTCTTAAATTTAATTTAAAGTACTTTCTCTCGAGTATCAAATTTTTCCATTTAAAAAGTATGTTAATTGAATAACATTTTTTTTTAATTGCTATAACTTAGCCAGATTTTAAGCTATCGTTTTGAAACCAGTTTTAATTTGCAGAGAATTTGTTAAATTTGAAAGTCTATAAAACAAATTGCTCTAAGTCCATCTATTATTTTCCGATTGAATCTGTTTGAAATTCAATCAGAATTCTATCAGTTTCAATCGGAAACGAATTTTCAATCAGAAATGTTCGGGAGCGTTTGAGGCCTAAAATGAGCCTAAAATTCTAACTTACTACGAGCGAGGTTATCTGTTTGATTACATATCTATAAAATGTAAAAATACCAAGATTTATAGTTTCCCTAAATTACTTTGTACTATTTTTTATAATACAATGATAAATTAACATTTAATATTCATTTTTATAAATAAAAGATTATGTATGTAAATTTTAAAAACATGATCTTGGAATGATAAAATTATGACTTTAATTATTTATATTTTAAATATTGAAAAACTATGTTTTTGTTATAATAAATATTCAATTTATTTATCTAAATAATAATTTTAGTTTATTCTAACTTAGTAAGTACTTCATAACCTAATTAGGGTTTAATTTGAGGGTCAGAGACTGCGACCTAAAGAATTCTGAGGGACAGAAACTGGGTCTCTGAATATGTTAATTTTTAAAACGTCAATTTAAATTATTAATTCAATTCAAGTAATTATTTTACGCACATGTCTCTAATTGACAATCCTAAACTAGTCGATAAAATTATTATTTTTCTCATTAAGTTAAATCTTACATTAATTATTATAGTACAACCTCAATTGACACTCTAAACAGGTCAGAAACTGAGCTCCTTACCTTACAGTGTTTATATCGAACATTACTTGTCTCGAGAATTTTATAAAATTTATAAAACGATTAATTCTGTTAATCGTAACTCTACAAAATATATGTTTATCAAAAAAAGAAATTGTCATAATTTATATATTTTGTGATATTAATTTTGCTTTTTAATTCTATGAAGAAAAAAAAATATATATGTATAAATATATACATATAATTTTCTCTAAAATTAAAAAATCCCGCTTGAATTAGTGCCCTCTAAAGACTAAAATCGTTATTTCAAAAGTAAAGAATCGATTGATCTAATGATTCGAGTATTTATAATCGATCGTGAATCGAACATCCTCACAATAATATTGTCATGGACCCTGATTATGACAGGAGTAACTAACCAAGTGTAAAGAATAGTATTGTGATTGAAAGTAAATTTAAAAATATCGAAACAAAGTCATTACAACAATTAAATTTATAGAACAATACGGTTATAAGAAATTTTGAACACTACTTACGTTCACGTTAATTTAAAATTTCTCTGTAAGTAGAAATGAGACAAGAAAGTTGCATTACAATACAAAAATATTAAATAAGGTTTAAAAAGTATTTTTGTTATACAAATTAAATTTGTAAATATTTTGAGTGATTATAATAATTTTACAAAATGTCAACAATTCCCAAGTGGGAAAAATATAAATATATTTATGATTTGCCCTATAACGAACGTGTGGAGTTTTGTCATATTTTAAATCAAAACGATAAATGGGAAGAACTTGCAGGTAAGATTGATTTAAAAATACTTATTTCACTGTAAGAGTATTGAAATTAATTTTTTATTGACATGAATTAGGTAGATGGATGCAGTATGACATGCTAATAATTCAAAATCTTAGAAGAGAAAAAAATCCTACCGATGAATTGTTAAATTTATGGAGTATTCACAATCATACAATTTTAGAGCTATTTGTTTTACTCCAAAAAATGCAGCATTATCGTGCAATGGGTTTGTTAAAGTCTTTTGTTGAAGATAAATATCATTTTTTGTTAGATAAAGGAGAAGGAAATTTACGATTAACCATCAATCGTGAAAATAATTATCCGCCAGTAAATGAATTAAAAATTGATACTAAAAATTTTGATAAAATAACTTATCGTACTCCAATTGCACCTAAAGTTACTATAAAAGAATATAATAACAAAATAATTAATCAAGCTGGGCCTATTAATTTATTAGAAACAGCTCCAAGCAATTCAAATAATCTTTTGGCCGCATCACCATTAGTAGCTTCCCGAGTTTCACCAATTCTTAATCGCACTGGAATTTCACAAAAATTGAATGCATTGACACTTAAAACGGAAACGACATTGCCCCAAATATCATTTGAAGAACTTACTCGCGCAACTGATGGTTGGAATCAGTGTAAGATTCTTGGGAAAGGTGGCTTTGGAACAGTTTATCGAGGTATGAATATTTTTTGATATGTACTTTATTATTTATCAAAATTATCAAAAAAAATTTGTTTCAGGAATGTGGAAGAATACAGATGTTGCTGTAAAAAAAATAGAACGTCGAGGCCCGGAATCCGATGATAGTTATATAATTCAACTCCAACAATCACTTAGAGAAATAACGATATTGAACTCTCGGCCACACGAAAATATACTGTCACTCTATGCGTTTAGTATTGGTGGTCAAGCACCATGTCTTGTCTATCAATTTATGATAAATGGTTCACTCGAAGATTGGATATTATTAAGACACAGATCACAACCTTTAACGTGGCTACAACGACATGAAATAATTAAAGGTGTGGCTAGAGGTTTGCAATATTTACATACAATCGGGGAGAGGCCGCTTATTCATGGTGACATAAAAAGTGCAAATATTTTGTTAGACAAAAATTTCGAACCACGAATTGGTGACTTTGGCTTAGCACGAGAAGGACCATTAAAAGATTTTATGAAGGTAATTGCAACTTTATCGAGATATTTTATTTTCTGACATTAAAAAAATTTAATTTTCCTTTAGCGATTATCCAATAATTTAAAAAAAAAATATGTTTATGAAATAATATTTAAAATATTATAAAAATTTCCAAAGTTATATATCGTCCTAGGTGAACATGCATAGTAAAAAATATTATATTAAACTATTTGTGTTAAAATTTAAACATGAAATTCGGGTAATATGAACACTAAACATTGAACTATTTTTTGCTAGTAAACAATGTTTTTATTAGTCACGATTAAAAAAAAAATCACTTAATATTTCATAGCAGTTGTAAATGTTACATCAATTAATTTCTTTGAAAACAAACAAAAACTAATTTTTATTTAGCGAAAACATAATTTTTACATTACATGAAATAATTCGAAATTATAACAAAATTTTTTTGATTATTATGATAAACATTCCAAATTTTAGTGAATGCTAAATTAAATATATTAATTAAGTTAAATTGATATTTATAAGATGTTCATTTCACTATCATTTTTATAAATCGATTTAAAATTTTAAAGTAACACAGTGAAATGTGTTGGTTTGATACAAAAAATATAACAGATACACAATATTTTTACTGTGTACAAGGAAAATTTACGCCTAATAAGGCGTGTAAAAATATTATTTCTATCAAAACTATTTGAAAAACCCTTGTTTCATAAACATAAATTTAAAAAATGATTAAAATCATCATAATTTTGCCTTTATTGACTTTTTTTTTTTCAAACTCCCATTTTCGGACCGGACTCATTGGAGTGACCTCCTGAAGTATAGTTATGTATTAAATTATTATTATTATTACTTTGTTAATATATAAATTAATTTCTCATTATAGGTAAGTAAAGTACATGGAACAAGACCATATTTACCTGAAGAATTTCTGAAAGGAAAAATCTTGTCAACTAAAGTCGACACCTACAGTTATGGTATTGTTTGCTTTGAATTAGCAACAGGTTTATCTGCTTATGATGATTCAAGAATTGAAAATAAATTTCTTAAGGATTTTATTGATAGTTGGGACGATAAAGATATTTTATTTTTAAAAGATAAAAAACCTGGTGATGAAAATGATAAAGTCTTTAGTAATTTAATTCTACTTGGTAAATGGTGCTCTAATAGATTAGCTAAAGATAGACCTGAAATGGAGCTTGTTTTTAAAAAATTGAATAGTATATAGTTACAATTATTAGTTATACTACAGTCGAGTCTCGTTATGAACCCGCATAAAGGGGTGTAGGGGAATATAATTCTAAGAATTTGTGTACCCCCACTCTGTCAGCGCAGGCGACAGTCGTGAGTTGAACTTCCCCTACTTTTTAAGCGTGTGAGTGTGTACGTGATTGTTTCCAGTATCTCGTTATGAGTCCGTTTGACTTGAGTGTTATGTTTCTTATATGTAAATAGGACTAATATGATAAATAAACTCTTAAATTCTTTTCATGAATATACGGTCTCATATCGAGACTCTGAAGTTAATTTTTTTTTCACGTTGTGGAGGGGGAAGGTCTTCCGTGGAAATCCTGGTTCACGGACTCATAACGAGACTCGACTGTATATTGTTTATGAAAAAATATGTAGTTAATGTAGAAAATAAGTCAGAAAAGAATCTAACTAAAAAAAAAAATTTATAATGAGTGCGATTTAGTGTGTAGAGACCAAGAAAATTTAAAATTACTTGAGAAATCTCCAGTCAGATTAAAAAAAAATGCAACAGAGGCAATTGAAGTCTGCAAAATTGTTTGACTTTGACATGTTGAGAGTAATGAACTACCTCAAACGCTTCGCGTTATGAAGCGTGCAAAAAAAATTATTTCAACGATAAGCTCTTCATCCAAAGGTTAAATGGTCGCTTTTTGCATTTTGGTGTTTTTTATAAATTTAACATAAAGGCATTTTTTAATATGATTAAAAAAAAAAACAAATCGAAGGTTTTTACTCTCACAATTAATTAAAAATATTAATATAAAAATAAATAATTATTTCTATGACATAATTTACATACTTATATGCAGGACATATATTCTAGCCATTTAATATAGAAATATGTTTTGTCAGAAGTACTCCCACTAATCGGCTATGTTTAGATGGAAGAATTTAATAAATAATTACTATTATATATAAGCATATTTGTCTATACATAAAATGAAAAAATAGGAGAAAAAAAATGATTAGTAAATACAGTCAACATTCTTTTTAATATATTTATAAACAATTTCTGTGATATGAAAATAAAATAAAAATAAAAATTTTTTTCGTTACAATTTTGAAAAATTATAAAATATTTACTATTGTACTATATATCATTATAATGTCATCAAATTTATTATAAAATATTATACAATTTTTCGTACTGTATGCTTAAAAGTACACAGAGAAACATGTGACTCAAAAATACATGAAATAAGAATAGGAAATCCATATATTATTATGTTAATCTGCCAAACTTGAAACAAGCCACTTTCTTTTTCAACTAGTGTAACATATATTTATAATATTCGTAGTCTAGCATAACAAAAATTAAAATCATATTTTAAAACTCGAGTTGTGTAATTTATGAGAATCATTACTCCGTATAATAAATTTTGCAGTGATTAATTTTATTTTTATATTTTAGTAAAACATTTTCAATCAATCTGTTTATAGTTTTTATAATGTTAGGATAATAAAAATTAGTAAGCCTTTGTTAAAGTCTTTGGCACGACCACTGGTCCTCGCAGTTTGTTAGCGAATCCTCTATCCACATAGCCGGTAAACCTCAAGTAAAATTGCATTTTATTTACACGTCTTTATCGAGTTATCGTTTGTTTCATGTATTAAAATATTAAAAACTGTAGTAAAGTAAAGGATAAAGTACCCAATGACTCTATATATTCATATGTCTATATTGAGTAAAATTTAGTAGATATAGATGTACCAATATATGAGAGATCGGGTACTAGTACCCTGATTGGGTATTGTGTCTTTTACCTTACATGTAGTAAAAATCGTTATTCTTTTGTAATGTTTCGCCTATCAAAAATGGAAATCTTTATGTTTATTTGTATAGATCTTTTCAAAAATACAGTTACTATAGAGCAGTCAACCAATTTTATTATGCTGGCAATGTAATTTTTGTATATATATTTGTAATTTAAATAGATGCGCTTAAATGAATTACTACCCCTGGTTAAAAATACTGATTGAAAAGAATTGAGAAGCGGTCGCTCCATGTAAACTGTATATCTACATAAACAAACAAAAGAATTGAAATTATTGAAAATAATTCGAATTTCATCATTTTTAATTCTTTTCAATCAATATTTTTAAACAGAAAAAACTGAGATATTGAAAAATTAATATATGATTCATCAAATATTGATTAAGCTGTACATTTATTATCGAATTGTAAATAGTTTTTAATTAAATTAAATAAATATAATAAAATATTCTAACAAGCTTATTCGTTTTTTAAAATGTTAAAAAATGTAATCATAAAATTATAAATAATAAAAATCAGCTGGTCATAATTTGTAACTCATAATTCATTTATTAAAATCTTTATAATTTTTTTTCTACCATAATAATAAGAGTTATAAAAATTAAAGACTAAAAATCACTATGCTAGCCTTAAGATTTTATTGATTTATTATTATTTTCTGATATAAAACAATTTTTTTCAATTCTTGAGCAAGTCTGCTCTCAAGATCAATAGACGCTAGTGTCTTTTTCTACATATGTCTTTCTCTAGATACTTATGACCAGATTTTAATTGCAAGCTTTATCCAAGAAATTTATGCCGGATTATAATTCAATTCTGGAGGAAGACTATAGTTGAAAATAGTTGCACATGGCTTGCTCAAGTACCTACTGTAAGTTATGATGGTGCAAGGAATACGTCAGACGCTTTTTCATTGCGCCGTGTTCAAAATATCTTCAATACTGTTGAGTACAATACCATGAGCAAGATATACACAAATCTTGACATAGGTTTCTTAATACATGATCTTGCGAAAAACACATACGTAGAAAAAGACATTAGCAGCTAGGGGTCTTGCTTAAGATACTTACTCCAAAATCTTGGTCAAACACGTGTTACTAGGGTGTATGCTGTCAAAATGTATGGCTAAAAATTCGTTCAAGTATATTATTTTTTTAAATACTCTTTGGCCCTTGTTAACTTGTATAGTAAACTCTGGGGATATTTGCAAAGTTTATACTGCATCAGAAAGCATAATTTATGTAATCTGTGATTCTCAAATTCAAGAACTATTTACTTTTTAACAACATTAATTTTTACAAGTTTTATAGTTATATATAACATTCTACAAAATAAAAAATTGATAATAAAAAAATATAGTATTAAAAGTTATGTAACCTGATAATTTATAATATTTTTTAAAATAATATCTTTACGATATGATTTCTTGAGCACTTGTGCGAAAATTATTTTTTAAACGGTCAAGATACTTTTGACGACACTCCATTTCATCAGCAGGTCTGTTATAAGGCAGCCATATTGGTTCGCCAACAAAATAACGTTTAGCTTTTATATAATTCTATTTAAAAAAATTATAAACATTAAAATATTTGTCCACAAAAATAAATAAATGAAAATGAGAATTTTAATTATTTACATTTATATCAAGCGTAAATCGGTGATATATTCCACTGGGGATAATAATTAAATCTCCAGGTTTAACTTCAATCCTAATCCATTCATCATTTTCATCTCGAACATCAAAATATCCTGATCCGCTCAATACTAAACGAATCTCTTCATCAGTATGAAGATGTTCAGTAAAAAAAGTTTTCAACTATTAAAGAAGTATAAAATTTATTGAAAAAAAGTTAAAAAAAAATAATAATTATATAAATGTAATACTTTTTTTTCATAATTATCCAAACATTCTTGAGAACACTCAATCTCATCCTCATATGAGTATCCCCTTTCTGATCTTAATTCTTGTAAAATTTTATCTGTTTCATAGTTTTGTGGGTCAATCTGAAATATTTCATGAAAATAAAATCAAAACATACAAAATTAAATAGTATGGATTATTATATATTATTATATATTAAGAAAATAATAAATAAAGTCAACCTTAAAATGTTCTACTCCAGTGATTTTAAACAATTCAGATAAAGAAATATACTTCGGAGGTATTCTGTGATGTTCTAAACGTTGATCAGTGGAACTATCGTCCATGTACCAAGCTCGGACCATTTCAGTTATTTTTTATTTTAAAATAAAACAAAAATCAATAGTTCAACAATTGCGACGTCAAAGATCAGTCGTAGAAAAATTTGCGGTTATACGCAGTATAAGATATATACATATGACTACTTATAGCTTGATAGATTGATTACAACTGGTAAGAGACATAACTTTTATTTTATTAGTATGTCTAGATAAAACACAATTGCTGCGTGTACTTTGACTACATCTATATCATTATAGCTCACTTAACTATATTTATATGTTTATTGTTGATTTTCAAAAAAAGTACTGATTATTCTATATCAATTAATGTTACTTATGAAATGATAAGATAAAAAGTACATAATTACATGAAAAGTCAAACAGTTTATACTTTTACATGGATTTCATAATTAATATCATTTTTATATATGACCAGTTATAGCTGTGATTATTCACTCAATAATATCATTTTAAAACCAAGAGTATTACAAGCGTATTATTTTACCATACATTTTATAGCAGCGTGTAATTGATGAATATAAAATCAGTGACCGTACGTTGAGAAGATGGAAAAGAGAAAGAGAAAAAATTGAAAAAATGTGTAGTAATGAAAATACTAAAGACCGCAAAAAAGTCGATTACTATCAAATGAAGATTTAGATGAAGCTGTTTATTTAAGGTTCTGTCAAACTCGCTCAAACGGTGTACTTATATCCGGTCTTATGATTAGACAAAAAGCTTTGAAACTGAATAAACAATTAGGAGGTTGTGAGTCATTTAAAGCTAGTGAGGGCTGGCTTGACAAATGGAAGTTTTTCATTTCAATGTCAAGCTCTTAAGAAAATAGATTTCTGATTGATTTTAAGAGCTTGACATTGAAATGAAAATGACTTGTGAACAATGCGGAATTTCGAAAAACTTTGTTTGTAATAATTCATAAGGAATAAAATTATCTACAAAACAGTTTCTACGATATTTTTTGATAAGACGGATACATTCGCCGGAAAAGTAAAAAAAATCTTAAAATTTATTATAAATTTGACTTGAAGCTTAAATAACTTTTGAACAGTGCGATTTATCAAAAAATGATTGGAGACTTTTTTTTGTAGAGCGTTCAATTTCCTATCAAAACATTAATTGTGCATAAAAATCCGTTGATTGGTTTGTGAGCTAGAAAATTAAAAAAAAAAATATTTTTTTTTCCCGTGTTATTTAAACAGAAAATAGAAAAATGGATTGAGGCAAATTTTAATATCATTATTAAGAGCCTAGATTAGTACCAAAATTTTTATTTTTATTTATACTTCCAATTTTGGGATACCACAAAAGAAAAAAAATTTTTTTTTGAAACACCCATATTTACATATATCTTCACTCCCAAGTTATTTTTCTTTCTTTTCTATTTTTGTATAAAATTATATATAATTCATATAGAATTATATGTTTTTATATATAATTATATACAACGCTGAGAAAAAATCACAGATGACCATATATAATTATATATAATTATATGCAATTGTATATAACTATATATGAACATCTGTGATTTTTCTCAGCGTTATATATAATTATATATAATCTTGTAAAATTATATATAGTTGTATATAATCATATATAATCAGCTGTGATTTTTTTCTCAACGTTATATATAATTATATATAATTCTGTATAATTATATATAATTCTATATGAATCATATATAATTCTATATAAATCATATAGAATTATGTATAATTTTTTTTACCCGGGTTGATAAGTTGATTACAACTGGTAAGAGATATGACTTTTATTTTATTAGTATGCCTAGATAAAACGTAATAGATGCGTGTACTTTGACTAGATTTATATATATATCATAACACCGCCCTCAACGACATTTATAGTTTTCCTGTTGATTAGTTGATTTAAAAAAAAAGTGCTGATTATTTTATATCAATCAATTTTTATTTACGAAATGATAACATAATATGTACATAATTATATAAACATTTAAGCAGTTAATACTTCTACATGGATTTTATATTTAATATTTACTAATTCCATGAATCTCTACGTAGATGTATATATATATATATATATATATATATATATATATATATATATATATATATATATATATATATATATATATATATATATATATATATATATATATATATATATATATATATATATATATATTATTTTTATTTATGATCAGCTATAGCTGTGATTATTCACTCAATATTATCGTTTTAAAACCAAAAGTGGATGAGGGTATTATTTTACCATACATTTAATGTTTTCTATGTTTAATGTCATAAGAAAAACTATAGTTTTTCGTAGTCACTTACGACAAATTTTACGGTGTGTTGAATATCGATAGTTTGCTTATGGCTTATCAATGTTATTTGGCAAGTATGCTAATTTCGACTTATATTCTTGGTTTTGGAGTGATATTTTGATTCTAATGGTACTATTTTATCAAAGATTTAAAAAATTATTAAATCATAAAATCTCAATCAGTCTTACTATTTTTAATTTCAATTAGAATCGAAATATTTATTCAACAACCAAGAGTTTATCTTAGTTTATTTTTAATTATCTAGGTAATTGTTAATTTTTTAAGATTATTTTTAAGAGTGATATATTTACGAACTTACTTAAATAACTTTATATATTATATTAAGATTATTTGTGTTTCTCGAGTCAAAATATTAGACGTAAATTAAAAGTTTTCAAGCTTTTAAACGTAAATTGAAGGTTTTGAGCGTATTAAACATTCAAAATGAAGGTTCAAAGTTTTTACAGTATCCAAAATGTAATTTGCGATAAAGCTAGATTCTTTATTTTTCCGATCTCTTTCCTTCCTTATAGGCCGATAATTATCCCTTGAGCTGAGTGGACTTCTGATAAACTTAAGTAAATACGGTTTTACACTGATAGAAGGATTTTTTAATATTTAATAAGCCTTATTAACTGTTAATAGATGATTTTTTAACATGAGATGATTTAATAAATATTTATTAATACGTGGCACTATTATATTCTACTTTGTAGTAAAATAAAATCAGATAGTGATGAATTATAAAATCCAATCATTTTCAAGTTTTCAATCAGCAATGAATAATAAAAAATTAGCAACATCTTCTAGGATTTTTAAATTTCTATTTTAGCAAACAAATTCCCGCCTATCTGCTTTGCTACATTTGAGAATGTTTCTACACTCGTTGACTAAAAATTTGATCCTCAAAAAACTGAGACGACTATCAGAGATATGAGCGGAGAAATGCTTTTTGAGATAATAGTTAATTATGGGTTTCCTTAAAAAGTCGATCACACGGGCGTTTTCCAAAGTCGGATGACTTAACAAATCATGTACATATTCAGACTCGGAAAACAATTTTTTGTGTAATGATACTTTCCGGAATCATTAGTATGCTTTTATTTTGTTTTTGTAAGTCTAAATAGAATTTAATGGCGTTTCGGATTCGTGATAGTCTAATCTACGTTTTGAATAAGATAAAAACGGCCAATTTGAGATTTTAATGTCCAAAACATTAAATTTACGTTCAAAACGTTCAATTTACGTTCAAAGCTTTTAAAACGTTCAATTCACGTCTGATAATTCGACTTGGGTTATGTTTCAAAAATTTAACATTTAGATTTTGAAAGGGGTTCCAAATGGAAAGAATGCACAGTAAAAAATATTGCGTATTATAGCACAAAAACGGTCCATGTTAAATTTTTACGCTGATTATTTTCTGTTGAATACGTAAATCCAAATTGTCAACATTTATTAATTGTTATTTTAAAATTAACACTAAATTTATATTCGAGACTCAACCGATAGTCACGGATAAATTATAAAAATGAAAGTGAAATTGACATTTTATAAATGTCAATTTAACTTTAAAGTTTTAATTATTAACATGTTTAATTTACCATGAACTGAAAACTGGAATGTTTATTATACTAGTCAAAAAAAAAATTATATTTGTTTATAACTAATCAAACCAAAATTATATCATCCAAGAGTGAGATTGCAAAAATAATAGTATAATACATACCAAGATAGGAAAGTAGAATATTCCAAGCCGCGTGTGTAATTGCCTACTCGAGCCGAAGGCGAGAGTGGAAAACACGCGTATTGGGGCGTCCTAACTTCCTCTGTGGTGTGTATACTATTTTTCCATAGATTTGTACGTGAAAGTTTAAACTCTTGCCTCTGTTTACGGTGAGAGTAATAAATCCGCTAGCTTTTATTATTTGTTTCCTCTTAAGAGAAAAGAACGACGTTCCTCCCTCTAAACAGGGCAGGAATTTAAACTTTTGACGCAGATATGGTGAAAGCTCATTGAGAACCATTTCATATCTATTATATCTCGATCAGAAAAGCTGGGTCACGATAAAACACATGAAGATAGAGAATACACAAGTTTTGAGAACAGTTTAAAATGTTACTGAGAGATCCACGATCTACTAAAGTGATTTAACATTTGAACAAAAATTTGAGGTTTTATTATTTTTAAAGTATTCCGTTAAAAAAAATTAATTTTCCAAATGAACTCTCACTTTAATCAATTTTCGGTCTCAATCAAACCTATCAATTGCTGCTGAAATTAGCTTTATTAGTTTGTTTTTTCAAGAGTTTTTGTAACAGAACGCATTTTTTGTCATGTATTTAAGCTCTTTAGTCTTGAAGCCGTCAACCGTTGCCTAATTTTTTCATTCTCTCAAAATTTGATGATTTCCAATCCCGAAAAATAATTTTTTTTGTTACCTCAATAATTAATTAAAGTCGAGCTTTGAAATGACAATCTTCTTCTATTAACATTTATGTGCATCGCTATACATAAAGAAAAACGGGCCGAAGAGTACTTCAAAAAATATAAAATTAAAATGAATTTTTTTGATAGCATATCAGATAATAATAAATGAATATAATAATTGCAGTGCTAGCATAGTAATTTTTAAATCTTTGATCTTTGATGTAAATTTTTATAACGTTTATAATTATTTTAGAGAAAATATTATAAAGATTTTAAAATGAATGATAAATGACCAATCATGACCTGCTGATTTTCATTATTCGTAGTTTTATGATTACACTCTTTAATATTTTAAAAACAATAAATTTTGCAGTATATTGTATAATATTTATTAAATTTAAGTAAAAATGATTTCTAATTCGATAATAAATGTGTAGTATAATCAATATTTGATGCATCTAATTTTAATTTTTCAATAACTCAGTAGTAATAATTCATTTGAGAGCAGTACTTTAAACTACAAGGATGTGTACACAACAATTACACTGCCAGCATAATAAAATTTGTCGACTGCTGTATAGTAACTGTATTTTTGAAAATAATTATACAAATAAACATTATGGCTTTCATTTTTGGTTGGCGAAATATTATAAAGGAATTATGATTGTTGTAAATTGCTACTTATACAGTGCAGTTTTCAATATTTGAATACATGAAACAAACAATAACTCGATAAATACGTGTAAATAAAATGCAATTTCATTTGAGATCTACCAACTATATGGATCAAGGATATGCAAACAAACTACGAAGACCAGTGATCGCGCCCGGGACTTGGAAAAAAAAAAAGAACTTTGAAAATGACTCCTTAATTTTACCCCACGTCATTGAACTAGTGATCTTTTATTGAGAATCAAAGCTCACTCTCTCGTCCACTATCTCTTTTTTCTCGAGAAATATAACTTATTAATTTTTATTATGCTGGGATTATAAAAGATAAAAGCAGATTGATTAAAAATATACTAGAATGTAAAAAATAAAATTAACCACTGCAAAATTTATTATAGTACGCGTGTGATAATTTTTATAAATTACACATCTCAGTTTTTAAAATGTGATCTTCATTTTTGTAATTCTAGAGTTCGAATATTATAAGTACAGATAACATTAATTGAAAGAAAAGTTACCTGTTTCGAGTTTGATAGACTAGCATAATAAAATTCGAAGTACTCTCTATTATTCTTCATGTATTTTTGAGTCTCATTTTTCTCCGCGAACGTAAAACAAAAATATGTTAAAAAATTTTGTAGGCATGTTTGCATATGAAATTTAATAAATGCAACAAAATCTATGTTGACGTTTATAAAATGTATCTAAAATATATTTAGAGTCAAAAAAAAAAAAATTTCACACCTATGCTTTGGATGTGACATTTATATATTTATATGCCGGATAAATATATTTTTTTTAACATATAAACTATTGTACCCAGTGATCCCAACTTTGTCGAGTAATCAATAGCACTCTAAACTTACCAATATGATGTATATATAAAATATCTATAAATAAACTTAATAAATAAGGTGTTTTAGCTGAACAAATCTGTTTTTGAAGTTATCTTCTTTATTGCGGGTAAAATTCGGATTGCCGTATATTGACCATATCCAAGTGGTATTTTCAAGTCAATACTGTCTCTTCTTCCATCAGTATTTTGTTCAGTTTGTTGATTTAATATCCATAGCATTCCAATTAATGATAACAAAAATGTTGTCACCCCAGCTATTGCAAAAAGACAAATCATTACTGTTTGCACGATGGGTCCGATTTGGAGTAATAGCTTTATTGTCATTAAAAGTTCAGAATTAATGGATGGAATTTCCTGGAAATTAATAAGAAAAAATAATCATTTTTAATTTTTATTTTCGGAAGTTTAAAACTTCAATAGGACTTTTTTTTCTATACGTACTAAATCAGTCCAAAATAATGGTATTGTAAGATCACTAAACGCTTCAATCCTACTATTATACTTTATTTTCTGCATTACAAGATTAGTTTGTATTCTTGAATTTACTTTTATAGGAATGCCAATTGCCTGAAAAGAAAAACAATTTTATTACAGTTATTTATTGTAAGACTATTCGTAGATAGTGCCCTTGTGTAATTTTTAAGGGGATCTATCATGCTCCAGAGGGTCCGTTGTGTCTCGTACTCCCATATAATTTTCAAAAAATTATTTACAGTTATCAATTAGAAGTTTAACGAAATTCGTTAAATAGATTTCAGTGAAATCTTCATGTCAAAATTATAATTCAAAATGTTAAATTTTGTAAGCTAAAATTGATTTAATAAATTTCGTCTAACTCTTAGTTTATTACAATTGTAAGTAATTTTTAAAAAATTATATACCCTTACGAAAATATAACTACGTTCTCTTTTTTCTAACTATTGCTTCAATTTTTTACACACCTCAAACGCGAAGCAGATAGGTTGGACTCTACTGTCAATATGTCAAAGTCACACGATTCATTCACATTAAATCTTGTTTATTATTTTAATAATGCACAAATATGTCATAAAAAGTACATTAATATTCGGAAGAAACACTAATAAACAAATCTTTCGTTTTCTTTTATTAATTTGTGCAATACGTATTATTATGAAAAAAATTCCAATAAAAAGTTTTAACGTCGTCGTCCTCTAGCCTGTGGTAAAAAAATGCTTGTCAACATGATATCTCAAGAACGATTTGATGAAAATACCGAATTTTTTTTTTTTTTTTTTCATTATCTTCCAAAGAATGTTGAACTGGTTCTTTTCGAAAACCACTTCTCTAGTCCTTTCCGTTTTTTTTTTTTTTTTTTTTTTTTTTTTTTTTTTTTTTTTTTTTTATTACTCATGTAGTATCGGTACTATCTTAGTGCACGGACTTTTATTCGACAAATAGCTGTTTGTGTATTCAACTGTTACTTTGACTTTTGCATGTTTTAAACAATTATTTGCGTGCGGCAATCACTTGCCATAAAGAAGAATCACCGGTGTCATACCGACAATAGATATTAACAATAATAATTAATTTACAAGAGTAAATTAATTATTAAAGATCTAACATAAGCGTTTGAGAAGTGCACTTCTGGGTTTTCCCAACATTTTTTAAATAAATTTCTTAAATAAAAAAAAAATCGACGCGAGAGCTAAATACGTGGACCCGCCATAATGGCAATAATTTTTTTTTTGTTAAAGATTATTTTACATTGGCATCAGTTTAATTATTTTTATAGTTTATATTCAATCCAAATATTTGTTAGTAAATAACATTTAAAATAACATCTTCATTATGATTCGAAGTTAAGCAAAAAATTAAATGTTGTATTTAAATTGAATTATCCTAACCGGTTGAAGTATAACTCTTGTTTGATGTTTCTCACGGATTGGTTGAAGGCCTTCAATATTTTTTAGAAGACTCGGATCAGCATCCAGGAAGTGTGGTAATGACACTGCGGCTGGTATGTCTTAAAAAAAAAAAACATAAATGAATTTTTAAACAATTATTAAGTCTCGAATAAAATTTTAAAAATATTTTAGTAGAAGCTATAAAACTAAGTATTTTTTTCGACTTGTATTGGAATAAATAACGGTATATTGTTTCTTATGAAAGATGCACATATTTTATTTTTAAAAGCCTTGATTTTCAAAGGTCATCATTCAATGTTATGTTGTTTTAACTACTTTTTTAATTTCGTAAAATAAATATTGATAAAACAGTGAAAATGTAAATATTATGAAATAATTATCTACCACGGACTTCTATTTACTATATATATTATTAATTGAGGAAAAAATACGTACTATAATAGCAGGGAGTAAGATCAGAGAGACCTTTTTTCAAACATTTTTTCATTTTACGGCAGTAACATTCATTATCGGGATTCATATCAGGTGGATCAAGAAAATTGTCCGCCAGCGAGTACTCCCATCCCGTAATTCCTGAAGATGTTGTTACTTCATTTTTGAAGACTATCGGAAGTGCTCGACAGAAAGCTTTTCTAAAAACTCTAAATACTGCATTTTTGTCAAGATTAGTTGGAAAAATAGTGCCTTCGGTAGCTCCTTCGATCCGATTACAAATTGTATTACTGCAATTCATTAAAAGTTATATAAATAATATTACGTAAAGATAATATATTATTGATTATCTTACCCAGAAATCGTTTCATTGCCTTCCTCTTCTTGATAGCCCCAGTTTGGTAAACCAGGACTTCCATTATAACGCTGAATACTCAAATAACGACCATTTTCGTCTGACATGTTTTTATTTTTTTTAATATTAACATTTACCAAATTATCGCCCTCATCATACATCTGTCAAAATAATAAATTTAATTAAAATAAAAATAAAATCTTTATGAAGTCTTTAGGTTCAAAGTTCGTTCAAATATATATGTAAATGATATACCCGTTTCCTAGACATATTATGTGAGTAAATATTCTTAGCCTTAAGTAGTTGAAACAAACTTTGCATTTTTTGTTTTTGAATCAATAAAAGTGAAGGATAATGGTGAAATCGTAGTAATACAGGTAGTGAAAGGTAACACAAGTTATCGCAGTAAAACACATGAAACATATTATGTATATGTATGGATGCAATAAATATCAACGGGATTAACCGCATAATTGGGATTTTCTTTACTTTTAATTTAAACTTCAGTGAACTTTATTAACACAAATATATTTATACTTAAGAATTTTCAAATAATTTATGGTTAGTAATTTATTGGTTATTTATTCCGATATTATGTTATTTTTAATTATCATTTTACTGAGGGTAAACTATTTTACAATGTATCTTTCACTCATTTGTAATTTTTAAAATAATATTTTAAATACTGACCCTATCGAGAAGTCCAAATTTTTTAAAGTTAATGAAGTTTGGAACAATACCACTAGCTAAACGAACTAGTGGATCTTCATATCCCCAAAGATATTCATATACAGTCATATTGAGAATAGGTTTAGTGTCTAATAAATTAGTCAGCTGTGCTAATGGATAGTTAACAAAGAAACTGGCGTCGTAAAGTGCTGACGAGACTCCCTGTAAAAAAAAATATATAAACATAAAAGCATATAATTAAATATAATAATATACGCTTATTCTCTCAAGAGAAACTTGTTTTACTTCTCGTCACAATTTACTCCTTTTGTATTTTAAGTTACTTTTGTAAACGAATATAAATAAAATATATTTAAAATGGTTATAGCGCTTGACTATATTTATTTACTTACTGGAAAGGAAGAAAACGTTTAAACTTGTCTACATGTTATAATTTACTAATTATCTCATTTATTGAAATCAATAAAAGTGAACTGAAGTAATGTATATGTACAGGATCAAGGTTTAATAATAACTATTGGCATTATAAATGTATAAATGAGATCAATGACACCCGAGTCAAAATTATAAAAGTAGATTGAGCCTCAAAGGCCTCAATTCTTGTGTTGGATTTGTCACTGAACATAATATGTTATTTGAATTTACAATATCCTAAAAATCGCTTATGAAGGAGTAAATCACCATTTTAAAATAATATTTTAACCCTCCAAGGTCTACCATACTTTTAATTTATAACTTTGAATCAGATCAATTCGTCATCATATGATTATTATTAGAACAAAAGGCGCTTCCTGAGTAGATTAAGATATTTCTAACTAAACGTGAGCGTTCTATTCTCTAAAAGTGAATAAGCGAAGTTCACTAGCAAATAGTAAATATTCAATCATTTTCATTAACTCATTTTTAGAGAGTAGTAGCAGTGTGGCAATGGACATGCTTCATATTCGTTAGGTCTCAATTTCGAATCCCGACGCTAGCAGATTATTTTTCAACAATATTTTTCAGCAGTTTCCATTTTTCCAAAGATTCTAATTATTCGATTCGAATTTCGAATTGATTAGTAATATTCGATTTAATACTACTTGCATACCTTTAATTATTATTATTCATAAATTCGATTTTGTCTTTTTTAATCTTACAATAAAATATTTATTATTATTGTTATTTATTATTGTATTATTAAATGCTATATAAAAAAGAGCCATCCGGCGTTACCCGGAATGGAAAGGTAGATTTCTTATATATGTCAATACAATAAAGCTACAATATAGTGTAATTAATACTTATTTTAAAAGCTTAAATATGAATTTCTAGGAAATGAGTTATGCCTTATCAATTAAAAGTTATTAGAATACTAAGCTGCAAAAATAAGCTTTTTTTAATTTTTGTGAAATTTCCAATGTCATCAAATTTTTAGAAAAGTTTTTTTATAAAATTAAGTATTACAGTGAAAAGAAAAGCTAATCGTTTGAATTTTGAGATACTTTTTACAGAATTGAGTTATTTTCGGTTCAAAAGTTATTTTAGGATAAAGCCAGACAATTTATTTTTATGAAAATCTGAAAAAATTTCAAACACCCACAACTTCCAAACTAATCGACCGATTGGGCTCATCTTCGAACTAGATCAAGGTAATTGTCCAATAAATAAATGTATAAAATTTCATGAAGATCCGTTAAGAATTGCGGGCGCTATCGTGATGACAAGGCGCGTTATATTGTATATATATATATATATATATAAATTAATATTTTAAACAATTATGAATATGAAATTCTTGTTTTTTGCATCAAGATATACGTGGAAAAGACATTATATTACGCGACGAAAGTGCCATATCCTTTTTGATGTTATTTGTGTATATATATATATATCCATACATACATACATACATACATATATAAACTTTTGAGTGGATGGTATTTTTTGACTCTACTAGGTAAAATAAGATATATGGTGGCAAAATTCTTTGATAATTCGATCATGAGATCCATTACAATAGGCCGATTTCTAAAGAAATCTACCTAAAAAGTAATAATAAGGGAAAATGAATATTCAATATATCTATTTAACTGAAGAAAGAAAATGAATCTACCGATTAATAAATAAGCATCTAGAAAGATCAAATATCTCAGTACATATTAATTAGATCTGATCAAAGATGTTGGTGTGCATTTCAATCAAGTCAACACATGACTCTTACTATGAAAAACTGCATTGGACTTTTTTGGGTTTAAAAAATGATATAGGAGGAATGAGCTTTTTGGACTTAATTTTATAAGTCGATAATAAAAATTAGCTAATATATTAATATAATACAATTTCTTATATGTACATGATATAATTTTTATTAGATAGAATTCATATAGCTCGAATATATGCCAACATATAATATTATATATCATATTCGTATATTTTGAAAATATATAATTAAAGCGGCAAAAAAATTGTTATTTCAATTTATATAATTTCTCACATCAATAATTATAAATAAACTGTGTCATATTATTCAGTATAGTTTCTGGATGTAAATTTTTGTTCACGCGGAAATTTTATCATTTTACAATGATAATTTAAAATACAAATCATCATAATCTAAAATGATAATTTCAACCTCTCCTTGTTCTCGTGTAAGATTTAATGGCTTATGTTACTTTTTTAATTTTGATTCGGGGTACCTAATGGAGTTTTTGATAAATTAGATTTAACTAAAATGGTTTTTAACTGTAGATTAATTTTTAGTAGATAGTTAATTACGTATATTCATTTAATATTAATTATTCGCTTATTATTAGATAATCTTACCAAAAATGGAATGTTGGTAACAGTGACTATATCTTTTGTAGGATCACTTATTGACATATCTGGACGATAAACAACTGTTCGTTTAGGTATGTAGGAGATGGTACCGTTATCATGCCATAGCACCTTGGTGTTTTCTAAAATCTCCCTGTTTATGAATAATCATTAAGTCAGAAGATTTGGATTCAATTAATATTTCATTTTATATTATAGTACATACTGGTAAACGTAAGGTCCAACTTCTTGTACTCGTAATTTTTCTTCGTTATTCAAAAATGCTTCGGCATTAGTGATATTAAATACATATACTTTAAGAAATACATCAACTGGTGGTTTTCTCCACATAAGAAAAACTGTTGATGTCGGTGTCATTGTTAATTTCTATAAATTTACATTAGTTACATTATATATTTGAGAATGTAACTCGTAGAGAAAAATCACACAATATTAATAGGGATATATTTTTATATATCTTTCATTAAATTTTTGAAGTATAGTTTGATTAGTAAGAATACATTATAAAAATTATTGTAACAGTCTACACAGAGCATAAACAGCAAAATTAACGATCGCATAAAGATGTAGACAACTAGAACTCTGGTTAACCAATTTTTTTACCCTTATATCTCGTAGAAAAGAGAAATGAATACGTCAAGTATTTTGAATCATTCCAATTATAAAAACTAAAAAAATATTTTGTTTCGTCAGTCTGTTACATTTAAATCTGCTCAGACCTCGATTTTTATTATAAAATATTTCGGCTGCTAAAATCATTTCAATTTTTTAAATTCTTTTAACGATTATTGCGAACAAAAAGTTCTATTATCTTTTACTTTTATTACTTTGATTTCTTATCGCCTAATTTAAATGCCAAAAAATAACATTTTTTATTTTAAAAATATATCCTTATAACAGACTTCACACTCATAGAGCAGAAAGTCTAAGCTGACTTGCAGGTTCAATCGTTTTTTAAACTATAATTTGCTCAATTGATAATATAAACTTACCCATTTAAAAACTATATTAATTGGATCTAAGGCGTAGATAGTACATGATAAAATACTGCATATGATGCCAACCATAAAAATAATAAGACATTCTGAAAAAAAATATAGTTATTAATACTTTATTAATGTATAAACTATTATCGATAAATTTTAAAATCTAAACAAAAATTTAGAAAATCAAAAAGTGCACATCCCAAATGCTTATTTTGAAGTAAAATATTTTATATTCTATCATGTATTCATATCACACTTAGTTACATACGTACTAATAAAAAATTGCTACTAAAACTCTACGGACACGTAACTTTTTAAAAAAATTTTTGTTTTATCGTCCCTTATAAAAAAAAAGTATATTATTATTATGCTTCCACACACAACGACTGATGTTCATGATATACATCACAGATTTGGTAAACTATATTAAGGGCATGATCTATACGTATTTATTGTGAGTGAACCAAAACGATATAAAAAGTGATACTTCAATGAGTTTAATTCTAAAAAATTTTGGATTAATTAAAAAAAGAATCGTTGCATCGCTCATGAGTTATCTTGCTAACGTATAAACATATGCATATAGAAAACAGAATTTTTCCTTATAGTCTCTACTTCAAAGTAGGGCTAAAAAAAAAAAAATATATATATATATATATATATATATATATATATATATATATATATATATATATATTATTATTGAAATCTATTCTTTAGATCCTATAGAATATGACTTCACAATTTCTTAATCGCATTAGACGTCATATAATATAATAGCCATCATGGAAGATTGCCAAATCGAAACTAGATAGGCAATAACTAGATAAGGCCTAATATGCGTATAATATTATTCAAGTTCACGACATTAGATTAATAATAGATACGATTTAATAGGAACAAAACGTTCTGAAATCACTATAATCGTTTCGAGACGACTATAGAACTCTATAAGCACGTTCACTCATCAAGTGTGCAATAATTGTAAAATAATCTTAAGTAAATGCCAAGTATAGAGGATAAATGTGATTATAATAATACTATTATTGCCTTGGCTTGAGACCATTCACCCAAGACAATTTATTAATTCTTAAACTATAATGATAACAAACACAATCATAATTCATTGACTTATTCAATTGATACTTGATCGTCATCCTAAGTGAATAAACGCACTTGTTTACAATTAAATAATTTGTCATAAAAAAAATAGTCACAACTGCGAAGAAACTTTACTGTTGATTGATGATAGTAATGAATGCTCGGCAGTTGTGAAACATCAAATCTTATATGCAAGGAAAATTCATTCAATAATTTATATACTTCAGACAATATTTAAATACAACCTATTAGTATTCCGGAACTTTTATCCTCATTAATCAAATTATTTATTATCGTTCAAGGCTAATTATAAGATTAAAAAAAGTAAAAAAAACGGAGCATATTTAACGATTTTCCATCGTGAAACGTTCGTGCGTCCCAGTTTTCTGTTTACCTTGGCTTACATTTATTGTGACACAACATTCCCAATCACTAGGAATAATTGGTGATAAATAAAAACTTGTTAAAGATCCATCATAACTGAATAATCACAACATAAATAGGAGCAAAAAATTATTTTTTCGTCGACAAAAAGTCAATAATACACAACAACAAATTTAGAAAAAAATTATATTAAGAGCACTAACGATAAATTTCAATTGCATAAAAATGCCAATTGGCAAGAAAACGTTTCAATAGTTATTTTCAATTTTAATTTTTTCCCATAGCATTAATTAATATACGTAGTTATAAATAAACAATATATGATTTCATAAAATCGAGTGGTTGTAGTAGAATAAATAAGTAGATCATTTAAAAGTCCCAAGTTGATATTAGTAGGTTCGTCCAGTAGCTATCGTTTAGACCCAGTAATTACAAGGTCGGCAATTCGCGCCCAGAGCCCAGCAGAATTTTTTATCGAGGTTTTTCAATATCATTTACCTCACTTAAATAATTTAAACGTTAATGATCATGAACTTCTACTATGATAATGGTAAAAATTTTTTTGTTTACCCTGATAACACGAGTTGATCGTGAAAAAGTTGGTCATTCATTAGTTTCCGATCAACTTAACGACAAGTTATCGACAACTTTAGCTTTTGCAACTTTTGGCTACAAGTTACCGCCAACTTTCTCAGAAAGTTGGCACCAGTATGGAGCCGCACCTGGAATGCAAGTTTCTGAGGAAATTGAAAGGAAACTTACCGTCAACTTATGATTGCCAACTTTTGCAAGCAACTTTTGCCACCAACTTTCTCAGAAAGTGACCGTCACTTTTTGGATTTCCAACTTTTGCCACCAACTTTCTCAGAAAATGTCTATCAACTATTGGAGGTACCAACTGTTGGCGGCCAACTTGGTGTCCAGTTGCGGCTGCAAGTTTCTCGTCAGTTTCTTGCCAACTTGGCTATTAGGGTAATTATAAATTCATTTGCATGCTTGGCCGATTGCCGGCTGCAAATAATCGGCCGATAGTCGAGCGCCATTAATAGGCCGGGGTTATCATTTACCCTGATATAGCCAAGTTGGCGAGAAACTGACGAGAAACTTACAGCCGCAACTGGACACCAAATTGGCCGCCAACAGTTGGTACCTCCAAAGTTGATAGACATTTTCTGAGAAAGTTGGTGGCAAAAGTTGCTTGCAAAAGTTGGCAGGGCTAAGTTGACGGAAAGTTGCCTTTAATTTTCTCAGAAACTTGCATTCCAGTTGTGGCTCCATACTGGCGCCAACTTTCTGAGAAAGTTGGCGGTAACTTTTAGCCAAAAGTTGCAAAAGCTAAAGTTGTCGATAACTTGTCGTCAAGTTGGTCGGAAACTAATGAATACCAACTTTTTCACGATCAACTCGTGCTATCAGGGTGTATATTCAGCCGTTCATGGGCCATTAAAAGTTGTCAATGACTGGCTGTTACTCATCATACTTCGCCCAGCGATCGATCATCCAAGGGCCGGTTTCCAAACTTTGTATGAGTAACCGATTTTGATCTTCACGGTGGCATTCGACGCGACTTGTTAATTCTTACAAGCTGTGAAAAATTGAGCTTCATCGGTAGGGTGCGTTCGGAGATATTCCAAAAATAAAAGACATCATTTTGCTATCTAGGACCGTTAACGAAAGAATTAAAAACAAAAATTATTTTTTTAGTTTATTGAAATTTCTCAAAAACGACAAGATAAATCAATTTCAAAATCTGACCAGCTCTAGAACTTTATAAAACTCGTCGATTGCCACCTCAACTGCTTCAATCAGTCAATTCGTTCGAGAGATATCGTTGGAGAAAAAAATGGTAAAAAACATTTTTTTTGAAAACAACAGCATACAAAAATATTTTCGAGCTCAAGAAGCTCGAGAACAGCGGGAAGTTTTGGGGCTGGCCTGCAGGGTTAACCGATAGATAGATTTTTTCTAATATTTTGATAAATTTCAAAATTTTTTAAAAAATAGAGAGAAAAAAATTTTTTTTCTTAAGTATTTAATAACTCTCGAGTAATTTATTTATTGAAATTATTTATTGATAGGTTGCATTTGTTCACCTAATTTTTTCGAAATTTGTGGGACTGCTTTAATTAAGTCTATTGCCGGACAATACTTTTTAAATCTTCACATCTTAATTAAAATAGTCATAACTAATTTCGTTTCATTTATTATATCTTCGAAAGTTTTCGACCTCGAAAAATATAAAACATGTCGAAAAAAATTTCGTTTTAATTCAATCTTATCTTAAAACTTGAAAATAAATAAACAATAAGCAAAATCTACTTCTCTTTTGGATGCCGAATGGCCTTTCTTAACAATAAAAACATTATTAAGATATTTTTTTTGTCTTTTTCATTATTTAATACAAATGTTATTTTATTACATATGTAATTTGTATTCTCAACTTTTAATTTTATTTTCCGCATTTAATAACAATTTTTTTTATCAAATATCACAATAATTTTTTTTTGATTTATTGCATACGACTCAATTATTATTATTATTCGTGATATTTATTTATATTTCTACTATTTATTCAATCTTTATTAACTTGAAGTTATAAATACAGGTAATTAATGATAAAATGATAATATCTTAATTAATGTCAATTTTTCTCGCCTATTATTACCATATTTTACATGATGTGCATCATTGATTCTCGCATCGTGAGATTTCATTTAAATTTTTTTATTCAATAAAAACTTATTTAGCATGTCGTATGTATAAGAAGGAAAAAAGTGTCGCATATCTTACATTTTACATTACTCGAGACGAATAAAAAATTAACATCGAACTTATCGTCGTTTGTCAGTGGCAATTATTTATTACCGCCGGCTTGTTATTCAATTTTTTACAGATTAAAAAAAAATGGTTTTCAAAATCTTTCTATTTTACACGTGATTGAATTAATCGAGCAATGTGACTTAGAGTCAATTAATTTTTTGTTCAATTAACTTTTAAATACTTACTTTTAAATTCTTGAAGTTGTGCTGGGATCTTCATAATTATAATGGAAATTTTCTAATACTCTAGCTTAAGGTTTTTAAATGATCTATAAAAATAATTTTTTTTTTCATTACATAAAAAACTTTTACAACTACCAAATTAAATTTTTCGACACTGAGAAAAAAATAGCTTTTCTGAATAATAAAGACGTATGTCTTTGTTAATTACAAGGAAATTACGAATATAACATTTTTTTAATTTAACAAGTCCATGGTTTAAATTGTACTACTGTAAATTTTATAAGTAATTATTCTTTATGTTTCAACGATAATTGAATTCTTTATTTATTGTTTAATCAAGGAAGTAAAATTCGTATAAATAAACTTTTTTATTTAAACTTTTTAAGAATTTGTTTAATTAAATAATTTAGGAAGTTAATTTATTAAATGTAAATTTTCTCCAAGCATGAAATTAATTTTCTAATCAAGTATTCATTGTTTTACAAATTTACAGTAGAATTTTTTTTTTCTCTAAGAGAAGTCTCTCTTTTTAAAAGTTATTTTTTCTCTCAGTGAAAAATTTATTTGTACACGCAGAAACCAAATATTTCTTGGCGCAAAAAACTTTTACTCGCCCCACTAAAGTTTTTGCATCAAAAATTGAAAACAAAAATTTTCTTAAGACGAGAAAAATTTTTTGGGGTAAAAAAATATTTGTTTTCAATTAATAATACGAAACGTTTCTTGCATCAAGAATAGTATATTACATACCTAGGCCAGTAAAGTAAGAAAAGTCTCAGAGCACATGTAATTGTTGGCCGAGGCTGACAAACATGTGGTCTGAGGCTTTCCTTTTTACTAGCCAAGGTGCGTATACTATTTTTCTGCTCGACGAAGCCGGAAAGTTGCAACTTCGTTCACGGCAGCGGCCCGAAAGTTGCCACTTTCCGGCCGGAGGGCAGAAAATTATTTTTTCTTGTGTATAAATTCAAATGAGCTCACACATTGAATGTCCATTATTCAATATGTTAATGTTAACAATTTAAGTATGTATGGGCTATTCCACCAAAAAAAAATTTAATTACGTGTCCTAAGCTGAGATGTTTTCGACATTTTGCAAAATTGCTATCCCGAGAAAAATAATGACTACGAATTTCAGCTCTTAATATAAAGTCGTTTCGTAGTAATTTTTTTTTAATTTTAAAATTTTTCCAACTTGACATTAATTTTTTTTTAAGCTGGAATAATTTTATTAATAATACAAAACAAAAACGTTTTTTTATATGTTAAAAAAACTCTTAGCTTGTCGATGTAAATATTTATTTGTTCCATTATTAATTTCAGGTCCAATATTAAATGATAGTAAAGTTCCAGGGCATCAAAAACTATCATATTATGAGTCTTTATTATTAAAATATTTATTTATTATTATAAATAACTAGAGACCGTCCAAACGCTATCAAAATATATTAAGTGAATTTTCTGACCTTAGCCAAAATTTTAAATTAATTTGTTTAAATACAAATAAATTAAATAATAATAGCAATCAGTCGTGAGATTTTTTTAAATAGTCAATTAATTTTTTCAAACGTAACTTTTCTGTTTTAAAGTTCAAATACATGACGTCACAGTCTGGACGTCATGCTAATTCATACTTAAAAACAAAAAAGTTACATTTGAGAAAATTAATTAACTGTTTAAAAAAATCGTACGACTGATTGCTATTATCATTTAATTTATTTATATTTAAATAAAAAATGTAGCTATTCTGAAAATGTCAAAGTTGTGAAAATTATATCAGCTTTTAGTGAAAAATTTCAAAAGCATTTAAAAATTTTGGGACAAAGCCAGAAGAATAAATTTTTCTACTTTTAAAGCGTTTTTGAGTGTTACTGTTTATTAGAGACAAAAAATAAATACCATACACGATTAATAAAATTGTTGGAAAAAAAACCGTAAAAATTGAAAAAATGAATCCTCCAAAAATTTTTGAATGGAAAACTTAAATTTTCAGCGAGTCATTATTTGTCGGTGAGTAATAATGCCTTAAAATTTCAAAAAAATTGGATTATGCCATGCTTTGATAACGTTTTTTTTATAGTGAAATGACCCATTTATAATAATTCATTCACAAAAAAAAAAAAAAAGAAAAAAAAAGCAATATTAAAGATATCTTACCTCGATTCATACGTAACGATTACTTAATATCATTCCACTTATCGGTTTTCACTTGGTTGAAGCATATAGAGTTTATAATCAAGTAACACCTGCACCGAAATGTTATTTTTTGTACCAAACGAATCGTCCTGACACGATAAATCTCTCAACGATATAATAATGATAAAGAAATCAAGAACTCTTGATAGAACAAGTTAAAGTCGATGATAAAACCGAGTGAAAACTAACGGTGAAAAAAAAAGCTAATAAAATATGGTATGATAAATATAAATATTATACAAGTTAATCGATTGATATAAGAACTAAATAATATTGACGTAAACACGTTGTAACAGAACTGTAATGAATTTAAAAACCGGTGGATCGATTCAACTTGATTTTATAGTATCGAATGACTGGTAACCCCACGACCCTTTTCCTACCACCTATCTATCGCCAATATTAACATTACAACTTAACCGCTAATATAACATCTTTGCATTGCTCGCATTGGCCAAGGAGATGGTCGGTACCGGGTCTCTGTCTCCCTGTCTCTCACTTGTATTCTCTCCAGAAGTCACATACGACTCCAGCCGATTCTAACCGATTCCAATCGTTTCATATAATATTTTATCTTCGTTATTTATATTTAATAATAATAATAATAATAATAATACTAATAATCATATATTATAACTATCAAAATCAAAAAATTTTAATTACTCCAAAAAGACTTAAGACAAATAATTTTTTTTTTATTTTTAAAATTATTTTAATGACACATTCACGTGGTCAAAAAATATTTACTTAAAGCTGGGATTTTTTTTTTGCGTAAGACTAATTAAAAATCATTATATCATATTATTAATTTGAACAAGTCATATCTTACATTATAATTAAATATAAAAATATTTCTATCTGTAATATTTAATTTAAATTATAAAAATAAATTTAAATTATAACTTCTGTTTCTTTATTATTTTATACGCTTCGATGAATATTTCGAAATTAACAAAAAATAATTATTTTAATAATTAATATTTAACATTTCAGTTTATAAATGATCATCGGTGATAAAGTGACGACAAGAAAAGAAATTAAAAAGAGATATGCTAAATATTTTATTACTTTTCTGATTCGATGAGCGTTAATAGTGTCTTGTCACATCGTAAATTCATGTGGTAATTAATATCCAACGAATACAGCTAAAATTATGCACAAGTTGATACTACTTCTCAGAGACCATACATATTTATTGAGTAAATGTTAAGTTATTTTTTTTATCTACCGTTGTTTTATAGAATTTAAAATGATTAAACAACTTATAATTATATACTTTTGAAGATAAACAAGTATCTTGATTAATACATTAATTGAGTAAAAATAAAACAATTTCTTTATTTAAATCCTTCTCGATTATTTAAAGAAATTTTTATAATTCACATAATATTATTATAGAGTATTTACTAATTTATGTACTAATTTATTATCAAAATTACTTCATCAATATTTATTAATATTATATTTTGTACAAAAAAAATTACTTGGTTTTTTAATACATTCTTTTTTCCAACCTTCTTAAAAATTTAATTTTTTTTTAAGATTTCATAAAAAAAAATCTATTTATTATGTTTGTTACTCTGATACAGAAATTAAATTTCAAATTGATTTTTTAATATCATTTGAATAATAATTAATGAGAGTGAGTTTTTTTTAAATATTCTCAATTTAAATTGTCATAATTATCAAAGCCAAGACGTAAACCGGGAAAATTCTTGTGTAAAATTATATTCTAATCTTTCAAACTTAATAAAAAAGAACCAAATAGATTTAATTAAGATATTACAAAATCGATTATTATACTCTTCAAACGTTGTAAAAAATGAACTAATCAATTAAAAATGAAGTTATGTGTTAATTAATGCTTATTTTATAAAGTACAACATGAATTTTATGAAATTGAGTTTTGTCATATCATTCAGAAGTAACTCGATGATAAAGCTGCGAAAGTAAAGTTCTTGGATTTTTTTTCAAATTTTCAAGACCATTAAATGGTTAGAAAAAATCATTGAAATAATAATTTATATAGCGGAACTAATAGCTAATCGCACGAACTTTGAAGTCCATTTTACAAAATTTAGTTATAACTTTCAGCTCAAAAGCTATTCAATGATAAAGCAATAAAAGGTCATTTTTAAGAAAATAAAAAAAAAATTCAAACACAATTTTCAAACTGACCGACCGATTTTGCTCATCTTCGATCTTGATCAAGGTAATCGCCCGAAGAAAAAGTGTACCGAATTTCATGATAGTCCTATAAGAATTGTAGCCACAATCCATATCATGTATATACATCGGTTGATATTAGTTTAGTTTAATAAATGTGCCACACTTGAATCCCCTAAATGGAAGAAAAAAAATAAAAAGATTTTAAAATTTACTAAGTAAAAATACATCTTATTATTATGACTAAATTATTCATATCTTTTCATGGTCATGGATATGTTATTTGCTCCAATGCCCACGTGATGTTTTAAATTATAGAGTTAAGCAAAAATGAAAAAAAACTTACGTTCAATTATTATACGTGGAATAAGAGATGTCTCACAAACTATTTATCTATGTATGTAAGGGTTCGTTAGAATGCACAAAAAGTACATTAAAAAATTTTTTTGAATTGACTTCTGACTGGTAACGACGTTTCTGTGATGGACATAACATTATTTTATTTGCAAAAAATATTAATCATCTATAACTTTTTGACCTCGATTATAAGTATGCTCATTTATAAGATAAAATTTATTTATCGATCTTTTAAAGCATGCAAAATCACGTAGATGAAAATAAACATCCATTTTGGTAGAAAGAAAAAAAAATCATAATTATGTCATAAAATTGGCATTCAGTAAAGATGCATTTAGTTTCATATGAAAAAAAAAAAAGATGTTATGATTAATCTAAATACATATATATACATATGTTGAGTTATGCCATTTTATATAGCAACAATTTTTTTTCAGATACAATAAACAGCTAGTGTGTCACACGAGCTCGACTTAAAAGTCGTTTTTAAACTTCCTGCAAAGAAAGTTGAAAATTTTTAGAAAAAAGGGAGTGATTGGTTTCGGTCCGATTTTCGAAAACCGAATTTTGAACAGATCTCCTAAGAAACCCTAAGAAATTTTTTGCATTGTGCATTGGAAACGAAAATTTTCTTGGGGCGAGAAAAGATTTTTTGGAGCAAAAAAAAATTTCTTAGCTCAAGAAATTTTTTTAGTCCTAAGAAAATTTCTGTTTTCATTTCATAATGCAAAATTTTTCTTGCGCCAAGAAATCCTTTTTTTCTATGACACTAATTACAACCCTACTTAAAAATTTCGATTGAATCTGATTAAAACTCAATGGAATTCTATCGGATTCAATCAGTCATTCAGTTGGAAAATAATATTTTTTCTTTTTTTTTTCGATTATTTTCCGATCATTCGATTGAAATTTTCTCAATCAGATTCAATCGGAAAATTATAATTATTTAAAACCGAATGAAAGTTATTCGGAAATTCCCGATTCGATTCAATTGGAATTTTTCAATTAAATTCAGTCGGAGTTTTTGATCAGGAAACATTTGGATTAACTTCAGTTACTATATATTAATCAATTTTAAATCGAATACAAGGCTACATATTTTCTAAGAAATTTTTTTTCAGTCTATTTTTACCTGTTTAGTAAGGCAATTTCTTTTTCGTTAAAATTTTCCAATAATCAAGCTTCTGTTTAACTGATTGATTTTAAATATGGTCCAAGTTTTATGGTTTCCAACAAGCTTTGGTGATTTCTGTGAAGATCCCAATCGATTGTAGTTTAAAAGTGATGAACGAATTAAACAAATACGCTCACGCATGTCATCTTACAAAAAAATAACTTCTCCCAAAACATCAATTGAACCTCGATTTTTTAAAACCTCACCGAATTCAAGAATATCTATTTTTTTTTTATTCAAAATTTTTTAAGCAGTAAATTTTAATTACAGTGAAATAGTTTTCTCTATGACGATGCCAACTATTTAACAGCAACTATATTAACAAACGAATTTTACTTAATGGCAATTTTGCCGTGTAGATCTGATTTATTTTATAGACATATAAAGCAGACTTCTTCATATCTTGAGCGGAAATACAAATATGACAAGGAGCGTTGATTGTGCCCGGGACTTCGAAAAAAAAAAAAAAAATGAACTTTTGAACCTGACTCCTCAATCCTACAACATGTTCTTAAACTTGTGGTGTTTTGTTGAAAATCAAAGCTTACTCTCTCTCTCTCTCTCTCTCTTTTTCTCGAGAAATATAGCTTACTAATTTTTAATATGTATCATATTAAAGTATGATTTTATATATTTTTCTATGCTAGGCTACAAATATTATAAGTGTAGATAACAATAATTTAAACAAAAAGTCATCTGTTTTAAATTTAATGAACTAGCATAATAAAATTTGATGTATTTTCTATTATTATTCCATGAATTTTGGAGTCTCACTTTTCTCCGTGTATTAATGTAAATGCTTAAAATTGTGAATAAATTATATTATTATTAAAAAAAAGAACTCTGCTTGAAAAATTTAAATAACTTTATTCAAACACAAAACAAATTCTTGACTTTTTGTTAAATTTAAGTTGATTAATGACTTTAAAATCAACAAAACATGTTTTTTGTACTGCTTGGGAAATTATGAAGAATTTCTTATAAAATAACAGTTAGTGTTAGTTTTAATTTTTCCCACAATTTAAACCTTCAAGATGGCAGCACTCCTCCATCCAAGCAGATCCAGGTCCAGGGTTATGTATGCACATACTTCAAGGGACGTAAATGACATATAAACTTTACAACACAAAACAACTTCAGAACTGATATTTTTTATAATTTTCTGATTTCAAGTATAAATTTTTATTTGTTTGATGAGTGTACGTAAGTAGACGAAAAAAAGAAAAAAATAATTGTAGTTGTGTAGCCGTTCTTTAACATTTACGAGTGTATACACATTTATATGCCCAAATTAGTAGATCAATCTTATTCACAAGTATGGAATTATAGTGTGTGATCTAATAATTGAAATATTATTATCACAGCATTTTTAAATTTGACACTTATATTTTGGTGAGTAAACATTGTAGTGATCCATATGTTTTGTTGAAACATACAAAACCATTTTATTTAATTATAATATTTTCTTACATAAATTATAATAAATAAATATCTTGTTAAAGTTTTACTGTGTGAATATAATTCTGTATAAATTCATATTATATTCAAAATAATATAAAATAATTTGTTTTCATTTATAAAGTGGATCAATTATTATTTTTTCTTCAAATCTTGCATAAATAAGATGATATTTTTGATAAAATATTTTATCGTATTATAAATTTATGAGCCTTTAAACAAGAAATTTAATTTTTTATTTTTTATTATATTTTAGACTTTATAAGAACTTTTATTATTATTTTTTTTTATTTGTGAGTTTTATTTATTTATTTGATTGTTTTTATATCTGATAAATAATAATTGCAGTTCGAGTTAATGGAACAACCACAATGATGGAGTTAAGCCATAGTTTAACATTAAATGAAGATGCCCTAGATCAAATTCCTGAAGCAAAACGACCTGTTTTTGTATTCGAGTGGCTGCGATTTTTAGATAAAGTTTTAGTCGCAGCACAAAAAGTAATGATATTAATTTATATAAAAATACGAAATAAAAAATATTCTGTTAAAATCAATATAATCTGTGTGTTAAAAACGGACCACGCAATATTTGGGTTATTTTTTAACACATACTAATAGTGTTAAAATTTAAACACAATATTCGGGTAAGACGGGAAGTAAATTCCACTTTAAATGTTAATAGTAACACTAAAGAGATGTTAAGTTTTACATTTTATTTTTATACTATGGGTAGTCATTGAATATAATTAATGTAATTTTAAGATTATAGAAAATTTCAACAATGATTATTCAACATTGAACTGTTGTTTAAAAGTAAACAATGGTTTTATTAATCAAAATTTAAAAAAAAATCACGTAATATTTCATACCAGTTGTAAATGGTAAATTAATTAATTTCATTTAAAAAAAAAACAAAAACCAGATTCGCATAATAAACGTTCCAGTATTTTGTAAATGGTAAATTTGATATATTAATAATTGAAATTTCTAAGTTAATTTAACTTTTATAAATGTCGATTTCACTTATATTTTTATTGTACTTTTTCTGTGACTATCGGTTGAGTTTCCAACATAAATTTTGTGTTAATTTTAACGTAACCTTAATGAATTTTGATAATTTGGATTTCTGTATCAGGTAACACTTTTAAGTGTTAAATAGTAGATCGATTGAATATTTTAAAATAACACAGTGAAATGTGTTGATTTAAGACAAAAAAATTTAACACGGACCTTTTTTAACACAGATACACAATATTTTTTACTGTGTAGAAATTATAACCTGTTTATATTGTATAAAAGTGTAAAAAATTGTTTTTGTTTATTTAGAATGATATCAAAGGTTGTCAACAAAAATTGGTTGAACAATTGTGCAGGCATATGCAAAATGCACCAGGCCCGCCGACACGTAGACTAATAGCTCGATGTCTAGCTACATTGTTTAGCGTTGGGGATACATTTTTGCTGTTTGATACTGTCAATAAATGTAATGATATCCTTAAGAATAAGGATGATTCTCCAAGTTTTCTCCCTACAAAACTGTAAATTTAATTTATTATTTTAGTTAATAGTAAAATAGTAAAATTATAATAATAATAATATTTGATTGTTTAAATTTATTTAATTAGAGCCGCTATATGTTGTGTTGGGGCCATGTATGAGAAGTTAGGTCGTATGATGGGAAGATCATATGAAGAAACAGTTCAAATTCTCATAAAGTCACTACGATCAGCAGAATCTCAAGCGAGAATTGAAATAATGCACACGTTAGAAAAAGTGTGTGCTGGTATGGGTTCAGCGATAATAAATGTGCATAAAGAGATATCCAAAGTTGCTCGTAATTATTTAATTGACAGATCAATGGCTGTAAGATGTTCTGCCGCAAAATGTCTTTTAGAAATGCTAAATCACGCTCCATTTCTTTATACTACCGAAATTGAAGCCATGGCAACATTATGTTTCAGAGCATTTGAAGGTTCTAATTATGAAGTACGATGTTCTGTTGCTAAATTATTAGGTACTTTATGTGCAATGACACAACTTCCAACTTTAAAATCAAAGAATCCTATGACTGCACAAGCTAAAAGTAATAAACCCATATCACTTGAAGAAGTTTTAAATTTATTAATGGGTGGATTTTTACGAGGTGGAGTTGGATTTTTGAAAGGAACTGGAGAAATTATAAAAGGAAATTCAGGTGTTAATAAAGAAGTTCGTGTAGGTGTAACACATGCTTACGTTGTTTTTGTCCAAATATTAGGCGGAGCATGGTTAGAAAGAAATATTGGAGTATTTGTTTCTCATGTTCTTGATCTTGTAGCAAATCCTAAAGCTGCAAACTCTCACATAGATGCTGTTTACTCTAGAAAGTGTATAAATTTCGTCCTTCGAGGAACTATTGGTAAACTACTAGGAGAAGGAGCTCAAGCAGCGGCATGTAAAGAAATAGCTCATATTATTTTAAAGCAAATGAATTCAATTGATTTTAACCCAGAAAATGCTAAAGACTTTAATCAAGAAACACTCTTTAGTCAACATTTATTGGTTTGTGCATTACAAGAAATAGGTAATTTAATGCTCAGTCTAGGAACAACTGCATCTAATTTAATCTTAGACCATTCATTGTGTCTGATTGATACAATTATGGCAGTATTAATACATCCATGTCAAGCGGCACGACTGGCAGCCTCATGGTGTCTTCGTTGCATTTGTGTTGCTGTCCCAAGTCAAATTACACCTCTGATTGATAGATGTGTTGAAGGTATTGAAAATATGAGAAGTTCTCCAGAAACTATTGCTGGATACAGCAGCGCTCTTGCCGCGGTATTAGGTAGTGTCAGATTATCTCCATTAGGAGTGCCTCATACTAAAGGAAAAATAATATTTAACACTGCTGAAGAATTGTTAAGAAGTGCTAATCAAAATAGCCGATTATCTCTTAATAGAACTCATGCTGGTTGGTTATTGATTGGAGCTATTATGACTTTGGGTACTGCTGTCGTCAAAGGATTACTACCAAGGATGCTTTTACTGTGGCGAAATGCTTTTCCGAGATCTGCTAAAGAATTGGAAAGCGAGAAAGCTCGAGGTGATGCTTTCACTTGGCAAGTTACTTTGGAAGGTCGTGCAGGCGCACTCTCAGCTATGCACAGTTTCTTATTACACTGTCCCGAACTTTTAAATGATGATATTATTCGTAGACTACTTACACCTATTGAATCTGCACTTGCAATGCTTATAAATCTTTCACCGGTTGTTAAAAATTACAGTCAACAACTAAAAGCACCAACGGCGATGGTTCGTCTTCGATTATATGAAACACTTTTACTCTTACCACCTCAAACCTTCGAGGGTTCATACACTCATTTGCTTAGAATGTTGGTCTCCGAGTTTACACTTACAGAAAATCCAGGGAATACTACAACATCATTACTACGAATCGTATGTCATGCCAGTGATTCTGTAATTTTAGGAACTTGGCTTCAAGAAACTGAACATCGCACTATTGAAGATCAGGTATTTTTTTTTCTTTTTTTAAATCACAATAATTTTATTGAAGATAAAAATTACTATAATTCCGTTTTTCACATGTCATACATGATTATATTGATGTATAGATGGAACCTAATCGAAGAGCAGATATAGAACACGTGAGTAAAATCTTTTAAAGAGGCCCTATCAAAAAAATCTATGTGAGAATCTAGCTTAGATTCCCATATGTATTCTCACATGGCGTTTTCGGATGGATTCTCTTATTCAGCATAGATTTCTATATAGATTCTTACGTGGTTTCCCATGGGAACCCACACTATGCAAAAATTCAGATTTTATACTGTATTAAATTTTAACTTTTATTCAATTGCTTTCTTAAAAACTTTACGATTTACTGAATTGTTATTTTGGTTATTCGATTAATAATGATTCTTGTAGTGATTAATAAACAATTTTCATAAAGGTCCCTATAATTTCAAATATTATATTAAAAAAAAAAAAACTTTTTTTAAATATACTCGTATTTAATGGACATTTATTATCTTTTATATCTAGTATTTTTTGACAGTTACACTTTCCAAGTGGATATTGCAAAAAATTTAGGTACCAAAGATTTCCTATATAATGGTCTTCCTATATAAGAATCTATGGTGTTTGTACTATAAATTTGTTACATAGAAGTCCAGGTACTCGGATATTTATAGGGATTCCCCACTTAAGAATACAGATATCCAAGCTTCTATATGTATTTCTTGTGTAGAAATTCAGATACCTATAGTTTCCTATGTAGAAGCCCTGCATGGAAATTCAGGTATCCATAGTTTCCCATATGGATTTCCTATGTAGGAATCTAGATACTCATACTTTCCTATATGGATTTCTATGGGTTCCCATACAATTCCACATGGATTTTTTTTATAGAGAAACCAAATAGAAAGACATAATTTTTTAATATTTTATTTTATTTATTTACAGCTTGTTCACAAAATATTTTTTTATTTATTCAAATTTTATACATTAAATTATTTTTTTATATCAGTTACAGCCTAACAGTGCGGCAGGTTCCGGGGCACTTGAACATAATGCATGTTGCTTATACAGACCTGTATCAGCGGTAAATATCAAATATTTAAAACTGTTTTTTTTAAATTAAAATAAAAAAATAACTGAATAATTAAATCTTATTGTTTAGAATGAAATGATTCCCGGACCACTTCCACTTGGTGTTGCAGTAATTGATTTGTCAGTATCATTATTTGGTCAAATATTTCCTCGAGTTGCTAACAAGCATCGTTTGCAAATGTTAGATCATTTTGGAGAATGTATCAAACATGCTAAATCTGGTCGTCAAGAAGCTATACAAATGAATGTATTTACAGCCGTATTAAGCGGTTTAAAAGGGCTCAATGAAACAAAAACTGGATTTAGGCAAGAAGA